>NW_012155618.1:1795097-1823692 GCF_000956105.1 Propithecus coquereli | reverse complement strand
GAGGAATCCATCCTTCTCGATGCTGTGGAATAATTTCTGCAGGATAGGCACCAGTTCTTCTTTGTAGGTGTGGTAAAATTCGGGTGTGAAACCATCTGGTCTGGGACTTTTCCTTTTTGGAATGTTTTTTATTGCTGTTTCAATTTCAGTCCTTGATATTGGTCTGTTCAGGAATTCAATTTCTTCCTGGTTGAGCCTAGGGAGGATGTGTTTCTAAAAATTTGTCCATTTCCTCCACATTTTCCAGTTTGTGTGAGTAAAGGTTTTTGTAATATTCATAAATGATATCTTGCATCTCCAAAGCATCAGTTGTAACTTCTCCTTTTTTATTCCTGATGGAGCTTTTTAGGGATTTTTCTTTTCTGTTTTTCATTAGTTTAGCCAAAGATGTGTCAGTTTTGTTTATTTTTTCAGAGAACCAACATTTTGTTTTATTAATCTTCTGTATAGTTTCCCTATTGTCAATTTCATTTAGTTCTGATTTGATCTTAATTAATTTCCCTTCTTCTGCTGGGTTTGGGGTTGATCTATTCTTTTTTTTCCAGTTCTTTGAGTCCATTCATTAGGTTGTTTGTTTGTTATCTTTTTGGCTTTTGGATATAGGCATTTATAGAAATAAACTTTCCTCTCAGGACTGCTTTGGCTGTGTCCCATAGATTTTGATAACTTGTGTAACTTTCATCATTTAGTTCAAAGAATCTTTTGATTTGCATCTTTACTTCCTCGTTCATGAAGGAATCATTCAGCAGAAAGTTGTTTAATTTCCATGACTTTGTGTAGAGATGAGAGTTTCTATTGGGGTTGATTTCTGCTTTTATTCCACTGTGATCTGAGATGATGCATGGTATGATTTCTATTTTTTAGAATTTTTTGAGACATGCTTTGTGTCCTAGAATATGGTCAATCTTAGAGAATGTCCCATGAGCTGATGAGAAGAACGTGTATTCAGTGGTTTTTGGGTAGAATGTCCTGTAAGTGTCAGTCAAGCCCATTTGTTCTAGAGTTCTGGTTAAGTCCATTATTTCTTTGTTAATTTTCTGTTTGGAGGATCTGTCCTGTTCTGTCAGTGCGGTGTTGAAGTCTCTGACTATTATGGTGTTGCTATGTATCAATTTGTCTAGATCAAGTAGAGTTTGCTTTATGAATCTGGGTGCACCTAAGTTGGGTGCATACATATTTGGAATTGTTATGTCTTCTTGTTGAACTGTACCCTTCACCATTATATAGTGACCCCCTTTGTCTTTCATTACTTTTGTTGATTTAAAAACTAAGTTGTCTGAGATCAAAAGTGCCACACCAGCCTTCTTTTGGCTTCCATTTGCTTGAAATATTGTTTTCCATCCCTTTACTTTGAGTTGAAATGCATTCTTGCAGGTTAGATGCGTTTTCTGGAGACAGCAGTTTCTTGGCTTGTTTTTTTTTATCCATTCGACCAGCCTGTGTCTCTTGAGAGGGGAGTTCAAGCCATTCATATTTATTGAGAGAACTGATAAGTGGGACAAATTACTGTCCATTCTGTTGGGTTGCATTTTGTTGCTTTGTTTTCTCTCTTGAACCATTGTGGAATCTAGCCTTTGATCTTTAACTTTTGAGTGGTTTCACATTCAAGAGTGTTTATTGTGCTGATCCTTGTGTAATTCTGTTTTGAGTACTTCTTGGAGAGCTGGTCTTTTCTTGGTGAATTCCCTCAGTCTTTGCTTATCTGAGAATGTCTTTATTTCTCCTTCATGTATGAAATTTAGTTTAGCGGGGTACAAGATTCTAGGCTGGGCATTATTCTGTTTCAGAAGAGTGAGCATGGGGCCCCAGTCTCTTCTTGCCTGTAGGGTTTCAGTTGAGAAATCTCGAGTTATTTTGATGGGCTTTCCTTTGTATGTTACTTGTTTCTTTCGCCTTACAGCTCGTAGAAGGGCCTCTTTAGTGGCTATTTTCGTCAATCTGATGACTGTGTGACGTGGCGTCTTTCCATTTGCATTGAATCTCCCTAGGGTCCATTGAGCTTCTTGTACCTCTATATCTAGATTTTTAGCAAGTCCAGGGAAATTCTCCTCTATTAATTCTTCAAATAGCTTATCCAGCCCTTGAGTGTTTTCTTCTTCACCTTCCGGAACCCTTCTCACCCTTAGGTTCGTTTTTTTCACATAATCCCACATTTCTTGTAGGCTTATTTCTTTTCTCCTAATTTTCTGCTCGATCTCTGTGACTGACTTATTTAATTGGAAGGAGTTGTCTTCAATCTCTGAGATTCTTTCTTCTGTTTGATCTACCCTGTTCTTGAGGCTTTCCATGTTGTTTTGTTGCTCCCTGAATAAGTCCTTCATTTCCAAGAGATCGGTTTGATTTTTCTTTAATATTTCAATTTCCTTAGTGAATTTTTCTTCCCAAGTCCTGGATTTTTTTTTTGTGGTTTCTTTGTGTTGGTCATCGATTTTTTTCTTGCATATCATTCAGTTTTCTTACAATCTGTGTTTGAAATTCTTCTTCTGTCATTTTAGTGTTCTGAGTTTGGTTAATGTCCATTGCTGGGGAGCTGTTGTTCCTCTTTGGGGGTGTGCTTTCCGTCTTTATACTTCCAGAGTTCTTTCTCTGGTTTCTTCCCATCTGGATCAGTTGTTCCTTCTTGCCTTTAGATTTTCATTTGGATAATGACATGCCCTGTTTAGTCTCTGAGACAGTAGGTGGTGTTTGTGGGTGATATTCGACCACACCCTTTATGATGAATCAGTAGATGCAGTAAAAGCGTGTGCAGGATGATCTCCCTGTCAGTAGGTGCCACTTGCAGGGAGGGGCGTGCTGTTTTTGGGTCCTGTAGCTAGCTTTTGTTCCTCTAGAGAGGCTCTCTCTTGCCTTGGGTGATGGGTGGGGCCCTGGGACTTCCAGGTGTGTCCTTGTTCTCCACCTCAGTGGGGGCAGGACCGGGAGTGAGTCTGGGTGGGGCTGGGTTGGGTAAGCCTGCCCTCAGGCTCCACAACTGCTGTTAGCAGGGGTCAAAAGTCTGCTGTTTGTTTCTGTGCAAAGCTGCCAGGAGGGGCTGAAATGGCTTGACTCAGCTGAAAGTCTGGGCTTGGGGGGTGGGGCTGTCTAAGACCCACACTCTGGAGCAGGTCTCACTCCCCTCCAACCTCCCCTTCTCCGTGGCCTCTCCTAGGCCTCTGCCAGCAAGCGGGACCTCAGGCTGATGGATCTCCCCTGGCTGTGACATGGTCCAGGAGATTCCCTACCCAGGATCACAGTCTTAGCTGGGTGCACAGCCCTCTTTTGGGAAGAGGGATGCCGCTCAGGCACACTGATCTGCCCCTGAAGGCACACACTCCTCAGTAGGCTCTTTCACAAATCTCTCCTCCATGCCCCAGGGCAGCGTGATTGTGACCTGGGTATATGGGGTCTGGTCTGCAGGCCTGATCCTGGGCCCTGGAAATCAATCCCTGACCCTTCCAGGGGGAGGGGTGATCTTCAATCACCTACAGGGTGCCCAAGCTCAATCGATTTTACTCCACTTTGGGATTTGCCCCCCTCTCCTGGAGTTCTCAGGCAAGCAGCACCTGGGAGAGCTGGCAGGTAGGGAGCGCGCAGTCTGAGTACCCCTCAGTCTGCTGTAGGGTCCCAAAAGGAAAGGTCCCATTCCTTGGAGATGCCTCCGTGTGATGGCTAAATTGTCTCTCTGGGCACCCACAGGTAGGGAGGGGGAAGGAGAGAATGGAACACTATGGCATCTGTAGCTAGGCTTGGGTCTGTGCACGGGAAGGTGCCCCGAGTGGGCTGGGAACCTGGGGCCATGTCCACAAGAGGCCACTGCTCACTGGCGGCAGCTGTCTCTGGGCTGGTGTCGGCAGGTCTCTGCAGCCGCTCAGGAGCCCACCAGCAGTCCAAGATGCAAGGGAGGGGAAAGTCAACCGCTCCACCTGCCCTTGTCGCTGGTCTCCAAGCCTCTCGGTACCTTTCTCCTTCCAGTTCTCCTCTGCAACATCTTCCCATGGAGTCTCCTGTAGTTTCAGGCACCCCTCCTTCTGACTCTCACCCAATCTATGTTTCTCTGCTAGTTTATTTTTTTCTCTTTCTTCTAAAATTTGTCTTTTTTGCAAAGACACTCCACTGGCGGCTTTTCTCGTCCACCATCTTAGCTCCTCCCTTTTTTTTTTTTTAATATTCCCACCTAGGTATGACCTTTCAGTATGCCCAGAGCAAATAAAGAATTTTGAAATATTCCAAATAAATACTAATCCTTTTCCATTTATATTGTTGTATATATCGTTTTCATATCTATAACTTTTCTCATAGTTTTTATTGTAGCTTTTGATTTTAAAAATCTGTTATTTTAATTGAAATTTTCAATCTTTTCTATCTTGTATAATTTGTTGTATTTAGAGAAATTTTTCCTACCAATAGCATATTATGTAAATTTAGACTCCTACTTTTTTCTATAAACATTCACTGTTTATATATTTTTATCACTTTTAGTCATTTATAGAATATAGATTGGTACTTCCCTTTTTCTGTGATATAAAAACACACATTACTGGTAGTGGTAATTATTTTTCTCTCTTAAGTGAAATAAAAAGCATCATGATCTATTAACTTTGTTGAAATTTTGAGATTTTGTTTGAAATTACATTAAATTTATAAATAAACTTCTGAATGTTTGTGTCGTTTCATTCAATAAACTGGAAATATCCATTTTAGGATATTTCAAATATTTTTATCAAAAATATTATAATTTTCTCCAGGAAGGCCTTATGCATATTTAGTTCAATTTATTTCTATATACATCATAATTTTATCTTTACAAATGGGAGCTTGAAAAGAGATATACTGTTTATGACTAATATATAGGAAAGTAACTGATTTCTCAAAATTAAAATTATATCCCCCAACTTGCTATACTCTTTAAGTTTAATATTTTATAGATTATTATAGAAATTTCCTTGATTATAGTTATATTATCTGTGAAAAGAGATCATTTAATTTCTTCATTTCTAATTCTTATATAGTTTTTCCTGTCTTACTTCACTAGTTATTATTCCCAATACGAGTAAATTTCTTATTATTTTCCTGAGTTTAAATGATCTAATATTTCCCAGTGATAAACGTATATAGTATTTGTCTATTGTCTCTAATCAAAGATATTCCTTTCTATAGAAAAATTGCTAAGACTGATTTAAAATTACAAATATATGCTAATAGTAAATCTAATGGATTTACTTTTTGCATCTCTTGATATAGTATTTTCTTCTTTAGTACTTTAATGCAGTATATTGCATCAATTAATATTCTAACATATAAATAATTCTTAGTGTCCTGAGAAAACTCATCTTCCTCCTGAATTTCAATCTTGCATATACATGATTTATTTTTTCTGATTTTATGATGATTTGTGCATCTCCATCCATATCTGGGATTGCCTTAAGGTGTTTCTGTTTCATAGGACCTCTCTACTTTGGATTTCTCAAGAATATCCTAGCTCAATAATAGAATTGCATACATTGCCTCTCAAACTAATCTCTGTAACATTTGTGGAAGATACATATATTTTCATTTTCCAAGTTTGTAAAATTTCCCTTTGAACTGTTCCGCAGAGATGAATTTTTGTATATGGATTTTAAAAACCAATTCAAATATCTTAATAATTACAGTTTATTTCACACTTTCTTTTCAACATATTTCAATTTATAATTGCAAAGAAATTGTCTTCCAAAATTTTTTCGTATACATTGGGTCTAAATTTTTTTAAGGTATTTTATTTATAATTTGTAAAATCTCCTGTCTGTAGTCATTTTCTCTATTCTCATAATTTATCTACTTAATCATTCTTCCTTATTTGTCAGACATTTGGGTATTTAACTTGTTTCTTCAAATTAAGCATCATTTTCTATTGTTATCTTTTGCAACTTGTTTTCAAATTCATTAATTTCTGGCCATATTTTTCATTATTCTCTTTCTTGTATATCTTTTAATTTGTTCATTTTTAAATGATTATAATTTAGAGTAATTTACAAAAATAGTCCAGAAAATTGAATACTCTTACTAAACTTCCCCTAATGGTAACATTTTACATAACTCTAATATAATATCAAAACCAGGAAATGGACAGCGGTATATATTATTGGCTAGATTTAAGTCTTTATTTAGTTTTCATCAGTGTTTATACGTAGGGGTCTGTGTGTGTGTAGTTCCACATAGTTTTACCCTATGTATAAAGATTTATGCAATTACCACCACAATCAAGATACAGAATTGTTCCCTCACCAGGAAGGAATTTTCTTTTGCTACTCTTTGTAGTTTCTCCTTCCCTCCACACCGTAATTTGGAAATCATGAATCCATTCTTGTTCTCTATAGTGTTGCCATTTTTTGTCATTGAAAGACTTATACAAGTGGAATTATGCAGCATATTGCCTTTTGAGATTGGCATTTTTCACTAAAGACAGTGCCCTTGAGATCCACTCAAGTAGTTATATGTGTCAATAATTTATTTCTATTTGTTGTTGATCAATATTCCATGGCATGTGTATATCACAGTTTATTTAGCTCTTTTAGTTTATTATCTATTAAGGACAGAGTTGTTTCCAGTTTTTGGCTATTATAGATAAAGATTCTATGAACATTCATGCATAAATTTTGGTGTCAATATAAGTTGTCATTTCTCTGAGTTAAATTTCCAAGACTGAAATTGCTGGATTATATAGTAAGTACATGTTTAGTTTATAAGTAACTAACTAATAATTTTTGAGTAATCATGGCATTTTACATCCTTACCAGCAATATATAAGAGATTCAATTTCTCTGTATTCTTGCCAGCCTTTGGTATTATCATGTTTCTTAACATTTTAACCATTGTGTTAGGTGTGTAGTAGTATTGCACTGTGAATTTAATTTGTATTTCTCTAATGGCTAATGTGTTCAATATATTTGTATGTGCTTATTTGTCATCCATATCTCATCTTTAGTGAAAAGTTTATTCATATCTTTTGCCTACTTTTTGTTTTTCTGGGTTTTTTCTGTTGTGTTTTGAGAGTTTTTATTTTTCAGATATAAATACTTTGTCAGATATGAGGTTTACAAATATTTTCTTTTAATCTTCAGCTTTTCAGAGTTTTTAACATAGCAAACCTATTTTTTGTAAAGTCCAATTTATACACTTTTTCCTCTTATGGATTATAAGAAGTTTTCATCTTGCCCTAGATTTCAGGTCTCAAGTATCTCTCTTATGTTTTGTTCTAAAAGTTTTTATCCTTTTACATTTTAATCTATAATACATTTTGAGTTACATTTTTATAAGTTGTAAGTTTCAAATTGAGGTTCTTTTTTTTTTCCTATGGATATTTAATTGTTCCTACACTATTCATTGAAAACATTATCCTCCTTTTTTCAGTGAATGGCTTGTGCAATAATAATAACGAGGGAGCCTTTGTTATCAAATATAAATACAGATATTTACACTCTGTATTGGAATAATCATACTATACTGATTTGTATATTCTCTTTTTTTCTTTTGGAATTTTTTTTTTTACTATTCTGGAATTGCCTTTGCAATGGGAAAAATAAAAAATATCTTAAAAATGAATGGCAGGATTTAGGAATGGTATGAAGATACTTTCCATTTACTCAATTCGAACCCTTTAGATATACTTTAATCACTGACTGTTATAATTTTAATTTTGAAATTTAGATGAACAAAAATACTTACAAAATACTTAATTCAAAAGATTTTGAGACAGTACATTTGTAAAAAAAATAATATTTTAAATTAATATGATTTCTCTTGCTCTTAAATTTAAGATTTAATTCAGGCATTGCTTTAGTGTGGGTTTTTTTTTTAATCGTGAATAAATATGCTAAACATACCCCCAAAATGTTTAATTGGTGAAAAGAAAGCAATTTATGAAGTTTTGAGATTAGTGCCTGGAACCTAAACAGAATCCATTAAATTGAACGAAAGGCATATAAAGATTAAGAACTGAATGTATCATTAGGACGCTGGTGGCTATGAGGAACTATAGGAAGCCACATGTGCTTTTTTCTTTTAGTGAAATATACTTACATTTGTATTACTCTCTTAGATTCCAATTAATCCAACACAAAAGCCTCTTCAAAAATATTCATGTAAACTTTTCTTATATCTTTAGTCACTCCCACAATAACAACAACTAATTATATGAAACTTCAAATGAATCAGGGGCAGCTATTACCTAACAAATACTTTAAAGTAGGCAACTGCTTCTCAAATTCGCCTTGAAACACTGCCAGCATTTGTGTCTGTTACCCCTAAATGAAACTGCTTACCTTAAGACCATTTATGGAACCAGATTTTTAAATTATATTTGTAAGCTACGGGGTTCTGAGATCTTATAATATGGTCATTTGAATGAATTAATGTTTATTCGTATTTACTACATTTTATGTACCATATTCTATGTAATATTAAAGAAAATTCCATTTTTTCATATTTAATAATTAAAATGATAACATTTGCTCATCTTCTGAATTAGTGAGGTTGGAAGGTTTACATATGTTTATTAAATATTCAGTAAACTGTGAATTACTACAATTTTTCAAGAATTCTATGAATTCAACATTATATGAGTAAGAAATGGAGGAAAGCTATTTGTAGATTGTCTAATGTGAAACAAATTGTATTTATAACAAACATGGTGCGGAAATGGAAGGGTAGCTGGACTCAGCGCCATAAAATGAGGCACCTCCTTGGTCTGGTTTTTTTCCATCTGTTGAATCATCATCACCGAATTGGACTAAGGCCGATGAGATAGTTTGGAAGGATAGCATTCCAGGAAAGACCACTTCTGACACTGTCAACACTACATCATACTCAGGACACCTAGAATCTGCCCAGCCCTCTCTTCTTACTTCACTGCTTCTCTTCTCTGTCTTGATAGAGACCTCATCTCTGATCTCCTGACATCTCCATTTTTCCTATCTATTATTCCTGCCCTGTATTTGTTGTTTTCCTATTCATTCCAACTCCCACAGTTCTTTCTGTGACTTCAACTCTTTCCTATGTATGTCTTTAAATCCACTAAGCCATTATCCTCCACCTTTACTTCAAAAATGTGAGATGTGCCTTTGCAACCAAGTCACCCACCACTGGTACAAGGGAAGTCCGGAAACATATGGATTGGATCCAGTAAAAATTCAAGATCAGTAATATTAGGTCCTCCCCACTGATGAGCAAGAACTCTGAGTGCTGTGTCTCTCATTTTTATAACCTCCTTCCCAAAGGTATTGCACCGTCTTGAAGCACCATACTTCAACACCTCTCCCTGGGCTCTCGATAGAGTACAAATTTCTTCTGAGATAAAAGAAAGTCATTAAATACAAATGTCTTCAAATCTCCCTCCCCACTCCATCCTTCCACTAATATCTGCAACTTCATCAAAATCTATGCCCTCCCCCTGGAAAAGAGGGCTTGATCTGATGCGCAAAGCAGCAATACCAAGATCTGCTCATGAATCTTGTTCAATAATCCTTTTTTTATGTTGAATACCACAACTTCTCTACCACAACTCCTCTATCCACTAAAAGCCTTTCTCCTCTCCCCTCCCCCCATTTTAACAAGAAGAAGAAAATTCAATCGGGTATTTTCCACGTATCCTCAGGCTTAATTCCCCTATATGTAGTTAAATTTCTTGAAAAAATAGTAGACTCTCCTTTGTGGTTTTTTCCTTACTTTCAATCATTTTGCCTATTCATTCATTGGGCGCTTTTCTCTGCTGATTTACCTTCTCTGACATACAGAATGGTACTAATGAATATTTCTATTTCTGAAGTATGCCTCCTCTTGGCCTTCAAAGCACAAAGCGCATCTTTAATAATGAAATCTATTTTTTCTTTCTCTTAATATCCAGCCGCTCTATTCTTTTTCTGTTACCATTTCTGCTTCCCTTTATTCACTACTTAAAAATTCAGCTCTCTTTAGGTTTGCCCCCTTGTGTCTCTTCAGTTTTTATTCTGAGCATTGGTTCAGGTTGTTCAAACTCACTCATACTGCTTCACATGACACCATCTGAAGAACACCAAAATCTGCCTTTTCATCTCTAAATGTTCTCTTCAGCTTTTTCTTTTTTTTCTTTCCTTCCTTCCTTCCTTCCTTCCTTCCTTCCTTCCTTCCTTCCTTCCTTCTTTCCTTTCTCTTTTTCTCTCTTTCCTTCCTTGCTTCTTTCTTTCTCTCCTTCTTTTTTCTTTTTCTTTTTTTTTTAAGAGATGAGGTCTTGCTCTGTTTCCCAGGCTGAAGTGCAGTGGTGTGATCATAATTCACTATAGCCTCAAATCCTGGGCTCGAGCAATCCTCCTGCCTCAACCATTCGAGTAGAGGGGACTATAGGCACTTGCCACTTTGCCTGGCCTCTTTCAGTTTCGGCCTATATTGCCGGTTACCAATTATCCATTCTGATAAATGTAGATAACACCTAAACATATCATAATCAGAGTAAATCAAATGGAAACTGGACTTACCTCCTTCTCACCATCCCCAACCCTCCTCACCATCCTCAAAAAAACAAACAACAAACAGCTCCTTCTCCTATTTCTACTGTTCAGAGAGTGGCATTAATTTCTATCCAGTCAATAAAGCAGATTATCAGGGCTGATAATTGATTTGTCCTTCTGTTCATTTCCCCATATTTAATCAGCAAATCCAATTTGTTCAGTAATTTAAATAACTCTTGTATTTGTCCTTAATGTTGGTTCAAATGCTTCAGAGTAATTAATCATATTCATTTTTTCAAAACCTGGAATATATCCCTAATACTTCCTAACAATGTATTCTTGTTTCCATTCAAACCATTCTTTACCATGTGCAAGAAGATTGCTTTTCCGAAGAGAAAATCAGATTATAGTACATTCCTGCTTTAAATTCAGAAATGATTTCTCCTTACCTCATGTACTCACCATCAAATTTGTATTAACTTATCAACATTTAAGTGCACATATAGTAATAACATTCATCGGGTGTCAGGAAGGTGGGAGGGGATGGGTCTATACACACCTAATGGGTGTGGTGCATACTGTCTAGGGGATGGACACGCTTGAAGCTCTGACTCGGCTGGGGCAAAGGCAGTATATGTAACCTAAACATTTGTATCCTTGTAATATGCTTAAATAAAAAACAAAATGAAACAAAAAAAATGCAAACATTTCTGTCTTTTAATATAATAATGTGCTATATAAGTCATGCCAGGGACATCATTGCCAATAACATTGCCCAGTTGTTTATGATTTTGTTCACTGCCTACCTTCTTTATTCAATAGACTTCCATCTACATTCCAAGCCAGATCTTCCCTTTTCTCTCCATAAACCTCTATTACAGAATTTAATACTCTTTATTGAGATAATGTGCTTTTTCTCTATTACTCCTAGAAGACTGTGAAGTGTTTAGAAACAGGGACCATGTCCTATTTATCTTCAAAGCCTCATGTGTAGCATAGGGCCTCAATT
This sequence comes from Propithecus coquereli, assembly GCF_000956105.1. Classification (NCBI taxonomy): domain Eukaryota; kingdom Metazoa; phylum Chordata; class Mammalia; order Primates; family Indriidae; genus Propithecus; species Propithecus coquereli. The sequence continues at coordinate 1,812,244 of NW_012155618.1, read as the reverse complement.
ATAGTAAGCACTCTAAGATTCACTGACTGAAAAAAATGAATAAATATACCTTTTGAACTAAAGTAGATAACTCTTTTCTGGTGACAAGAATTCTCATATCTACCAGACACTGAAATGTGAACAAGATCAGTTTCTTATTTTAACCCCTTCTTTTCAGGATTTCAGCTTGTCTTCTTTCTAACACATTAATTCTTCAAATATATTTGCAACATTGTATGACTTTCTTTTACATTAATTTTTACATTTTTCTGCAATTTTGCTTAGATTTATTGAGTTCCAAAAATATTTCTCTTTATTATTTTAAAACTGCTAAGTATTTATGGATTGTGATTAGTATGGCTCTCAGAAGATGAGCTTATTTTTAAATTCTGGTGGCCTTTATGCATTAACTATTGCAAGTAAATGGAAAAGAAGGCAAAATTTTAAACGAGGTTTCTGAATTCAAGTCAATTCACTTGTACATTCAGAATAGCATAACGAATTCACTCAGTCTAGTCATGCTACTCAAAATGTAACATCTTTATATTCTGTAATTGAATAATCACTTCCACTGTCCTCTCCCAGGTAGGGAAATAGCTAAGTAACTGGCTAATTAATGATCTCACATGTCCTTCAGTTTGAGCAGTCCTTTAAACTTGCAATCAGTTCAGATTCATAGTCCTGTTTTGAGCTAGTTTGAACTGTCTTCTTTTGATGATTCAGTCTCTTCGAGGTGGGTGTCCAGATCTCCTATACTGCTTGCTTATCTCCTGGATGGCTTTCTGAGTGCATAGGATAGGGGAATAGGCTTCAGGAAACTGGCTTCAGAGTTAGTTTTCTGGTCTGTGCTGGCTTATGCTGATCTGGTTACTGGATTTATGACCACTGATTTGCAACCTATTCAATCTAGTCTTTTGGGCATTGTATTAATAATACTATGCACTGCCATAGTCTGTGAACTCAGAAATGTGCACCAATATAAAAGAATCTACACTCTCCACCTATTTGCTCTACAGGTCCAGCCCTCTCAGCCATCCCTTGTTTCCTCACTATGATTTATTGGAATATTTGGAATGTGTGCATGCCCTCTATGAAACTTGCTGAGCCAGGAATGTTCTGTAAGGCTATCAACTAGGCCACATTTCTTAGCAAATTGTTTATATTATCTTTCCCAGGACATACTGGATGTGACTTAGAGGCTGGAATTCCCCCAAGTTATGCCTCCCAATTTAAGCATGCCATTACTTACTGTTGGCTGTCTGATTTATTAGGATTTTTAAATGTTTTCTCTCTCCTTGGAGTTCCATAACAAGAGAGATAAACAGAGGGAAAAAAGCACAAAGATGGGCATGCGTGTCTCTTGTGTTTTACTGCAGTCCTCTACCATGGAAATTCTCTGCTTTCTCCACTTCTTCCTTCTCTCTGAGAAGACCTTCATCCCATGAAACATCACGGTGAAGACCTGTGGTCCTGGCTCTGACCTTGTGACACTGGCTTGCTAAAGAATTTAGAAATTCCTCTTTTCTCTTAATAATGTTAAAATGTTATCACTGCTATGCTCATAACAAGAAGTGTTTGAGATATGTAGGTAAATAATTGCATTTTAGTTCTAGGTGGTATCAAATACCTATTCGATGTAGTCAGTATGGAGATGTGAGGAAAAAAGGCATAGAGGATGCTAGAATAAACGAATAAACATCTACAAATGCGTTTTCCTACTGCACATATTTCAATGGCCTTTATATCTTCATAGTGGACACAGTGATGCCCTTCAGGACAAGGGTACTCGTTCTCTCCAGGTGCTAGAAATAATGCCTGTAAATGGCACAGGACTGAGCTCTCTCCCTTGACTGACCTTGGCTGAAAGGAGCTGTCTCAACTAAGGTTAAGTTTCCTCCTTAAGGGGGGCCCATATTTAATAACTAGTTGATGTAAGGTACAAAAATCAAGTCTTTTCACTTCAGTTCAGCTGAATGGCCATCCCGTCTATATGATCTGCTAAAGCTTCTGAGGCAAATATACCTCAGTTCAACCTCTCCCTCTGTGAAAGCCAGCTTCTCCCACTCAGAGATGTTTTCCTAGGAGTTCTCCTCGTAAACCCTCTGCAAGTAAATCTCCCTTTAAGACTCTGTTTCCCAGGAAATCTGACTTACAACAGTTGGAACTGAGATTTTGGAGCTGGATTCCCTACTCTGTGGTCACTGCAACATAGTTTAATATCTGACTCTAACCAATCCTATTTTTGTGACTCACTCACATATACTTTCCCCAAAAGCTCTCTCCAGCAATCATCTCATGTATACAAATCTGATGCAGAGCCTACTTCCTATGAAAACTCATCTGTGATCATCTACCACTCTTTGGTTTTAGGCATAGTAAAAGAAATAAAACATTGTACACAGGTGAAAAAATTAAAATAACAGTCCCTTAAATTTTCACAGTATTTTATATTCCACCAAGCAAATTGATACTATAATTTCTGGTTTGATCTACTTGAGTGAAATAGTAGAGAAGGGAAAATAAACATTGAAAGGAATAAAATAGCAGTATTTGCTGAGAATTCATTTTTAAACCTATAGTGTTGATTTGGATTTCTGTGTATTAACCTGTACTTCCTCTGTTGATCTGAGAAGGGTTTTGATCTTGCTACCATAGAAATAAATAGTAAACAGGACCAATGGCTATTCAATCTCCCTATTTTGTACAAATATACATTTGGCCATGTTGGACATATTGAATATCACAAAGAAATAGAAGTATGTGATACAAGATTCAGGAGAAAATGTTTTATATTTTCTGCAATATAAGAATATCTAGATTCTGTCAATTAGTAGCAAAAAGTCACAAAGAGATAAAGGAAACAGGCAATGAGAAAAATGAAATTATATATATGAAGTAAAATGTATAAAAAAATTAAACGAAATTTATAGAATCCACACTGGCAGCATTGCAAAGCTGATGGATGCTACAAAAAACAAAAGTTGCCACATAGAAAACAAACTCAAGGAGCTTTTCCCATATTAGTGTTTTTTAAATGGAAAAATAAGTGAGGATAAAACATTTGAAGGGAAAATTGAAGAGTCAATACAAATATCGTTTGTGATTTGGAGTGTCTAGTAAAACAGTAGTAAAAGACAATCAATTGATGATAGAACAAATAACTCTTTTTTTGTACTAAGGAAGGTCTTTGTATGAATATTAATATAGTCACTCACGGGAAAACAAAATCAACTTAAAAAAACACCCAACAATTTATTATTGCAATGTTTGATAATTGTAAGTGGGGGACACTCAGATTATTTTTAGATTACCTGATGCAAAACTCTTGTTTTCTGAGTGATCTTCAAAACATTTAGCTATTCGTGTTGTCTATTTTTTGCAAAGATATTCCTACATACTTTTGTTTTATAGAAACCAAAACACAAGTTTTTACATTTATTTGAAAAGTTTTATTTCAATGTGTGTCATTACTGGGAAATATAAATATTAACTATAGAAGGAAAATATATTCAGCAGTAATAAGTAGTATTACTTAATAAATGCTAAGGTTATGTCTAAATAATTCCTTTGAATCTGGGTATAAAAATAAAACCAAATGTTCTAAAGTACATTTGAAAGAAAAGATATATACTTTCAAAATAATAATGCAATAATAATCTACAATAATTCTTTATTGAGTGACTACACTATTCAGGCATAATGTATGTGCATCTTACATGACTTTCATCATGATATTACCACGTACATGTCTATATTTCTGTTTTACAGGTGAGTAAAGAAAGCTGACAAAGATAATGTTTTTCCCTAATGATTACAAAATAAAAAATAAAAAAACATGATTTAAATCATGAGTTGCCTGACGGTAAATCCCACGACTATTTATTTTATACAACTGATTCATGGAACATACACTAACACCCACATACATTGCTTTTTTGTTTTTACAGAATAGTATTTTTCATATATGAAGCATTAAAGACATCATTCCCTTCCTCACATTTATTGGAGGCATTTTCAAATTAGTTATTATTAATATTCACACTGTCTCTAATTTTCCAAAAAAAAAAATCTTACATAATTTTAAATTTGCCGCTTTTTCATCCTTCCATGCAATTTTTCCTAATACCTTTCTTCCTGGAGTTTTCCATTCTTTCTCTTTTTTTATTTACTTTTTCCAATAATGCCTAATGCCATTATTTTCCAGGGCCCATTGGCTTATACTTCACTAGTTAGAATGGAGCCATAAGTGTATATATCTCCTTGCTTATTTTGTCTCTACCTGGTCCTACGTACCTATGCATCCTGTGAGTAGATAATGAAATCATCTTTTCCAAGCACAGTATCCATCATCTTGTTTTATATACTATAATCTCTCCCACTTGGCCTTCAAGGCCTTGATCTACTGTTCATCTGACTGATTTATCAATCATACTTTTCGTTAGATTTAAGCCTGAAAGTAGTGACATATGATGTAAAGTGCATGCACATTGAAGGTAGATAGACTAGAGTTAGAATTCAAGAATCCCCATTTACCAGCTGTAGGACATTGAGATCATTTGAATGTTTTTCTCTTAAGTAATGGTATTTTAAAACAAATGAAAGTAGTATCTGCATTGCAAATTTTGTGATGACTAAATTTTATACTTTTCTGAAATCAGTTATCTTGTTGTGAGGGCTTGATACATGCTAATTAACTTTCAATCTGAATGCATAGTAATGCAAAGTTCAGTTGTGAAAAATTTGCTCTTAAAATATTATTTTCTTTTGCTCCTTCCCTCTTTCTGTGTGTGTGTATGTGTTTATGTGTGTGTTTGTACATGTGTTATTCCCAATTCAGTTGGTGGGTTCTAAAGTATTTCAGAAATAGCAGGCAGTATATTAGAATATTTACAAGGACTATTAAGTTACTGCTTTTATGATAATAGTTGTGTTAGTTTTATAATGGTAGAATATTCAATATATAATGTATGGTTTTTTGTTGTCCTTCCTGTCATTTTAGCTCAGATGCTTAGGTGCTGCTAAATAAATAAATGTTTAAAATCTTAAATATTAAAAGAAAATATGTTTTCTTTGTATTTTTGTTGTTATTGCTTTAACTTTTGACATTAAATTACTATTGGGAAGGAAAGAGCATTTATACCACTCCTGATGTGGCACTTTTATAAGAAGTAAGAGTTAAATTTATAAAACTTTTTTGAAAGTAATGGATTAGAGCACAATTTCATTTTAAAGTTGTTATTTAAAAATACTCAAATGTACATAATAAAATTCAACATTTCATAGTATTATCTACTTTTCAAAAATAATTCTTATTATTGCTCACTATTGATGCCATGTTGAAAGATAATAAGATTTTAACATTCTGAACTTTACATGGAAATAGGAACAATTCTCATTGTGTATAAGATGCTAAGAAGCAGTCCTCCTTAAGGAAATAAGGAACATTAGAACAAATTTTTCAACAGCTTCCCCTCCCCCTCTGAATCATGAACTATAGAAATAGCATAAAATTTTCATTGTACTAACTAAATAACACATCAAAAGAAATTCAGTAAGAGTAAATCTCTAAAGGCCAGGCACAGTGGCTCATGGCTGTGATCACAGCACTCTAGGAGGCCAAGGCTGGAGGATTGCTTGAACTCAGGAGTTCCAGACCAGCCTGAGCAAGAGCGAGACCCCGTCTCTACTAAAAATAGAAAAATTAGCCAGGCATCGTGGTGTGCACCTATAGTCCCGGCTACTTGGGAGACTGAGGTGAGAGGATCGCTTGAGCCTAGGGGTTTGAGGTTGCTGTGAGTTAGGCTGATGCCATGGCACTCTACTCAGGACAACAGAATGAGACTGTCTCAAAAAAAAAAAAAAAAAATCTGTAAGAGGAAATGCTCTAGTGTGCACTTGCAATATCTTTCAAAGCTTTTGGAAGCTATCAATCTGCCTATAGATAGATGGAGAATATTATTAGCCAGACTGTAAATTTCTTTATTGTTTACCATCAGTATGTTTGCTATTCAGTAAGTACAATTTCTAATCTTTAAGAAGAAAAAGTAGGCGGTAGACTTCTTTGAATTAACAGTCTGCTGACAAGATCATATGTTAGAAATCTTATGTACTATTTATTACCTATTTTGCATTCTTTTTTTTTAAATTTCAACGCTATTTAGATGATTTTTGGAAATAAACCTTACATGAAAAGTACTTTATAATTCTACTTTATAATTGTCGAATCAGGAAAATGGACAAGAGAAAATTATTCATGACATTACGGTCAAAATCATTTTAAAAGAATATGTCTCTTTCTTTTTGTTTTTTTTTTTTTTTTTTGGTACAGGTTGATGAAGGAGGTTTTTTTTTTTTTTTTTTTTTTTTTTAATAGTGATAAAAATATTGTCTCTCCTGAAGGGGAAGATCAATTATTTGAGAGTATTAAATCTGTCTTAATACCAAGCCTTATTTCCTCTAAAGGGGCTATTTCTCTAATAAATCACACACTGTTTTTAATCATGTATGGTATTTATTACAGCATTCCAATAAGCATAATTCATTGGCTGGCTTTCTTTGTCCAGCATTGTAGATACACAGATGAAGAGAAATCCTATGTCCTCAAGAATCTCACAATTTGTAAGAGATACAGACATGTATCAAAATACAATATTTTAGATGCCATTAAAACTTCTCTTTTTTTTTATTACAATAGAAACAGTGTATTAAATAGACTTTTTGCATGGAAAAAGGGCCTTAGGAGATGATTTAGTTCCATTCCCTTCAGTTACTTTTTTTTTTTTTTAAATTTCAGCATATTACGGGGGTGCAAATGTTTAGGTTACATATACAGCCTTTGCCCTGCCTGAGTCAGAGCTTCAAGCATGTCCATCCCCCAGATAGTGCGTACCACACCCATTAGGTGTGTATATACCCGTCCCCTACTCCTCCTGCCCACCTGCCTGACACCCAGTGGGTGTTACTACTATATGTGCACATAAGTGTTGATCAGTTAATACCAATTTGATGGTGAGTACATGTGGTGCTTGTTTTTTCATTCTTGTGATACTTAGTGGAATGGACTCCAGCTCTATCCAGGATAGTACAAAAGGTGATAGATCACCATCGTTTTTTGTGGTTGAGTAGAACTCCATGGTGTACTATACCACATTTTATTAATACACTCATGTATTGATGGGCACTAGAACTTCAATATCATATATTAAACAACAAAGAATGACAATACATTTATAAAAATAGAAATAGTATAAGGCATTCTCTTATGGAAATCCAATAAAATTATAAATGAATAATAAAATGAAAGACAAATAACCCTTTTACTTCGAAAATTGTAAACTCACTTTAAACAATTGTGGGTTAAATTAAAACTTCAGAACCTAGAAAATAAGCTACACATTGGAACCTATAATACGTAGCTATTGAAAAGCTCTGAGGTAAATTTATAATATCAAACTTTTATAGTACTCGATGAGAAAGAAATAAAACTGAATGAAACAGACTTTTACAATTAGCTATGATGGCTTCACTTATATCAGACCAACTCTTTTCTTGAGAACAACTATAAAACTAGATAATATGCCAAGAAAATAAAAATCCCAACTGTTTGAAGGTATAAGAAAGTAAGCAATAAATCTAGGACTTGAAGGGGCTAGAAGGAATATGCCTTCTCTGAATCTTTCCTCCACTCAGGTTGTTTGTTGATTCCAGATGCAAAAATTTGCTGTCCTGCCAAAAGCAACAACCTAGAAGTTTTGCAAAAATATTGAAGGTCTAGGAATAAGAAAATTAGAATTCATGTCAACTAAAGTAGCAAAGTCTTGAAATCAAGATTAGGAAACCAGATATTTGCACTAGAGAAAAGAAAACTACAGATATGGGCCTGAACTTCTATATGTATTTAGTCTACAATCTATCAGTAAATTCTAAGGGGGCAGGAGACATGGAAACAAACCATAAAGCTGGCTCACAGAGCTTAGAGGGAAAACAATGGAATGCATTGGCTTAATAAGGAACTGTGTACTTGGTCAACAGGCCAGTAATTCTATTGGGATCCCTGATGACATATAATCTGGGATTAGGGAAAACTAGAATTAGACATGACTTCTTCCCCTTCAACCTTCACCCCAGGCCCAAAGAACTTCAAACCAATGAAATTGCAGATTTGATCAATTGCGTTTTCACCTTACGCTCACTGCCATACATCAAAGCACTATCTTCTCTTAGGATTTTGGAATTATTGTACATGGGCAATCTGTTGACTGTGCTTAATAAGGTTAAGAAATAGATGACCAGATGGATCATCCCACAGGTTAATCTAAATTTTTAAAGAAGAATTATATAAAAATTGTGTTAATAAAACATAATAACTAACATTAAAAACTCAATAAACGGATATTAGAATAGACTAGACGTATTACACCCATTGAAATGGTATTAAGAGGTGGGACTTTGGGTGATAATTAGGTTTAGATTAGGTTATGAGGGTGGGTTCCTCACAATAGCATTAGTGTCCTTACAGGAAGACAAAAGCTTGTTGGTTCTCTGTCAGCCATGTAAGGACACAGCAGGAAGATGGTTGTCTGTAAGCCAAGATGAAGGCCCTTCAGAGGAATTGAATTGGCCAGTACCCAGGTTCTTCAGATCTGTGAGAAATAAATTTTTGTTGTTTTAGCCACTCAGTTTATGGTGCTATGTTGTAGCAGCCTAATCACACTAAGACATCAGAATATTTTCCATATAAGTAGAAAATATCGAGTGAAGCAGAAAAGGGAAAAATGTTGAAAAATACACAAAATAATATGAAATGATTATGGAGTACCACATCAAATTCCAATATACAGGTGATTACACTCTTAAATATGACTTTAGAAAAGATAGCATTACAAATATTTGAATAGATACTGGAAGATATTTTACCAAAATTGACGAAAATCCTCTACCCAGTAATTCAAGAAGCCATGCAAACCCCAAACAGAATGAACTACACACACACACACACACACAAACACACAGCCTGAGAAAAGATATTCATTTCTTTTAATGATGAAAACTTTAAGAATATAGCTCATTTTTATCAGAAATTCTGTAAATTAGAAGATGATCAAATGATATCTTCAAAGTGGTGAAGAAAATATTATCACCCTAGAATTTAATATTCAGTGACAATATTCCTCTGTCTAAATCATTGAATCTAAAATTTTTGTTTAATGGGTACATATCACTAAATTCAAACTGATACAATTTCTCACTTCTGCTTGCTTAATTCTACACCCTTAATATCCACTTCCACACATATTATGCAAATTTATGTCTTTATAAGTTTGAAAAAGTATGTAATTCTTTTGATGTTTATCACACCTTCTCATGGGTCACAGTTTGTACTTCACTCTGGGACTTTCTGGGACATGTGTCTAGTTATATGAATAGAAGCAAAGAAAGGTGAATGGTATGATTAAATATGTAAAGAAGGTACAATATTTGTAATATGAGGTAATCTATCATGTACAGGATGCATATCCATGTATATATTTGCATTTTGAAAAATATATTCTATAATAATTATGATTCTCTCTGTATATGAGATTTTTAATAATTTTTTAAAATTCTTACTTATTTCCATTGCTGTTTTCCTTCAGTGAAAATTTATTAGGTGTATAAAGAAGTTTTAAAAAATAATCATATAGGTATTATTTATAAAATAAAAATAATTTTTAATAGATAGTATAAACATTTGACACGGATTTGTGACTTCCACAATCTCACCATTTAGAGGTAGATCTAGGGCCAAAGAGTGGGTTTTCAAAAACACAGAAATTGAATTATTAGATATAATTATTTACAATTTCAGTTGTTTGAGAATGGAAGGCTGAGCTTAGGCAAAAATTACTTCGTCACTGAGAGTATTAAAGAAAAAAACAACATACTGGTTATTATGAATGCCACGAGATGGAGAATGGATCCATCTGAACTAATTTATATAAATGAAATTAGGGAATTTTTTTTGTTTGTTTTTGTCTTTCCATGATAAGGAAAGCTATAGCTCCTAGAATTAGAAGGCTGTAGAGAATATACACCTTCACGGAAAGCATACTAAACATTCATATAAAAAAAAAATTTGTTTTCACATGGAATAGAAAAGTGAATTCAATCTTGGCAAAAGAGAGAAGATAATTTAAATATTTTGAAATATTTAATGAATAGTTTTTATTTATGAGAGACAAGAGAAAATGAGTTTAAATCAAATTAGACTGGATCATAATAGGCCAAAATGTCTGGTTAACAATATCATTAGATGTAGAATTTTTTCACTATGTTGCCATATGATGGGCTCATAAATATGGATACCAACACAATCTAGCTGATTATCACTTTTTTTTGGTAAAATTATGACTGGAGGTCATGGTCATGAGATTATTACATGCCTTTTATAACAGGTCACATAATACATATTACATATCAATTTCAGAAAATGTTTTATCTCTGCAGATGAATTAGCATATTTTCTACAGTCATAACAAAAATATATAAAAAAAAAAACCATAGTTCTTGGTATGGAAAGACGAAGGCGTATATGAATTATATCATAAAAATGTAGTGGATAGATTTCATCATTTTTATGGTCAGTATAGGAAAGGAAGTATCTTAGACTAGTTCTCACTTTTTAGCAACCTCAATAATAAACACTAATTAGATTTCCACTTGCTAAAATAATTTCTTGTGTTCAATGCCAATGCTTTTTCTTTCATTTTTGTAGTCAAATTATGAGTGAAGCCACAACAATGAGCAACAAGGTCATGCCTTCTAGGAAGTGCTTTTTGCTTTCAGCAATAAGTGTTCGTGCAGCTCTTTTTGATGATGAAAACACCTGGGACAATATGGCTTTGGAATACTTTCCAATATTTCAAATAAATAACAACTTGAAGCCTTTGCCTGAGAAAAAAGCATACCTCAGGAAAACAGTCAGATGTGTTGGTGTCTTTGCACTTTACTGTTGCTGTGCATCACATTTATGAAGACATAATAAATAGTCGTAATAGAAAAAGGGTAGTTAGAATAAAATAAAGTGGTCTATCAAGTACTCGGCCCAAGTTTATTACTGCATTGGACTTGGGTTATAATTACCAACAGAGGAGAAAATAACTATAAGTTATTTTGATGTAAAAAGCATATTATACTAAGCCAACATAATAACAGAGTTTTTATGAACCACAATAATTACACTGAAGAATCACAGAAGTGCATTTTTCTAAAAGAAGAAGGTAGGTGTTGATAAGCTACTATAGAATTTTACAGTTGCAATGAACAAAAGTAATTGTCATGGCAAAATAATAAAAGTGCATTAACTTTTGTTGCAGTGCTTGAGAGAGATTAAATTATAAAATTAAAAAATACTTATTAAATAATAAGAAAGGTCTTATATCATGTTTAATGTCTTTATTTTGAAATGACATGTTTTCATAGAAATTCTCTGTATATTCAGTGTTGTTCATTATCCTTCACCAGTAGTATGTGCTAGATTGTTTGTGTTGCTAAGAACGCTTTTCTGTAATACTCCAGTGAATTAATATAGGAGAAAATGACTTTTAAGTTAGTGCCTATCTAAATATCTACTTTATAAAACTCTCATTAAGATTTGATCTCAAGCCACTATGACTTTATCACTATGTTTGATTTTACATTTGGAAGCTTAAAATAAAACGTTATCAGCAGTTACTTAATGTCTGGTAACTAATTAAAGCATATTAACACACATTTGAAGGCAAATGACAAACTGTTAAAAAAGAACACAGGGTCAGGAATATATCTTGATGGGATTAAGCCATTATACAGGGACAAATGGAAAGAGATATGAGTTTATATAAAGGTTATTTATACAAACTCCTGACTATAATCTATACATTGATGGACCAGATTGATCATGAGGAAAATGACTGATATAAAATAGTTGAATATATTAAATTTAGTGATAAACTTGGAGTTTTATAAATGTAAATAGAAATAAAAATACTCGAATATATCTGTCAATATGACCTTTTCTCAGGCAGAACAATAATTGGAGACTAAAGCTTAACAAGTAGATAAAAGACTGTACTATTTAGACATTCTTGCAACCAAAAACAGAGGGAGGTTCTGGGATAGAGTTTGGGAAGCTGTGTAAAATATTGCACGTTTTCCAGAAAAGAGCTGAGTGGAATGCATTGACTGCAAGTTCCAGAATGTATGGGTGAAGTGACTACCCGTTGTGTCTCTAAGCATCCAATCCGAAGGCATCATGACATGCAGGGAAGCTTGTACTGGGATTTAATGCAATTTATTCTTCTGATTTTCATGAGCTAGGTTTATTTGTTTGCATACTTGTTGGCTACTATCTATGAAAGTCAGCTATGTCAGTTGTGACCTTCTGGTCCTTGAATCTGCTGAGAGGCCCTATCCAAAAAGGCAAAGGACTGGGACCTCAGCTTAGCTTGAAGCATCAGCTCAATTAGAGTTGAAATGGCTTGACAATATCAATGTCCTGTTTTATGAGGTATATTTAAGATATAATAAACATGAGAAAATATGTCACATTATATTTTATGACTTAATTATTTCCAATTCCTCCTTCTACTAGATTAACAGAAATAATACCATTATAGAAATAGCAAAATAGTAACATTTCAAAGAAATATATACACAATCATACTGTATGATGGTATCCACTTACTTTCCTCCACTTCCATGACCCTAAACTCTTCTGAAGGTGAGGAGGCAACAAATAGTTATTCAGCTGGAAATGGTGAGGAAGGATAAAACATTTTCAAACCACATCTCTGCCATAACCAAACACTCGATAAGTTCATGAGAGAGAGCACATGTGAATACCTCAGCACATTTGATTCTAGGTAGTACACAAAAAATAATAATCTCACTGCTTTCCACATTTCATAAAGAGACGTTAATTAAGTCAGTATATAGTCCATTTATATTCTCATCCATTATTCTTTTTTATTCTGATTATATAAGTTTATTCTTTCTCATTTTACCTATTTCCTCCTTTCAGATTCATTAAAGCGTTCAATATATGAGCCAACATTTATTTTCACAGCTTTATCACAACTGGGGATTCTTTAGAGAAATGCAATCTTACTTCATTTTCTTGCTTCACCAGTAATGCTGAAGCCTATCCTAATAAGAAAATATATTCAATTGTGGCAGAGGAGGTAGGAGGGAAAAAAAATAAAGATTAGGAAGAGTTGATCATATGACTCCTTAACCACCATTAGGAATATAAGTGTCAATTTGATGCTCTGAAATATTTTAAATGTATATTTCCTGAAACTCTTTCTCCTACCTCTTTTTTTATATTTGCATGAATAAGCCATTTTTATATATTAGTGTCTAAATACCAGATTCTGTGGTAGCGTTTGTTTATAAATGCTTTTAATTTTATCAGGAGAAATACATTCAAGGGTGTAGTGAATTCAAATTGTTTTCATTTACCAATTTATAATTTCTACACAAAAAGGAATGAAAACTGAGATTTACATCTCATGTGTGTATAGACAAGAATTGCCTCGTCATTAATATTACATTTGTCTACACAGCTAAAAAGAAATCAAGGGGTTTGTAGTGGAAAATGATATCTCTCGAAATATTTTATTCATTCTTTCAGCAAAGGTTTATTGAGACTCTACCTTTTACCAAGAGCTTTGTTAAGTACTGGAAATAGCAGTGAAGAAAAAAGGGGCAGTGGGGATGGGAAGGAGGTGGGGAAATCCCTGCTCATGGTGAGTGAAACATACAGGAAAGAGATAAATAGAATATTCCAGACAGTTATAAACATTTGGGAGACAAATAAATCAGAAATGTGGGATGACGTTTTGGAATAAGGATGGAGTTCAAACTTGAGTAAATGTGTGAAGGTTGTAAGAAAGCTGACCAAAGAGTCTATCGGAGGATAGACATCCAGGTAGAAGGAAGTCTAGGTGTAAGAATAGCAAGAAGGCCAATGTTGCTGGACAGGAGTGAAGGAGGGAGAGAGGAGAAGGGTATGGAGTCAGAAAAATACGAGGGCTTTTAAAATCCCATGGAAATGGGGAGTCACTGTAGGGCTTTAAGAAAAAGAATGGCAAGATTCGGATTACATTTTCTCAGGATAATTTTGCTAATGAGCTGAGAATAGACTAAAGGATTAAGGTTGATGAGGGGAATGGGAAGAGATTCAGTTAAGACTCATTACAATAATATGGTAAAATAGGAAGATGGTTCACACTCTAGTGATGAAAATAGAGTGGTGAAAAGTAGCCAAATTATGATTATATTTGAATTTTCCAATAAAATAAGAAAAACAAGACTGAAGGGCCACCTAAATTCTTGAATAAAATTTATCTAATGGAAACTTTAAGATTGAATCTTCAGTAAGTACAAAGATTATGGAACTGAAATAGAAAATGCATGTTTAGATTCTGAAAAAAATAATTATTTTCAGCTTTCTCATAGTGAAATCTATTGCAGGGTTGGGGGTGGGGGTTGGAAAAATCTCCATTCCAACCTCATGCTGATCTCATAAACACAAAACCAAACCGGCACCACACAACCCAGACACTGGCACTAATCTGTGTATTAGTCCAAAAGTCACAGTCCTCTATTTTCCTACATTTTATTTTACTTAAACTATTTTAATTGAAGCCCAGCATAAACAAAAAATTGAACACATACATTTACAGCTCAACAAATTTTTACAAAGTAAAAACACCTATGTAACCACCACCCAAACCAAGAAACAGAAATTGAGATGCTCCCTTGTTCCCTCTTCTAGGCATTTTCACCTCTAAATTTATTGGTTTCTGTTATAACACATTAATTTTGGCTGATTTTGTACGTTATGTACATGTATGCACCTGCATGTATTCTTTTATGTCTATTGTTTGTTCTCAACATTACGTCTGTGAGAGTCATTTTTTCTGTGAAATATAGGTAATTTGTATATTTTCATTAGTGAATACTAGCCATTGGATGAATATACCACAGTCCATTTATTCCTTTCACTGTCAGTGTTTGGATTTCCTAAATTGTAATGTAGTGTGAAAATGGAGAATGACGCATGCATAAAAGTTCATCAGTATTTATTCCAGATTTTCAATATACTGAACATTAGAGTACACCAAAAATACATCAAAATGAATATGAGGTAATGAAAAAATTGGAGCGAACATTTGTGGCGTAATCAGAGGCCAAGATGCTAATGTTATTATTAATAATACTTGATTACTTTGTGTCCAGGGAAACTCAGATCTATTTCACTTTGAATCAGCTTTCTTCACAGTAAATCACAGTACCCCACACAGTTCTAGTCAAACAGGCAGTTGTGACATAGAACCTAATTCAAACTTACTGAGAAAATAAAACAACCTCTTCATCAATCCACATTCTAAACCTAATACCTGGATACATAATTCTCCAAAACTATCCATGTTCACTTTATTCTGAGTCTATAATGATTTATAAATAAGCACAAATATTTAATGGCTATGAGCCACTTAAGATTAATGAACATGAAAGCCCTTGATTTAATCAGCCCATTTAACATCTCTAAAGGGATAAAAGAATATTAGTAGAATTTTTGAATCAGACATGTGTTACTTTCATTGGTTCGCAGATCTACTCTAGCTTTTAACAAATACCAGAAAATTTCATGTTATTATAATATTAATTTAAATAGATATGGGAGAATCAAGTATAATTATTAATACATATAGATTATGTTCCCTAGAATAACTCTCTGCTATTTAAAATACATAGATTGTGGTTATTTTCAGAACTCTGGCTCAGGTTAAAACCCCAGATTCTGTATTTAGAATATGCAAAGAATCTAAGGGATAAGATCTCTGGAGATAAATGAGCAAGAAATATCAATTCTAACCAACACTTCCATTATATCCCTTGGGGCCCAAATACAACATATATTTAGAACAAGTTATTCAGATATAAAAATCAATGATGTAAGTAGGATGCTGGACTTCCTTCCCAGACTATTTATAGTTACCATTTTTTGGTGGCTTTTTACAGAGTAGACTTGAGATCCTGATGTGTCAATACTGTCTGTGTGTATGTATTTCTCAGGAATAACAAATCAGGAATAGTTGGGACAACAAATTACAGAAACTTAACTCCCAGTGGCATAATAAAATCATACTTGTTTTTTTCTAATATGAAGAGAGATTTGGAAAACAGCTGTTGCTGGATTTGGCAAGCTTGCTCTATGATATCAGAGCTGCCATTGTAGTCTCTGCTGCTTATATTAAATAACATGGCTGCTGTGGCTCCACGCACCCATTGTTAAAATTAAGGAATAAGAGGGAAGGACAATGCCAGTTACTTCTGTTTTATCTTCAGGTGAGTAAAGCCTTCTTATACCCATCCCAAATGTTTCATAACTTACGTACCTGTGGCAAAACAGAGTCACATGACCCATTAAAATGAGGCTGATGAAACAAGCAAAGAAAGGTAAAGATTATCTTAGAACTGCAATAACTCTTTAACTGGATCTAAACGCAAATATCATTCTGTGAGCCTGTAAAAAGAAGATGTAGATTTGAGAGATAACTGCCAAATATGAGTTGAATGGCATTGTCATGTCACAGATTTATACAGAGAAGACCAATGTATTTATTACACAGCAAAACAAAGCCTCAAACAAAAGTGACACATCATCACTTCTGTCATATTCTATTTGATAGAAACAAGTCACCGAATCCAGCACACTGGCAAGGGGAGGGAATGAGACAACAACATGAATATCTGGAAGTGGGATAATTTGGGGCCACTTTAGAGGTTGCCTACCACACCAGTGAAAAGTGAAAAAATTTTGTTTGAAAAATAGCATATAACTGAATCTAAGTAATATACCAAGATTCTTTGCCTTTTAATAGGGCAATTAACCCTCTTCATAACTATAGTCATTACTTTATAGTGATCTCTTGTTATTATTTCAGGCAATGACCTTGTCATTCTATTTATTGAGTTTTCTTCTACTGCTTCTGGGTTTATTAAGTTTTCATTCTGCATTTTAAAAAATATTCTGTGTCTTGGCCGGGCGCCGCGGCTCACGCCTGTAATCATAGCACTCTGGGAGGCCGAGGTGGGCGGATTGTTTGAGCTCAGGAGTTCGAGACCAGCCTGAGCAAGAG
>NW_012155618.1:1784454-1794851 GCF_000956105.1 Propithecus coquereli | reverse complement strand
ATATATATATGCCTTTGTTTTTCCGTCTTTTCATTCCATTCTATTGTTCCATTCCCAAATCAGAATTTGGTTTATATCATCTTATACTTTTGTGTGTAATTATTATTTTATTGTTGAACTTTGGCCATTGTCATTCTTCTATTTCAAAAATCTTTTCCTTGGAAGCATATCAAACTTCACAACATGGTCAACAATTACTATTTAATCTAAGATAAATGTAACATTCATATAGACTTCACCAAATTAACTCCTATTCATCCATGAAATCTCAAATACAAACTTCTCAGGGAAAACTTCCTTTCTCACTATGTAGAATTAGTTATGTCTATTACAAATTTCCATAGGACTGTGTCCTTTCCCTTCATAAAACTGATCACCATTTATATTTATAGATATATTTCATAATTGTGTGATTAATTTTTGTTCTTTCTACCAGATTGTAAGCTTGAATTTTG
The DNA here is from genome assembly GCF_000956105.1 of Propithecus coquereli. Classification (NCBI taxonomy): domain Eukaryota; kingdom Metazoa; phylum Chordata; class Mammalia; order Primates; family Indriidae; genus Propithecus; species Propithecus coquereli. The sequence continues at coordinate 1,794,396 of NW_012155618.1, read as the reverse complement.
CCTGTTTTTTTTTTTTTTTTCATAATTGTATCTGCAGTACCTACTAACATTGTTTGGAAGTGTGAAGATGCTCATAAACATTTTTGAATGAATAAATGCATGAATTTTGATTATCAAAAAAACTAAGCCACTTTATAGTCACATTTGGGAAAAGAGTTATTTTAAGGAATTTTAAAAATTTTATAACTAAATGCTTGAAAAATACATTGATCTTTATAGCACAGCAGAGTTCACTTCCTTTGGGATGGAAATGGATCTCAAAATGTGGGCAGAAAATTACTATCACTATCCTATTTTATACAAAATAGAAGAAACATATGGATTATTTAGGCCATTTGAATTACTGTGAAAGAAAAGTACATAATTCATTTTTTCTTTCCTTTGTTCATTTTTAGGTCCAATTTTAAAGTATTCTTAGAGACATTTTAGTTCATTTTCTCTTATTCTTCTTTTTCAATGGAGGACAATTACTCTTTATTACAAATTCTATATACATATATGTTATTATTATCATCTTACAGATTATCTAATCATAACATATGGGAAATTGTTAGCCTTCTTGCAAAGAACTATTGTATATACTCTCAAATAATTGTTTTCATTTTATCTTTCATACATACCCCTATTCTTCAAATACGTTTCCTAAAGTAAAATCAACTCAAATTTTTAAACATTTTATTATCCCTTGCATATTTGATGAGATTTCATTCAGTTACAATGTTATTTGAATACTGCATATAAGCTTTATTATTTCCTCTCTCGTTCATTCACTCCTTTATTCATTCTTTTGTAAATTTGTAAATTCATAGATTCAGCTAGAAATAGACATTGAATCCCCTGTGTCAGACACTCTGTTTATCATTATAGATGAAGAAATGATTAGGGTGCAGATATTGCTGTGAAAAATTTTTCAGTGTGTAGGAGAGCCAGGTGTGTACATCCTGATGTAAATGCCAGCAAACAATTTACAAGGTTGAGGGATGGCCCGAGAGGAGGAGGTTATCCCTCTTGTAGAGCTGAAGAAGAGTACACAGAGTAAGTGAAATTTGAGTTAAAAATTAGAGGGAAGGACCTTTTTGCATGTGATAAAGTTTGTGGAAAGCACTTCAGACAGGAAAATATTTACGACATGTTTATCTAACATTGATAGGACATATTAGAGAACCAGTGAAAATTAGAGTATGGTTCATAAGTACATTTAATTATAAGCATGATTTGTGAGGTATTTTTGGACAGGAGTATAGATAATCTTGGAATCATGATACATTTAAACTTTGTCCTTAAGGGCTGAGGAGCCACCAATTTGCTTTCTAAAAATTAAGGTAAATTTATCAGTTTGCCGGGCCACTGTAGCAAATTACTACAAACTTAGTGGCTTAAAATAACATAAATTTATTCTCTTACAATTCTGGAAGCAAAAAGTCTAAAATCAGGATGTTGGTAGGATTTTATTCTTTTTGGATGCTACATGGGAAAATATCCCCTTTTTTGTCCTTTTCTGCTTCAGGAGCTCATCTGCATTCCTTGGTTTGTAATCTTTCCTCCACCTTCAAAGTGTATCACTCCAATTTCTGGTTCCACCATCACATCTACTTTTCCTATAGTTAAATCTCCTTCTCTCTCTCTTTTAAGACATTTGGTGATTATAATAGGGCCATCAGAGATATCTAGTAAAATCTCACCATCTCAAGATTTTTAGTCACCTCTGCAAAGTTCCTTTTTGCCACATAAAGTAACATATTTACAGGATTAGTTCATGGATATGCTGACAATTATTAATCAGCCTACCAGAGTCTGCCTACTGGCCCACCAAAATTCATAGTCATTAAAACACAAATTACGATCTTCCCATCCCAACATCCCTGAACAGCTCAACTATTAATAATTACAACATGAATTTAAAGTCCAAAACTTCATCTATATATGATCCTTTCAAGAGTCCAAAAATCTCATTATCTAACTTATCTCAATCAGGTATGGGTGAGACTTTTAGTATGATTTAATCTAGAGCAAAATTCCTCTCCATTTGTGGCCTGTGAAGCTAGAAAACAAGTTATCTGCTCCCAAAATAAAATAATGGGGTAGCCATGAGATAACAGCTACAGACATCCTCACTCAAAAAGGGAGAAAATGGAAGGAAGAAAGGAGTCACCAGTCCCAAGTAATTATATAATCTAACTAGGCAAACTCTATTAGGTTTCAAAGCCTGGAAGTCAATTTCTCCCAGTTCCCTCTGGGTCTGAAGCTCCACCCATCAACACTCCTCCCTTGGGGCCCTCAGCTCAACCCAAGCCTGGGCCCAAGGCTCCGACCTCTGTGTCGCTGTCCTTTTTCATGAAGGTTAGCATGTGTTTTCAGCTGAGTAGTTTGGTCAACCTGTTTCCTGCCTGTAGAATTTTGTTAATCTGACAGCCATCTTTCATTCTGTCCTGTATCCATTTCTTTCAATCGGTGCTGGTGATATTTTTGCTGATATCCTCAAGGCCATTGTGGACCTCCGAGGCATGTCCCAGGGATTCCTGCCATTACATAAGAGTCTTCTGCACAGGTCTTTCCTAGATTACGTCGTCTCTACTTTTGTTTTTTGCTGAGATGGCTGAGAGGATCAGTGAGTTATATGCCTAATCTCTTCAAAGAGCGTACTGTGTGATTGAATATCGTGATCTTTGTACTTCCTAGGCACTAGAAAAGTTTGCCCAGCCACACCCTGGGCTTTCATTCCAGAAGATACTTTCCTGAAAGTAAATCCCCTAATTTTATGGTCTTTTGTAATTTGAATCAGCTGAGGCCTTCCCAAGTAATCAAGTCCTGATTGCCTTTTTCTTAGCAGATCTTCCTTAATATATCTCCTGTCTTTCATTTTACTATAAGCATCAAAAATAAACAAACAACCCCCCACAAAAAACTAGGACACACCTTCAATATCTTTTTTTTTTTGAAATCTCCTCAACTAAATATCCAAGTTAATTACTTACAAATTCCACTGTCTATGTAGGAAACAATTCAGGTGAGACTCTGCCGCTTTATAACAAAGATCCCCTTTACTTCAGTTTCCAATAACATGTTCATTTCTTTCTGAGCCCTCAGCAGTGCTTTTATCATCGATATTTCTATCAACTGTATGTTTATGATAATTTAATTGTTCTTTAAACTAGTACAGTTTTTTTGTTGTTGTTTGTTTTTTACCATGCATATACTTCCTTCTGAGCCCTCATGGATAAAGTCTTTACCATCTGTATTTCTGCTAACAGTCTGTTCAAGGCGGTCTAGGCTTCTTCTATCCTGTTTTTCAAAATTCTTTTAGACTCTACCCATTGCTCAATCTCAAAGTCACTGCCGCATGTTTGGGTATTTGTTACAGCAGCATCCCACTTCCAGGCACTAAAATCTGTAACAGTTTTCTGTTGCCACTGTATCAAAATACCAGAAATTTAGTGGCTTAAAACATAAATTGATTCTCTTACATTTCTGGGCTTTATAAATCTAAAATCATGGCATTGGCAAGTTCGCCTTCCTTTTGGAGGCTGCAGGCAATAATCTTTTTCCTTCCCTTTCCATCCTCAGGAGATCTCATGCATTTTTTGGCTTAGCTCTACTTCCTCTGTCTTTAAAACATACCACGCCAATCTTTGGTTCCAGCATCACATCTTCTTTTTCTGTATTGGAATCTCCCTCTAACTCTCTCTTATAGTAACACTTGTGAATACCTGGAGCCCACTGATTAATTCAGAATGAACTCCCTATCTCAAGATCCTTAACACAATCACATCTGAACAGTTCATTCTGCCATGTAAGATAATGATTCGGGGACTAAGGACATGGACATTTGAAGGGGAGAGACATGAAGGGTTTTATTTAGCCTACCATTGTAAAGTATGAGCAATATCAAGACTGAGAATGACAACTTTGGTTACAAAGTAGAAATTGAACTGGAATTTAAAAGATGTGGCAGGGGAAAATATTAGGGTGCTATTGTAAACCTCAGAAAGAGAGATTATGTATTGCTCAACAAATATGTGCCTCAATGGGACCCTATTTGGGATAAGTATAATCCTTATTAGGAACTTCTTTTCTGTTAATCTTCACAAAATGTGGTGAAGTAATGAATGCATGAATGATGAAAAGAGAGAAACAAAATTTGGCACTAAAATTCTTAGCTTTAGATATTAAGGAAATGGTTATACTTTACTAGCAGCTAGATCTTTTATGTACCAACTATGCAATATTAATAATAAACTTGTTATTAAAATGAACATATTAATATGTTAATAAATATTAGTTCTTCGGATAGGACAGAAACAGTAGTTATAATGTTAGGAACAGTCTAAGGACTAAGGTTAACAAGGGGGATTTTGCTTATCAGGTTGCAGTTCCTTCTGGAGTTTTTTTCTTGATTTCATTTATATTGCTGAGGTATCTTAACATTATAGTTAGCTGTGCTTTGTTTAACCATATGTATATACTTATTATACTCATGTATGTGTGTCTGTGCATAATATGGAATAGTTAGATTTTCAATACTTTATCTTCCCCAAAATTGCCAGGAAAGTTTTATTTAATGTTCTGTTTGCTTAATATTAATGTATTATTGATGCTTGATGTTGAAGAAAATAAATACGGTAGTATTCTGGCTCCACTGTCCAGGATTGCTCCCATATAATGAGGAGCTTATTAATGCTAATTGCATACTGCTGTATCTCATAAATTCAGGGGTTTGGCAAGGATGAAGTTATTGAATTTTATGTACCTTAGGTAAGTAAGATAACCAAATTGCGTTTAAATTTCCTAAAGTATGAAGACATTTCTTTAGCTATCTGGCAATCAGTGCTACAGCTAGTTATGGCTAGTGGCACATCTGTGAAGATGCCATTACTTTCCTCTGAGTGTTTTAACTGCTTACTGTGAAATGTAGTTGGTTAAGATGATATTAATTCACTAAACTGGGAGGGGATTGCTAGAGATCTTTCATTATTGAAAGGGAAGTGACTTCATTATTTTTGCATAAATCTACCCATGCTTTTAGCCTGTGGTATCCTTTCTGGTGTTTATTTTTATAGTTTTTCTCTGCAATACATATCAAAGAAAACCTTCTAAAATTATACATATATAAAACTAGAATCTGACCTAGTAAGTTCTAAACTTTTTAGACTGCAATCTTAGATTTTCAAAGACAACAGAACCCCATTGATCTAAAGCATACATGAACTGTATTTCCATGTTAGGTTCATATTGTCATTGAAATTTAAAGATCACAAAACTTGCTAGTACTCCTAATTTCCCTCCAGTTTTAGAAAAGTCTTGTCAAATTAAGTATTCTCAAATCCAGAATACTTGAATCTGCAAAGCAGAGGCTCATTCATTTGGATGTTTCAATAAAAATGTAGGAAGCATGGACCAAGCTTCTTTATCTATTCCATTGTGAAGTGGAGTAAATAGAGTATGAACCTCTTGAGGACAAATTTTCATAGGACCTCATGTTAATTAGACTGTAATTATTCTAAGGGAAACATAAAAGATTATTATTATATCTCACTAAATGCCTTCGAATGATCAAAAAAAAAAAAAGAAAAAAAAAGAAAAAAGAAAAAACAACTCCATAGCAAGTATCTAATGTGGTAGGTTAAAGAGATTCTTTTCAGTGCTTCTTGGTATTGGAGGTAGAGAGAGGATTTACAACTACTTAGTTCCTTGAACAGATTCCATGGATAGGGTGACATTCAGCTATCATCCAGCTTCTCTATCACATCTATTCAGAATTCCTCTTACTTTTATCTTTGGAAATCATTTGTTCTTTGTTCCTTTGGAAATTATCTGTTCCAGCAAAGCCTGTAGGTTGCCAGTCATAAGACCTTGGCTGCTTCTTTGTTCCCTTCTCTTTCATATTAAGTTTAACCTCCATTGTGTTCTGTCATCACAGGAATTTTGAAGCACTTTGCATTTCTTTCACCGTATTTAAATAACATGAGCACTCATTCTGGGTTCATACGCAAAGATTACAAATATATTGTAACTACAATGAAAAATATACAAAAATGCAGTACATACATTGTGCAAGCAATTAAAACACACACGGAAAGCAAATATGGTGGTTAGCGCAAAGTTATTGGAAAGCGAGATGAACCTCAATACTGGTAATACTTCGCCATTCAATCGTGCATTTGTTTAGGCACTAAATAATTATTGAGACTTTACAAAGAAAAGAAGCTTTTTCCTCTTTAGGTAGCAGATGAATTCTTGTATCATTTTTTTTGTAAGAAACATTGTAATTCTTATAAAAACTGCTATTTTAATGAACTATGTGAATCTAGTTTCAAAAGATGCAAGAGAAAGGCAGACTGAAGCCAAGAGCTATAATTAACTGCATGCTTATTTGCTAAAATAAATGTGCAATTCACACTTCTTTCTCTGAATGGAGTCACTGGGACTACTATCATTAGACTGCCATTACAGTCCTATCATTATAGAAATAATAAGAAAAAAGCTCTGGAATCTGCTTTTCTCTTCAATTTAGGGGTAATTTTGTGGTGGAAGCAGAAGTAGAAGTTATTTTTAGGTGCACTAAATAATTCTTACATACCTACATATATTTGTAAATACACATGATATCTGGTCATGTTGAATAATGGCTTAAGGTAAAAATAATAATTTGTACATGATTAACATACTTTATCACAGAATATAATCAATTTTCATTGTAAATTCTGTTATGAAGCAGTAAAATTGGGTCTACTTTTTCCGTTTTCATAATTTACTCATTTTCTCATAATAGTAAACATTGAATATTTTTGAGTATTCATTATAGTTTAATGCTGGTTTCTGTATGGTGCACCCCTCTCACATGCTGCTGGTTCTTACATCTGTCTCCTTTGTCTTTCTTGCTTCTAACCCTATTTTACAAGCTTTTTCTTTCATTCCTACGGAATAATTACCTAAGTGTTGTACAATGCCCAAACCATATTATTAAGCAAAGCTTTTCTCCTATACAACTACTTTTGGGTGATCCAGAGGCAAATCAAAATGGACAAACAATAATTGCAAAGATGTGGAAACAACCAAGTGCCCATGAATACATGAGTGGATTAATAAAACGTGGTATATGTATACCATGGAGTACGACTCAGCCATAAAAAATGGTGAACTACCTATTGTATCATCCTGGATGGAGCCAGAGCCCATTCTTCTAAGTGAAGAGTCACAAGAATGGAGAAATCAGCACCACATGCACTTGCCATCAAATTGGTACTAATTGATCAACACTTAAGTGCACATATGGAAGTAACATTCATAGGGTGTTTGGCAGGTGGGAGTGGGGAGGAGGGGATGGGGAAACTCACATCTAAGGGTGTGGTGAGCACTGTCTGGGGATGGGCAAGCTTGTAGCTCTGACTTGGGTGGTGCAAAGGCAATCTATGTAACCAAAGCGGTCATACCTCTGTAATATTCTGAAATAAAATAAAAAAATAAAAAAGAATATGCAAACCTCTATCGTATGCTCCCCCCATTTCACTGGGGTCTCCAATGAACCATGGGTTATACCATAAGAAATATGCAAAATAGACTCTACAGAGCTTATACTAGAGAGATCATTATTTATAAACACATACTTTAAAATAAATTCAAAATACCCTAAAATAAATTTACAAGTTTTCTGGTTCACTTGCTGTTCTTCTATCTTCAATTGTTTCACATGTGTCAAAAAATGGGAATGACTACTTTTTTCAAATGGTGCTCACAGCTACCAGGATGAGAATTCAGGATTGGATTTGGCAGCTGGGAAGCATATTAGTGATCTTGAAAGAGAGTCAAAAAGACTTAGTGGGGACAAAGATAGACTGATGTGACTTTAAAATAGAGTAGAAAATAGGAAGTAGATATAGCAAAAACATTTAAAGAGTTATTTTGCCATGAAAGAGGACATAAAATAAGAAACCAACTGGTTACTTGAAAGAATCTAGGTTCAGAAGTGATTTTTTTCTTTAAGATTATAAATATTATAGCTATTTTATTGATTAAAAAGAAAGTGGAAAAGAAAAAATAGATTATACTGTAGAGAAGGGCATTAATTACAGAGTGAATGCAATGTAGTGAGTACATGAAGGGCTTAGTCTTAAATAGGAGTCAGAAAATACCATACTTTGTAAGAGGGGAGAAGACTAAGGATATAAGTTTACAAAACAAATTTAGAGAATTTTGTGAGAAAAGATAGATAAGGAAAAAAGTGAAGAAATGAACATGGACAATGGACTGTGAAAAAACAGTAGATGAGTGCATTGGAAGCTGCAATGGGGATTGGTATATAAATGAAATGGAGTTATTAGAAGAAGAGAGGAGGTATCGGTCAGAAAGCAACTACTGATATTTTAGAGGTGATCCTCACTTTAGAAATGTTTAGGTCAGGGCTAGAGGGGAGGACATATTATTCCAGGAAACTTAGAGGGAGGCTGAAGATGTATTGTGCAAAAAGGATGGTAAGTAACAGGAGCAAATGAGAGAAATACAATAATCTGGGACTAGTAATAATTCATTGATAAAGGAGAATGACCTTGTTGACAACTGCTTGAAAGAAATAAATGGTTTTGAGGAAGGCGTAGAAAGATGACATGTGGAACAAGGACAGCGACTGCCTCCCTTCTAGATCTGGTTGTATTTGGAGTGTATGTGAAAAAGTAATATTCCGAGAGAGCCATTCAAAATTGGTGTAGTGAGGGGAAAGCTAACTTTCACAGGTGGGGTTAAAGATATCACAAATTATTTTGATCATGAATTAAAATTGGAGTATTTTGTGGGTTGTAAGAGGTTGGAGATTGAATCAGATGATGAGCTATAAAGAGCCAGAGGTAAACAGAGTCTAGATGATAAAGTATAATAGAAGGCAGGGGATTTTTCTTGGCCGGGGGATTGAGGTGATCAGAACTGTACTTTGTCCAGGAGGAATCCTTCAAGGAGTGAATGATTAATGATAAATGCAGCTTACTTTAGGAACACACCTCTGTTTCAACTTATAGTGATGGTGCTGACAGTGTTGGAAGTAGCAGTAGCATTTGCTTTTTCTATCTTTTTGCTCACCTTCTTCCCAAATGGCAAGATACTACATGAACTCTTTTTTGGCGGGGAAAGAGGAGTGTTAGAAAGAGGAGTGTTAGAAAACAGTGCTTGATTGCTTTTCATTGGCATTCTTTGCCTGGCTCATACTCTACAGGGTGAGAAGATTTTTAATGTCATAGGGTGCATTCTTAAACTTTTTGGAAATACTGCTACCCTCTGACAATCACCTTCTATAATTGCCTAGACCTTGATAAATGCATATCATTACTTCTTACTCTGCCTGTCAGCATACACCTAGATTTCTTCCCATGAGGCTTATTTGCCCCTCTTTGTAGCTGTTTTGTTCATGATTTAAGATAACTCTCATATTAACTCCCTCTTATTCACGACCCATTTACACATTTTTTGTTCAACAAATTCTGGGAGCACAGCTGCTTGCTTCTCCACTTTTCTACCAAAGTAGATAGTCCAATTCTCATCCTCTGGATTGCTCAGGCAGAAATGATATACCACCTCCCCATCTTCAGTAAATATATTTGAATATCACTGAATTTCTACTTGAAGTGACTTCACTAGGGTAGGGGGCTGGCAAATGCCCCTTCTCCCATTCACACACTTCCCTCTTGGGAACTGGGAATTCACAGTAAAATTTTTTACAAAGAAATTATCCTAAAAAATCCCTGTGTTCTAACAATCTAACTCTTTAATATACTCAGTGTTGTATTCTAGGATCACATAACACATTACAAAAAAAAACAACAAAAATTCCTTCTTTTGATTTTTGCATACGATATAGCACACTTCTTTTCATATGGGACATCTATTGTATCTCTACAATAGATGGTTAAACTCTAATTTTGGGTTATCCTAGTTCCTTCCTATGTTATTCTTTTTTTT
>NW_012155618.1:1766427-1782609 GCF_000956105.1 Propithecus coquereli | reverse complement strand
AAATTTTTATTGATAAATGCCTATGCATATTATGTGATCAAATGATCAAATGATGGATCAAATGATCAAATCAGGATATTTAGGATATCCATCACCTAAAACATTTCTTAGTTCTTTGTATTGGGGACATTCCAAATTGTCTCTTTTGGCTATTTTGAAATATATAATAAATTATTGTTAGCTCTAGTCACCCTACTACGCTATTGAAAACCAGAATTTATTCCTCTATCTCACTATGCTTTTTGAAACCATTAATCAACATTTTTTTATCCTCCTGCCACTCTACCCTTCTGAGCCTTTGGTAACCATCATTCTACTTTCTATTTCCATGAGATCAACTTTTTTAGCCCTCACATATAACTGAGCACATGTGATAATTATCTTTTTGTGCCTGGCTTATTATTATATGTTATATAGTTCCAAGATCCTTCCATTCCATCAAGTTTTTTCTAAACTCTGTAAGTTAACTCTTAAATGATAATAATATTTGAAATGACGGATTTACTAGAAAATCATAAGTTTAGTTATAGAGCTTGACAGATGTTTTTATTTAACAAGCAGCCCTTTGAATTTATAGCTGCATATTTAAAAATCTGTCTTGTTCTAAAAACATAAAATAGTCTGGGACATTTTTATATCACTTTTACTCAGTGAAATTGGTGAAATTATATTCTTTCTTATTGATCTATATTTGATGGAAAATGTATGGAAAGCCAGGATAGAGTCATCAAACCACAGTATTCCTGCTTGGGTAAATTGATAATCCTCATTTCTGATGTTCTGGAATATTTACCTTTTATTTCCTTAGGTCCATAATGCTTGGGTCCATGATATTACCAATAGATGATCTCTTAACAACACCCTAAACTCTATTGTTCTCTATTACTCCATTACACTCCAACCATGGACAATCTCAACTATCCTATTTCTTCCTAAGTACACTAAAAAAGAGATATGCAAATTTCTACAGAATCCACAAGCATGGTGAATTGGTTCAACTTCAAATTCATGATAAAAATGTCAAATCCTAGCAATTAAGTGAGTTCCATGGTCAACTTATTCTGCTACCCTTCACAAATAATCATTTTATTTTTTTGAATTTTTCTTCCCCTCTATTTACCTTTTCATCCTCATATTCTTTTAAAACAAAGGAACTCTTCACTTTATAAAAGTAATAGTTTCATCATCATTTTAAACATGAATTACACAATTTCTTGCCTTTTTTCCTCTACTTCTCAACATGATCATAGACTGATGATTTATAACCATGACTGGTTATAAAACATATTTCTATTTCCTTTGCTGCTATTTTTAAAGGTATTCAGTCTTTGATCTGGTTCTCACGTTGATTGTTGTTGGTGCATATAAATGCTGCTTATTTGTGTACACTTTTGTAACTTAAGACTTTGCTGAAATACCTAGGAATACATTTAACCAAGGAGGTGAAAGACCTCTACAGGGAAAACTATGAAATGCTGAGGAAGGAAATAGCAGAGGATGTAAGCAGATAGAAAACCGTACCATGCTCTTCAACATTGTTAAAATGTCTATATTAACCAAGGTGATCTACAAATTAAATGCAATCCCTATTAAAATACCAACATCATTTTTCACCAGTCTAGAAAAAATAATTCTATCCCTCACATGGAATCAGAGAAGACCCCATATAGCAAGGCATCCTTAAGCAAAAAGAATAAATTGGGGCACATTACTTTACCAGATTTCAAGCTGTACTACAAGATTATAGTGACCAAAACAGCATGATGCTGGCACAAGAACAGAGACATAGATCTATGGCTCACAACAGAGAACTCAGATATCAAACCATCCTCATATTGCCATCTGATCTTTGACAAAGCAGACAAAATACACACTCAGAAAAGAATCTCTATTTAATAAATTGTTCTGGGAAAATTGGATAGCCACATGCTGAAGACTGAAACAGGATCCATATCTCTTACCTCTCACAAAAATTAACTCACAATGGATAACAGACTTAAACCTAAGGCATGAAACTCTAAGAATTCTAGAAGAGGTTGTAAAATTTCTCTAGATATTGGCCTAGGCAAAGAATTTATGAAGAACACCCCACAGGCAATCACAGCAACAACAAAAATAAATAAATGGGACCCAATTAAATTAGAAAGCTTCTGCACAGCCAAGGAAACTATGGTCAAAGTGAATAGACAATCTACAGGATGGGAGAAAATATTTGCGTGTTAAACATCCAATAAAGGGCTGGTAACTAGAATCTGTGTAGAACTCAGGAAAATCAACAAGAAAAAAATCAAACAATCCCATTAAAAAGTGGGCAAAGGACATGAACTGAAATTTTTCAAAAGAAGACAAATTAATGGCCAATAAACACATGAAAAAAATGCTCAATATCTCTAATCATCAGAGAAATGCAAATTAAAACCACAAAGAGATATCACTTAACTCCAATGAGAATGGCTTTTATTAAAAAGTCCCCAAACAACAAATGTTGGCAGGGATGTGGAGTGATGAGACCACTCTTACACTGCTGGCGGGACTGAAAACTGGTACAACCTCTCTGGAAATTAATATGGAAATACCTCAAAAAGCTCAAGGTAGAACTACCATTTAATCCAGCAATTCCACTACTGGGCATTTATCCAAAGGAAAAAAAGACATTCTATAAAAGAGACATCTGCACTCAGATGTTCATACCAGCACAATTCACAATTGCAAAGATTTGGAAACCACCCAAATGCCCATCAGTACATGAGTGGGTTAATAAAATGTGGTGTATGTATACCATGGAGTACTACTCAGCCATAAAAGATGATGAACTCATACCCTTGTACTATCTTGGATAGAGTTGGAGCCAATTCTTCTAAGTGAAGTATCACAAGAATGGAAAAACAAGCACCACATGTACTCATCATTAAATTGGTAGTAATTGATCGACATTTAAGTGCACATATGGAAGTAGAATTCATATTTCATAGGGCAGGTGGGAGGGGGCGAGAGGGCATGGGTAAATTTGCACCTAATAGGTATAGTGCATGAAGTCTGGGGGTTGGGCATGCTTGTAGCTCTGACTTGGGTGATACAAAGGGAATATATGTAACCAAAGCTTTTGTACTCTCATAATATTCTGAAATTTAAAACAACAATGACAACAAAATTTCTATTTAAACAAAACAACTCCATTCCATTAATTATTTCCATCCAGTTACATATTTGTCTCTCTCAGTCAAATTATATTTATTAAAAAACTATCTATAAAACAATTCTTTTTTCTTATCTTCACTCACTATATGTAGTACTTGGCATACCAGGGATCTTCCAGGGTCCTACTTTAACTTTACAATTAGTGTCTGATCAGTCATTGTCCATGCTAGATAATTGTTCAATTATTTGGAGTATCTTTTTTGCCAAAAACCTTAATTTCATTAATGCAAAGAACATTTCTTAACCCCTGATTTGTTTGGCTTTCAGAAACACATTCCTCATGGTTTTCCTTCTTGAAAATATTTTTTAATTCGTCACCATGACTCAATATGCTCCTGATTTTCCCAATTTATATTTTTGATTCTTCTCCTTTTACTTTGAGATTCAACTTTTTTAAAAAACCTTATACTTAGCCTTAAGCCCTGTCCTTCAACTCTCCAGCAATTCAACTCTCCTAGGCAATTTTATCTATATCCATAGCTTTAATGGCCGTATATAAAATGATGACTCACAAATTTACACCTTCAGCCCAGCAATTTCAATTAAGCATCAAACATGTATATTCAGTTATTTTATTGTAATCTTCACTTGGCTGTCTCAAAAGAAACTCAAATTCAGCATGTTTACATTGGAACTAATGATTTCTCCCTCTCACCAAACCTGCTCCAATTTCCCATTGGTGAATGGAGTTATCATCTTTCAACTCATTTAAGAAATAAACACTGCTTTTTTTTCTGATATCTCCTCCCTTCCAACACATACCTTGGATCTATGTTCACTATTTTTAATATTCACTATCTCCACACTATCTAACACTATCAGTCTTGCTCCTAGTCTTTATAGTGTTTTAACTGATCTACCTGCCCCACCTCCCATTGCCTGTCACACAATTCTAATTCCAAAATCAGCCAAATTTGACCATGTTAACACACTCAAACCTCTTATTAATCTTATGATAAGAACAATATTTTGATTATATGGATTGTTATATATTTAGCCCTACCATTTTTGCTAGCCTCAATTTTCCACCTGCCCACCTTCATGGTCATCACTATAGGCACACTTATCTTACTATAACTTTTGTATTCACTATATCCTCTTAAACTACAGGACCATTACATATGCTATTCTCACTCCTGAAAACAATCTTTTTACAACCTTTCCAAACTCCACGCAAGTGATTTGCCTAGCTAATTCTCATCCATCTTTCAGATCTCAGCTAAATTATCTTTGAATTACTGTTCTATTCTATTAGTATAATTTCTTAACATCATGTAATTCTCCATCACAATTATCAAATTATAATGTTATAACAATTTAAGTTCTTGCATGCATGGAAAAAGACATTAAATAGCTACATTTCAATATATAATAGTAAGGAATGTATAATCTGTATATTACCAAAAATGACACAAGTGGTTTGGGACAGTGCTCTGTAATTAAACCTACCAATTATGATTTTGCAGAGAAATATATGAATTCATTCCAATTGGGCTCAGGAAAGGATGTATATTACCTCCATCCACATATCAGTTTGAATAATATTTTGCCAAGAAATAACTTTTAGAATCAAAATTACCAATAAAAAAATAAGGAAGGAATTACATTGGGGGTTGTTAGAACTCTTGAGATTTAGATATACTGGATAAGGATTCAAATTCTTATATCTACATATTACAATTTGTTATTATGCTAAAATAATATGAAAACACACAAAGAAAACCAAAAGTTGGACATAAAATTATTTACAGCCTACTTTTGAAGTCCATTTATATCCACATTTGATATACACTTTAATTATAACTTAATCTTAAATTATTTTCTATAATGTAATCAAGTTCATAAAGTGGAAAATTTTATATGATGTGTAAATTCTCTGTCACTATTTATAGCGACTCTGAAAGTATTTTGAAATGAGCTATTTTATATTAATATTAAGTGATGTTCTTATCATTAGAAAAGCTTAGAGTATTTTAATAAAGTTAGGTTTAGTTACCTGATCTTTTTATTTGTCCTATACATAGGAAATAACATTTTGTATGATTGAATTTCCATTCTTTCACAGTTTGTTAATATTTTGAAATAAGTGAATTCATGGAATGTGGCTAAAGATTTAAGTGTTCCTTGTTGTGAGGAGTCATCTTTCACAGTAAAATAATAAGGCCATTACCATAGAAGTAAGAGAGAGTCTAACATTATTTTTAGCAAAAACATCATTCTGGAAGATATGTTGGTGATAATAGCTTGTGGTTAAGCTTATGTAAATTTTTTACAAATCCGTGCTGAATTTTGTAATTGACAACATCACTCTCATTGTTTATAAATTTATAAAACACAATGATTTACAAAAAGAAGGAGGTATAGTAACTGTGTGGAAAAGGAATGTTCTTCAGTAAATAAGTAATGAGAAGGATTAAACTTAATATCAATAGAAAGGGCTTTTAATTTTCTGAATTGTTTCTAGAAACAGGATGATTATGATTATTCATTTGGGTATTCATTCATTTGGAATGTATCACCTGTATCCTAATCTTCACCTTCATATCAGTTCAAATAAGATTTTGCCAAAAAATAATTTTTAGAGACAAAATTATTAATGAAGAAGATAGGAAGGAAGAAAATAAGCTAATAATATAAAAGAAGTTTATTATTTACAGCAAAAATCTATGCAGATCAGATATTTGAATTGTGATACCCAAATTCTACTCAAAACTTACATCATTTGCCAAAAAATAAAAGCTTTTATCTATAAATTGCTAAAGGAAAAAACAAACTCAAACTCTGTAAAATAATTTAAAGGGGTTTATTTTGAGCTCAATATGTATGACCATGCCTGAGTAGTATAGTCTCAAAGGCCCCAAGAAAATGTCCCCAAGGTTACAGTTTGGTTTAATACTTCTATGGAGACAGGATTTATAGGTGAAATCATAAGTTAATATGGAGAAGGTATACATTGGTATAATACAGGCTCATTGTCTCCAAAAGACTGCTATAGGTAGGTTCAAAGATTGTTTGTTTTTTCATTGGTTAAAGAAATAAAGTTTTTTTTTAAGGAAATAAATGCTTGAAATGTTTTAAGTTAAGATAAGGAAGTCTGTTAATCTGAGACAAGCCACAATATACAGACTCAAGTGATCTGTTAAGAAAATTGATGGCCTGAAGGTGTGATTTAATCTTTGCCTTGCATGCCCTTAGACCCTATTAAAAATTTAGTATCTTATTGTCACAAAGAGTCTGCTTTGTTAGCCTCATGTTCCCTGTTTTAACAAACATTAATGCTGGTCAGTTGTATCTAAATTCCAAGAGGGAGGAGGTATAATGAGGTGTGGCTGATCTCTTCTTTCTTCAAGGCCAGGAACCCAGTTTTAAGATTTTTCTGGAGTCCTCTTGGCCAAAAGGGGGTCCATTCAGTCAGAAGGGGAGCTTAGGATTTTATTTTTGGTTTAAAAAGTATAAGAAATAATAGAAATTATTTAATGAGTCAGTAGGTCATAAGAAGGAAATAGCATCAGAAGTTTTAAATCATCAATACTTGCAATTCAGGAAAGGGAAAAATAATTTAGAATACTTAATTCAAATACATAATTCAGTAATTTTGAGAAGTGGAAAAATTTGTGATAACAAAGTTCTCTTATATGAAAAACAACTGTTACAGCCTAACCACGTTTATTGCCCATTGCTCAAGAGGAAGCCAACACACTGAGAGAGCAGGTGTTACAGTGGACATAGAGTTTAATATTGCAGGTGCCATGTGAGGAAACAGGAGGAATTTCTCAAATACATCTCCCAGAGAATTGGGGAGAAAGGATATTTAAAGATAGTTTGGCAGGCAAGGGGCTAGGCAATTGGGTCTGCTGATTGGTTGAGTGTGGGGTGGAATGACCGGGGTGTAGAAATTGTCTTCTTGTGCTGAGTCAGTTTTTGGGTGGGGGTCACAAGACTAATTGAGTCACTTTCTTGGTATGGGCCACTGATCTGGGTGGGTCAGCTGGTCCACCAGAGTGTAGGGCCTGGAAGATATCTCAACAACTAGGCTTTAGGGTTCACAAGAGTGATGTTATTTATGGGAGCAAAGAAGAAAGTTAAGAATCTTTATGACCATCAGCTATATGAATCTGGAGTAGTAAGCAATTATAGGACAGCAAGTTAGGGATCAATGGCTGGTTTTATATGTATATGTATATATATATATATATGTGTGTGTGTGTGTGTGTGTATTTTTTTAACTGTGCCCATACTTTTGCAGATTTCAGGCCCCTGCCACAGTTCCCACCTTGTGCACTTTTATTAATTTTATATAAGGCAGTTTCGTAACTGCTAAACTTTTTAATGCAATGAGTGACATCTTCCACAGAGGAGTTGCTAGAGAAAATTGACTTACAGCTAGAATTCTTACAAAAATAAAAGGAAATAAATTAAACTAGTGAATGTTATGAGAAAATTTGAGAGAACTGATACACTTAACAAAAGGACTCCAGAAGGAGAGAGCCGAGTAAATACAGAAAAAATAATTCAAGAAAAAGTAGTAGAGAGTTCTCATCTGAGTGAAAAATAGAGGCTCATTAACTATCAGGAAAAATTAATCAAATGAGAGAAGGTGAAAAGAGTAAGTCTAAACACATAATTCTCTCCAAAAAATTTTTAAAGCATGAAACTCTCATCATTGTCTGACAAATAAGGAGTTAAGAAACATATTTAAGCAGTCCTAACATGATTCAGCAGTCCTCCAAAAGCACCAGAAATAAAAGTAAGGTCTCACGATTACACACAAGAAAATTGTATAATAACGATAATAAATCTCTCTTTTATAGAACATTTCTTCACGAAGTGCAAGCTGTCATTATAAAAATTATTTGTTCTCTTGTGATGATCATTGTAGGAGAAAGTCATTATTTCCACCATGATTACCAATTGAAAAGAAAGGTCAAGTGAATTGTTGAAAGATTGACAGAGGCACTGAAAATAAAAGCAAGGGCTTTTAAAACTAAATTTCAATCAATGTGCTTAAAATGGAAAGTAAAATGCTAAATGGGAAAAACCTTAGATTTTTGTTCAAAGTGATACATCAAGGAGACAGGGAATGGTTGAACCCATAATTAAAGTATATCCAAAAGGATTTTTGCTTTTTTTTTTTTAAACAAAAGCTCTAAAACAGTAATTTTGTTAAAGTTTGAGTTTTGTAAAAGAAAACAGGAATGCTATAGTCACAGTGCTATAGTCTCTAAAATTTTCAGTTATTTGAGTCACATATTTTCTCATTCTGCATTCAAATAAAATAGCTAGCAATGCTAGTATGGACTCAGCTTTATCTTTATTAGTGTGAGATCTCTCTGTGGTAACTAAGGAACCTTCACATATATAGTTTAAGTCATCTTCAACTACCATAAATGCAATAAAAGTAATAATCCCTATTTTACATTTTAAAGGTTACCTCATTTCTAGCTATGCTACAAATACTTCCATTTAATTGCTTACGATGATGAAAAATGTACAAAACATTAATTAAAAACATGAATCAGGAATCAGACTTTCCTATATGCTCAGATGTACTTATAAATAAAATATAAGAATCTTAAATATAATTGCTTTTTGGATATAAACATATGACATTTGTATAAGAAATCACCACATATTTGAGCAGGCATTTAAAAGAAGAATAAAGGAAAACTTCAAAATCTTCAAAATCACTTATCTTACTCATTATTTTGTTATTTAAGATAGTATCCAAATGTCAATTTTTAAAAGAAATATATGAATTAGAAGTAATCAGTTTTCAAAATTTCAAGATTTTCCATCACAGTGCTATAGCTAAAGCATGTGTATGATTTCATTATTAAGACTTGCAGAGCTACCAAGATGTGGTGAGGTGTCAGATATTCTGATTTGTTCAGGGCCACAGAACTAGGCATATTGAAATTATTAAAAGAACATCATATTTAAAGCCTAATTTTAATGTAAAAAGGATACATATCTACATACATATATCAGTCTATAACTATGTCAAAATTTTGAATTTAAAAACCCGACAAGCAATCTGCCAAGAGAATAATATAAAAGGTATATTTCTATAGGAAATAAACAGCATGACCTTAGTCTTTTTCTATAAAAGACTACCTAGCCAAAAAAAACAAACACTGGGGAGATTACAATAACACCATGAAAGAAAAATATGATTTTATAATTTTATCATCACAAAAGAAGATTATTTGTGTAGCCAAAGCAAAGTAATGGTTAGATGCTCAAAGAATCAAAAGATACAGCAATAGTATATCTCTTCTGAATAAAAAATACTAAGAAACCAAAAGATGAGTTAAAATAGAAAGGCAAGTGATATTGCTGTATGAAATCTACAAATGAGTATCAAATATACAGGTAGGCAAAATAAGGCTCAATCTATTTTGAAAATATCATTTCAGAACAAACGCTAATAATAATTTTTGCAAATGAATTTCTAAATGCAATTCATTTGTAATTGTAAATGTATATTTTTATTATTCATTTGTTATTGAAACGAGGGATACAGTAAAAGGAAACCTGTCAAAATACATTGAGAAAAAATAATCTCTGATTTTCTTATCTTTGCCTAGAAAAGATTTAATAGTCTATTTTGTTATCAATGATTTTTTTAAAGTTTTCAAGTAAAAATATAAAATTACAAAGGAGAGAGAAGAAAACAGAAGAATTCATATAGGAATGTAAAAAAAAAATAGTTTGCATGGGAAAATCATAAGATAAATTTCCTAGGCTTTGACAGAGCACCTAGAAGAGAATAAATAAGGATAATTATGATCAGGGTAAAAAATATATAAAATTCAATATAAAAGAGAAAATAATTTCTTTTCAATTAAGAAATGAAAAGGAAAATGATCCTGCACCAAAAGAAGACCTATGCACATATATTAAAATTGCTCAATACATTCATGTCAAAATTGGTGAAAAAAATACTCCCGCCTACATAAATTTGGCATGCAAATTGAAGCTACAATAACAATCTATGTAAGGAGAGATGTTTTCAAAATGATGAAAAAAAATCATCTCAAACTTAAAATTATTTGTCTGTTTCTGGCCAAATTATCATTCATGGGAGAATGGTAACAAAATGTAGTTCTAGAAATAAAAGGACTCAGATAATTTACACCCAGAGAGAACTGCTCCAAGTCATACTTTAGTCAAGTTTTTTATCATTCCAGTTATAAGCACTGAGAAACGAGAAACAAAGGAAAGCAGAATTAACTACTTCTTGAATACTTAGAACACATTTTTAAGAATTTTGTGCAGTATGTTTGCAATTTTGAGTATATTTTTAATGGTAGAACTTCTGAAAGTCTCTATACAAATAAACTTTTTATTTGATTATCAGTGTGTTCTGCTTTTAAAATTTAGTACCATATTTCATTCTCTAAGATATTTTAAAAAATTAATTATCAAAATTCAAATTGTTTCAAATACGTAAATAGAGCTTAAAATGATTATTGCAATCTTTAAAGGTCAGGTATAAAACATTAAAAACGGCCGGGCGCGGTGGCTCACGCCTGTAATCCTAGCACTCTGGGAGGCCGAGGCGGGTGGATCGCTGGAGGTCAGGAATTCTAGACCAGCCTGAGCAAGAGTGAGACCCCCGTCTCTACCAAAAAATAGAAAGAAACTATCTGGACAACTAAGAAAAAAAAAAAAAAATATATATATATATATAAAATTAGCTGGGCATGGTGGCGCATGCCTGTAGTCCCAGCTACTCAGGAGACTGAGGCAGAAGGATTGCTTGAGCCCAGGAGTTTGAGGTTGCTGTGAGCTAGGCTGACTCCATGGCACTCACTCTAGCCAGGGCAACAAAAGCGAGACTCTGTCTCAAAAAAAAAAAAAAAAAAAAAAAACACATTAAAAACATGACAAGGCAATGGCCTCGATATAGTTAGGTAATGACATTACTCAAAGTTATAACATATAAAGTAAAGTTAGTTTGCTATTACAAAGTCCACAGAACAAATGTATGTGCATAATTTGATTCTAAGGTAAAGACATACACATACACATGTGCATACATAACTTGGGAATTTTATACATGAATATGTTTAGCTTTCAAATTTGTTACATGTTACATTACAGTTGCATTTGATTATACTCTTGATCTGCATTTCTAAATTATGGAACATTTGATACATAAAAGTTATTCATTAGTATGATTGTAAAAATATTTCCACCATCCAAACCAAGAAATAGAATATACTTACAAAATATTTACTCTTGGTTTGTTATATTGTTTAAAATTATAACTGATAACTACAACTTTTTGTAGTAATAGTTATTTCTTTTTGGTATTTATTTTCTGTGTTTTTATTTTAAAATTTCTGTAACATTTTCAAATATTTCTATTGCAAATATCCTAAAGCTGTTATTCCCCAAAATCTAATCTGAGAATCTGTCTTTTAATAGAGAAATTGAACACATTTACACTATTTTAAAAGTTAGGCTGAATTTAATTTACTTGTGTGTATTATTGGATTCTTTGTTTATGAACCCTTTTTTTTTTGATATCACATATATTACTTTGTGGATTTATTTTCATTTTACCAAATGACTTTATTTTGTTATTTTTTTAGATGTGTCTTACAGGTATTAAAATTCTTCAGTCCTTACATCAATGAACATAATTTTATTTTTCCACACTTGGATGATATTTTGGCTGTTTGTAGAATTTAAAATTCAAAATGATTTTTCTGCAAAAAAAAATCAAGATTTGTTCTGTTGCTTTATTGAATCCAGTTTGGACAATGTTATCTAATAAAAAACTGTTTATTTTTTCTTTGCTGGTATTTTTCTGTGTTTTAAATCCCATGTATCTTTGGCATTATAAATTTACCACAACATATCAAGAATATGTTCCTTTTATTGTCCTGCTTTTCATTACAGGTTTGTGTATTTACTCCATCCCTGGGAAATGTTTTTCTATTATTTCATGGATTATCCATTCCTTCCTCTGACACTGTTTACTTCTCTGAACTACTATTAGACAAATATTGGAATATATTTATAATTTAATAATGAAAAAGTTACTTTGAACCAAGAGAATATAATAATAATGAACCTGTTTTAACTTGAAAATCAAGTTTCAAAATATGTGATGGTCAACAAATGGTGCTGGAATGACTGGACTACAAGTGCAAAAAGTGCACCTAGACATAGGCCTTGGTACCTTTCACAAAAGTTAACTCAAATTAGATCAGAGACTTAAATGTAAAACACAAAACTATAAAAATCTTAGAAGATAACAAAGGAGAAAATCTAGATTTAGTGAGAGTTTTAATACAACACCAAGACATGATCCAGGAAAAAAATAATCAGTAGGCTGGACTTCATTAAAATTAAAATTTTCTGCTCTATGAAAGACATCTTCAAAAGAAAGAGAAAACAAGCAACAGACTGGAAGAAGATATCTGCAAAAGACATATCTGATAAAGAACTATTATCCAAAATGCACAAAGAATTCTTCAAAAACCACAATAATAAAATAAGCAACTTATTTAAAAATTTGGTAAAAACCTGAACAGCCATTTCATCAAAGAAGATATAAAATTGGCAATAAGCATAAGAAAAGACGATCCACACCATATATCATTAGGGAAATTCAAATTACAATGGTGAGATACCACTACACCCATCAGAGTGGTCAAAACCTAAAATACTTGCAACACCACATGCTGGCAAGGATGTGGAACAAGAACTATCATGCATTGCTGGTGGACATGGAAATTGTACAACCACTTTGGAAAACAGTTTGGCAGTCTCTTCCAAAACTAAACATACTTTTACCATACAGTCCAACAATTGTACTCCTTAGATTTTACCCAAATGAGTTCAAACTGTATGTTCTCACAAAAGCTTGCACACAGATGTTTATAACAACTTTATTCATTCATAATTGTCAAAACTTGGAATCACATGCCATATTTTATTAATCCACTCATGGATTGATGGGCACTTGCAAAATGTTTGTATCTCCTTAATATCCTGAAAAAAAAAACAAAAAAAAAAAAACAACAAAACTTGGAATCAACCAAGATGTTCTTCAATAGGTGAGTGGAAAAATAAATTGTGACACATCGAAACAATGGAATAATGGAGTCTGCTTAAATATATATTATTAAGTGAAAGAAGCCAATTCTTAAAGGCCTCATAACATATGATTCCAACTACATGGCATTCTGGAAAAGACAAAACTGTGGAGACAGTATAAAGGTCAGTAGTTACCAGGAGTTATGGGGAAGGGAGAGCTAATTAGGTGGAGCGCAGAGGCTATTTAGGGCAGTGAAACTATTCTGTATGATACTGTAACTGCAGATATATGTCATTGCAAACACCTAGACAGTACAACACTAAGAGTGAACCCTAATGTAATCTATGGTTTAGGGTTATAATAATGTCTCATTGATTCTAACAAATGTACCACTCTGGTACTGGATGTAGATAGTAGGGAGAAGGATGTGTACGTGTGGGGATGAAGTGGGAGGGCATATATGGCAAATCTCTATATCTTCTGCTCAGTTTTGCTGTAAACCTAAAACTTCTCTAAAAATAAAGCCTATTTGGGACTTTTTGATAAAAGTCATTCTCATTGGAGTTATGTCATATCGCATTGTGGTTTTGATTTGCATTTTCCTGATGATTAGAGATGTAGAGCACTTTTTCATGTGTTTCCTGGCCATTAGTCTATCTTCTTTTCAAAAACTTCTGTTCATGTCTTTGCCCACTTTTTAATGGGGTTGTTCGATTTTCTTTCTTGCTGATTTGCTTGAGTTCTTTATAGATTCTAGTTATTCACCGTTTATTGGATGTACAGAATGCAAATATTTTCTCCCATTCTGTAGGTTGTCTATTCACTCTATGAATTGTTTCCTTGGCTGTGCAGAAGCTTTTTAATTTAATTAGGTCCCATATATTTATTTTTGTTATTGCTGTGATTGCCTTTGGGATCTTCTTCACAAATTCTTTGTCTTGGACAATATTATAAGAGATTTTTTCCAGTCTCTTCCTCTAGAATTCTTATATTTTTATGACTTACATTTAAGTCTGTTATTCATCATGAATTAATTTTTATGAGAGGTGAAGATCCTGTTTCAGTCTTCTACATGTGGCTATTCAATTTTCCCAGCACCATTTTTCGAATAGGCATTCTTTTTCCCAGTATATGTTTCTGTCTGCTTTGTCAAAGATCAGATGGCAATAAGAGGATGGTTTTATATTTGGGTTCTCCTTTATGTTCCATAGATCTATGTCTCTGTTTTTGTGCCAGTACCATGGTTTTAGTTACTATAGCCTTGTAGTATAGCTTGAAGTCTGTTAAAGTGATGCCTCCCATTTGTTCTTATTGTTTAAGGTTGCTTTGTCTAATCAGGGCCTTTTCTGGTTCCATATAAAGCATAGAACTATTTTTCCTAAATCTGTGAAAAATGATATTGATATTTTAATGGGGATGGCATTGAATCTGTAGATTACTTTGGCTAGTATATACATTTTAACAATGTTGATTCTGCCGGCCCATGAGTATGATTTTTTTTTTTTTTTTTAGTGAAACTGAAAACTATTATA
The DNA here is from genome assembly GCF_000956105.1 of Propithecus coquereli. Taxonomy (NCBI): domain Eukaryota; kingdom Metazoa; phylum Chordata; class Mammalia; order Primates; family Indriidae; genus Propithecus; species Propithecus coquereli. The sequence continues at coordinate 1,767,825 of NW_012155618.1, read as the reverse complement.
ACCTCTGTGGAAAGTAGTATGGAGATACATCAAAGAACTAAAAGTAGACCTACCATTTGATGCAGCAATCCCACTACTGGGTATTTACCCAAAGGAAAAAAGGACATTTTATAAAAAAGACACTTGCACTTTAATGTTTTTAACAGCACAATTCACAATTGCAAAGATGTGGAAACAACCCAAATGCCCATCACTACATGAGTGGATTAATACAATGTGGTATATGTATATTATGGAAAACTAGTCAGCTAGTATAACAAGAACGAGAAACAAACATCCTATGTACTCACTATTAAATTGGAACTAATTGATCAACACTGATGTGCACATGTGGTAGTAAAACTCAGAGGAAACCAAGCAGATGGGAGGGGGAAGAATATGATGGATAAATTCACACCTAATGGGTACGATGTATGCTATTTTCATGATGGGCACACTTATAACTTTGACTCAAATGGCACAAAAGCAATTCATGTAACCAAAACGTTTGTACCCCTGTAATACTCTGAAATAATAATTTTTAAAAAAGCCTATTTAAAAGACATTTCATATATATGAGAAAGACTGATAAAAATGTAAATTAAAACCCTCACAATGGTAAAGAGAGAATTCAAAAAGAGCAACAACAAAAATAAATCCCTCAAAACTTTAAATAAATTAGACAAAAATAAGACAGCATTCAGGGGATTTTCTAACTGAATTTACAAACTCTGCATAACAATATGTATGCCTCACAGAATACACATTGTTTTTAAAGTATAAAGAACAATGACAACAATTAACCTTGTAATAAGTCACAAAGGAAATCTCTACAAATTTCAAAATGTAAAAATGACACTATCCTTATAAAACTAAATAAATAAAATAAAATTTAAACAAAAATGGCCACTTTCCCAGTAAATTGAAATTACGAACATCCTTTTAAAAATAAATATAAACATGTCCATTGTTACTGAGGCCTATAACATGCTTGTTATTCTGATCCTATTCACTTCTCTTTTTTGTCTACAGAGGTACCCCAAGATTTTAAGAATTATTCCCCTGCTTTTCTTCATAGTTTTGGAACGCATTCATATATCAATGAAATTATATTGTTTATTTGTAGTTGTTTTTATATTTATGAATATTATCTTTCTGTATATTTTCCTCTGAATCTTTCTTTTCAACATAAACTTTTGTTTTAGGAATGATTAATTTTGTTTTACAAACCTGCATATATACTTTTAGTATCCAACTTAAATGATACTCCATTTGCTCTCCAAATAGTGGAAGTTGGATAATTTACAATTCTTGCTTATTATCAACAATGACGTTATGGACATATTTGAATAAGTACCCTGGTGCACACTGAATGCAGGCAGGAGAAGTTTCAAAGGTAACCTGGCAGAGAAATCGTTG
>NW_012155618.1:1764596-1765723 GCF_000956105.1 Propithecus coquereli | reverse complement strand
ATGACTCCTGCTGCAAAGGTAACAGTCTAAGAAATGTTTATTTTCTTTAACTTTTAAATCTTTTACCTTCTTAGAATTATTTTGTGTGTGGCATGGGGTGTGGATCAATTATTTTTTACATTTTTTAATATGGAGAAAATATCATAATTATATTGAATAGTCATTTCTTTTTATCTTCTCAGATACTACTTCTATGATCTCTAAAGTTTCACATGTGTGAGTGTGCTTCTAGGCTTCCTACTGACTGCCACTGGACAATTTGTCTATGCCTGGAATTCACACTTACCAATCTTCTTTGGGAAGGTCTTGACTATTACTGGCTTTTTCTCTTTACACATAAGTTTTAAAGTAAGTTTTTTAAGTTCTATATAAAACCCTGACAGAATTTAATGATATAGCATAAATTTGAACATCCTTTTGGATGATATTTTACATAGTTAAAATATTGGCTTCCATATCCAAGAAGAAATTATGTTTTCCCATTTACTTATGCCTTTTTAATGCATTTTCCATATAGTTATATAATTTTTGTCCGATAGGTTGCAAGTGTCCTATTTAGTGAATTTCTTGGTTCCTTAATCTGTGTGGTTGAATGTTTTATTCTTTTATTCCATTTTCTAATGCTTTGTTCCTAAGCAGAGAGATACAATTGATATTTGAATATCTGAATACTGATCTTTTCACCATACTTTTGTTATTTTATTAACTTTAACAATTTGGGTTATTCATTTTCAATTCTAAGAACTATTACATTTGATTTTGTTTTTTCTAAGCACTTTAGGAACTCCCTGAGAATGATGAATGGAAGTGGTCATGGCCACTATCTTTATCTTGTTCCTGATTTTCAAGATAATGTTTTTACATTTCAGTATTGATTATACTAATGTTTACTTTTGGATTTTTTCAGATATCCTTTATCCGGATAAGGAAATTCTTTTCTATTCACTGTTAAGTGTTTTAAGTAGGAATAGCATTAAATTTTTATCACATGCATTCTCTGCAAATTTTGAAATGATCATTTGCTTTTTCTCCTGTAATCTTGTCATCTATTAATGTAATATATTATGTTGATTTAGTTTATACTGGTAAACCAACTTGCAATCTTGAAATAATTCAACCTTTAATAT
>NW_012155618.1:1761771-1764006 GCF_000956105.1 Propithecus coquereli | reverse complement strand
TAAATGACTACTTCTGAAGATTTGATATATGCTTAAAATCATTGAAAATGTATATTTACTTTATGTCAAATGTCTGTTTGCCACATAAAATTATATTTCATATAAAAGGGCTGCTTTTCATACTGAATCATTCTCAAGCTCTGGATATTTTTTATATGGCGTCTATTATATGGAGACACATGGCTTTATGATTTTACCCAAAGCAAACTGGCATGAGACATATTCTATTTGTATCATTAATTTTCTGGTACTATCCCAAACTACTTTTGGACCTGAGGAAGGGTGATAAAGATTACTTTATGTTAGCAACTCTGTCTTCATCCCCTCTTGGTCACAAATCTCAACTGTATTTCCCAGACTTCTTTAGGGCAACAAAATGCCAGTGTTGTGTGGAAAAAAGTGATGGACGCTGGCCCATAATATCTGTCATGCACTCTAATCACTCTTTTCTTCTCAAGTCTGGCCCATGATAATTTCCCAGGCTGGCCTCCATACTTCCTTTTTTGAATAGTCTCTATTTTGTGAGGACATTTTTATTCAAAATCCAGTCACACATGTGATTTATTATTTCAGAAACAATATCATTCAATATTGTGAAAGGCTGTGCCATTCTATTACATACATCACTTACAATGTTCACTATGCACTAGTAGATATTCCCACCTATAAAGTAAAAAACAGCTTTATTCCTGTTCTCTGTTGTACTCATAAACTTTCTGTTTACCAGGAATAGATCAAAAATTGGCAAGCTGTTTTGTTTTTCATTTAAATCTTACATCATCCCACTAATCTTACCAAACTAGACAGCCAAGCAAATTGTTCTATAATCACAAGTGATAAAAATATACTTGTGAAATTACCTATGTGGTAAAACACGGGCAATTATTATTATGATCTACACAACTTCAGATGCTAAATTTTTACATTATGACACATACCACAGCCATGTCAGTTTTAGTCTTATTCAGTCACTAATTATTATGATTGTATCAGTTCTTTTTTCTGTTTGAAGTCTAACAAAAAAAAAAAAATCTTCCTGTACATTCGATTAATGATTATACCTTAAAAATGGTAATATAAGCAAGATGTGTGGTGATAGAAGGCCTACTCTGCTCCCTCTCATCTCTCAGGTTGACTCATTAAGATCAAGTAGCCTATTAGTACACCAAGTCTTTTGAAATACCCATCCATGAACACATCATTCTTAATCCTACCTTCATGTGTATTGATTTTGCTGAACTGTCCTCTTTCTCCTGTTTATCCTAAAGTTACCCAATATTCCAATCATACTGCCTCAGGAATTCCTTTATTTCCACTGTAATGTACAGTAATATTCCTTGAAATACTACTGAACCATAATTATTCTTGAAATTACTGATGTATATCACATATTTTATGATACATATATAGTAAATATGATATATATGATATAAATATTTATAGTGTACTCATCTTATCTTTTCAATTTCATATTCCCTCCTTGCTGGTGAAGATATTTTTCATTTATTCTAGATTACTTATGACTCCTGCTGCAAAGGTAACAGTCTAAGAAAATATAATAAACATTTTATTGATCGAATAATTGATTTTCTTAAAATCACAATATAGACAGGAGAATTTAACTTACCATCGCGATCATCAATCACTTTGTAAAAAATGAAACATTACACTAGGTTTAACTAGTACAAATTTTCTCATTCAAAAATGAGTATCTTGAAAAAAATCCCCTAAGAAATGCTGTTTGAATCACAGCTAATTGTTAACTTGCTTATCTGTTTTGTTTTGCTTTGTTATTGTTTGAGTGGGGATTTCTGACATACAACAATGCCAATAGATAGATCAATTGAGTCTGTATAAATTCACAAATCTTTATTTCATCATTTACAGAGGCTGTACTTTGCAACCTGGAATTTGATTCTGACTTTAGGACCTAACGAATTTCCAAGCAAATAGTTTCAGGATAAAATTGGTATATCTAAGCAAGTCCATCAAAATTCCCATCCATCTCAACCTTAGTGTATTTTATTTTATTCCAAATTCTCCAGAAGTAGAATTAAATATAGTCCTTGCCACTCTAACCCTGGCTAATATTCCATTCTATTTGAAATGGGAAGATGACCTTTCTCACAACAGTATCATCAAGTGATCTATAATTTTGTTACTGATAAATCTGTAGTTGTCATATTATATTTTTGATATAGAAGTTTTATGTTTTATGCAGTTACATTTTCCAAT
>NW_012155618.1:1754697-1761301 GCF_000956105.1 Propithecus coquereli | reverse complement strand
AATAATTTCTGTTTGTTACCAATTTTAACTACAATATATATCAAACACTAAGGACATGGATCTGCCACTGGACTGTTAACACAATTTGGTTCATTAATGAATGGATCTGGTGCACTCTCCTTAATTTTTTAGACACATTATCATTATTGGATATGTTAATACTGAAAAGAGTTGAAATTCTTCTCCATTATTCCAGGTGTAGCTAAATATTTGCCAGTATGTATACAAATGGGTTGACTTCACCTTGTTTTTTCTAACTGTTTCAGCTTCAACTTGTCCATTGGATTCACTATTTACAGAACCACTCAGAGAAACCTACAGCTGCTACTAGCTGTGATGAAAATGTCTCTGACATGGAAGAGACACTATTTCTGAATCCTCTTTATGTTTCCAACTCTTCTGGTGCCATAGCATCAATGTGTAATGGGCATAAATGATGATAACTGCCCTTCCCAAAACCTATATGAGACTTTATCACCTGGATTCCAAAGAAGGCTTTCTTTTTCCGGGAGTGTTACAACGTCTCGTTTTAACATTTATGTTGAGTTCTAATGACCATCATTTGATCAAGTTTCCACCAACTTATTTGTGAAACAGATTTAAAGATTTACTGGTTTTTTGCCCTTTCTTCAGTACTCATTCAACTCAACTAGAGTTCAAGTGCTTGATGTGAAAAAGATCTATGTCAATATTCCATTTCCTTCAGCATTCTCAAGATATTGTTGCAAACCAAAATTAAAATTTCCCATTTTTGTCACAAAATGAAATACACACCCATTGACCAAGGAAAACACATAGTGGGAAGGTAGAAATCTGAGAAGTTTAGAAAAGAGATAATATAAGATATACATAAGTAGCATTTGGGTCCCATTCATGGAAATTGCCTCATTATGATTGGTGTATTTCTTTAATATTGGCAAAAATCAAATGCATATAATAAATACGTAATATATGTGCATACACTTAAAAATATATTTCATATAGGAATATATATATGTATATATACTAGTTTAGCTAATGACATATTTCTCATTTCTCTGGCTGAATCTTTGGGACACATTAAGTTACAAAATAGTTAATATAAATACCAGGTCTCCTTGGTCCCCAACCATTATCTCTAACTATCAGTATCACCCCACCGTGCCTCACTCACCTTCCCAACACAAGACCACATATTTCTAACTCATTAACCCTGTATGAGAAGTACCAGACAGGAGGAGGGTGCTGCAAGTGCAGGTCTTGAATGTTCAAATTATGCCTTGAGACGGAACAAGACTCCTCAACAAAAGCCTTATTGAACCGGAGGAAAACACAGAAGGATTTTTCTATTGAGGCCCAGGATAAAGATTAGAAATAGTAATAGGATTTCTTTTTCTGGTCTTCTCTGTCCCTATAAGTCTAGTCATTAACCATTTATTGGGTTCAAATAACCCAGGTGGGCTAAAAAGAATTGAAATAAGTAATATTTAAATTGCGAAAAAACAGAGAAATCATTCTGCACAAGGTCTCAGTCTCATTCTTAACTAAGCTTTTTGTTCATCTTCTAATTAAGCAAATGGAGTACAATATTTTTCCTATGGTTTATTCAGTATTATTGGTCTTTATACTTTATTATCAGGAGTACCTGAGATATGGGTTCTAAGGAAAAGTCAGTCACTCATAGACTCAAATATTCAGTTTATGGCAAAGATGTTGAACTAAGAGCAAAAATAGAGATGATGAAAAAGTTGTGTCCAATTAATTTTTAAATCATAGGGCATACATTTTAATATAGTGATAATAGTAGTAATGATAAAATGATTGTTGTAGATAAGATTTGATGATTAGATGTATTCATCAAGTGGTTTCTAACAAGACACAGTTACATTAAGTTTAAAGCAACAAAATTACCTCAAAGTGGAGAGGCCACATTTAAGCACAAATTGAGTCCATGCTGAAGCAATGGATGAAGAAAAATAAACACTTGCTCTGCAGAATTAGTGAAATCAAAGTGAGCAGAATAATTTTTTTCATTTCTTGGTAAAGAATAATACTACATACATAGCACAGAAATTGAATAAAGATTTAAAATGAATCAATTAACCAATCGATCAGTAAGTCAACTGTGAAGTCCCCATCCTGTGCATTCTTTTCCTCTTGAGTATACCTGTAAAACATCCTAGGTTGAGAAATGAGAGAGATCTAAGTTAATAGCTTTGTCAAATCTAGCTTTTTGATCGTTGGCATGTAATTTAAGCTATTCAAATATAGTTTCTTTATCCATAGGTATATACATTTAATTTTGAATATATAAAATTATCTCTGTATAGACACGTACACATGTATGAACATCCTTAATATTACAAAAGACAAAATATATTAAAATTAGGTATACACTGAAGTTTGGTTAATAAAATTTTACATTTATTGTGATTATAAAAGGGTTATAATTCAAACAATAAACACCAAAAATAGACCATAAAAACATGATAATAGCCTAAGTGCTTGATTTTATCATGTGCCAGTACTGGTTTCTTCCCAATAACCCTCTAAAATAGGTACTATTATCTTTACATCTCCTATATAGAAGCACAGCGAAGTAAAGTAATCTTATCACAGATATACAGCTATTAGGATGAGGAGCATGCATTCTAATTCAGTCACATGGACTTAAGATTTCCAGCTTTTCTTAAAAAATCTTTTCAAATTGAGATATAATTTACAAACTTTAAATTGCACAAATATGAAGGGTTCAATTCAATTAGTTTTGGCAGTTGTATATACTAGTGTAATCACCACTCAAACCACATTATAGAGCATCTATAATATCTTAGATAGTACCATCTTGCAGCTTTTTAGAGTTAATCCTGATTTCCAAGGAAGTAACTACTCTTCTTACTTAGCCTTGCCTGTTCTTGAATTTCATATAAATGAAAAGATAGTATTTAATATTTTGTCCTGGCTTCTTTCATGCAACATAAAATTTTTAAGCTTGATCCATATTGTTGCCTATTTAATTGTCCATTCTTTCTTATTATGAACTAATATTCCATTGCATATTGTCATTAAATATGAAATGTCCAATTTCAAATCAAAAGTGTAGTTTATTATATCTCAAACAAGAAGCAGTAGAATTAATTCAAAGTATGCACCTAAACTATTAACACAGTCTTGCCATCTTAACGGTAGCTTGTTTATGCCAGCAAAGAAGAACTCTGGAGAGTGAGCATCGATGAAATCACAAAAGGTGTTTTCCACAGTTTGTAGAGAACTGAATATTTTTCCTTGCAACAAGTGGTCCAAAGCTTGGAAGAAGTGGTAGTCAGTTGGTGCAACATCTGGTGAATATGGTGGATGACAGAGAATTTACAAGTCCAGCTGCTGTAGTTTAAGCAGCATTGTTTGTGTGCTATGCGGTTGAGTGTCTTGCTAGAGGATTGGCAATCTCTATTGATCAATCTTGGCTGCTTAATCACAAGCGTCCTCATCATTTCATCCAATTGGTTGCAGTAGAAATCCACCACAATCCATTGACCAGGTTTCATGAAGCTGTAGTGGATAATACCAGCACTGGACCACCAAACAGGCACCATTAGCTTTTTTTTTGATGAATAATCAATCGGTTTTGGACTGTGTTTCAGCACTTCATCTTTATCCAACCATTGGGCCAAATGCTCGTGATTGCCAAAAAGAATCCATTTTTTATCTCATGTAACAATACAGTGTGGAAACGGTTCACCTTCATGTCATGACAGCAAAGAAAGGCAAGCTTTGAGATGATTTCTACTCTGGCACTCATTTAATTCATGTGGAACCCATTTATCCACCTTCTTTACCTTGCCAATTTGTTTCAAATGGTCCAATATTATTGGAATAGTAAGGTCAAACCTTGCTGCTAACTCACTCATAGGCTGACACGGATTCCCTTCCACTATAGCTTTCAGCTCGTCATTATCCACCTTGGTTTCAGGTTGCCCACGTGGCTCATTTTCAAGATTAAAATCACCAGAATGGAACTTCTCAAACTGTCGACATACTGTGTTTTCATTAGTCACATCCATCCCAAAAACTTCCTTGATACTTCGAGCTCTCTGCCCTCAATTGGTTCCACGACAGAACTCATATTGGAAAATAACACAGATTTTGACTTATCCATGGTTTCACAAAAATTGCTCTAAAAAAATTTGAAAGACAATCACAACCAAAAGGTGTGTTTGAAAGACTGAGGATGTACATTTGAAATAAATAAAACTAGAAGTGTCAAAGTAAAATGTCAGAGATAACAACTGTCAAACTTAAGGAAATGGGACATTTCATACTTTATAATCTGATACCATACCATAAACCCTTTATCCTTGCTTGTATTGATGGACATGTGGGTGGTTTCCATTTAGGAGAGGCAGTTGTAAAGAAAACTACTCAACATTCTTGTACAGATTGTTCTGTGCACCTATGTTTTTCTTTCTCTAAGGTAAATAATTTGTAGAATTGCTGAGTCAGAAGAAAGATGTTAACTTTTCAAGAAACTCAAACAGTTCTATAAAATGGTTATACCATTTTACACTGCCGTTAGTAATATATAAGTTATGATTGTTCCACATCTTCCCCTACTTCTGATGTTTTCAGTCTTTTTAATTTTAGCCATTCTTGGGGGTGTGAAGGGAATAGCTTAATGGTTGTCAGAGATCTAGCTCTTAACCACTGGGCTCTACATCCTTGTATATAGTGCTCAAAATCATTTAGAGTTCAGTGAACATATTCCAAACCACAATAAATTAACAAAGATCTGGTCAGGTTACAAGCCATGGTATAATTTTAGTAAACTGTTAAGAGAAAGTATTAAAATATTCTCTAGAGAGGAAAAACAAAATTGTAGTTATAGAGGATGAGTGCCTGAGTTCAAATTGAATTTTTCTCCTTCAAACCAAAATAGAAATTTCTTTCATATTGTGATTCAATTCCTGAAAGGATAGCATAACTGAATGAAGCTCAGACTCTTCTAATTTGACCCCAAAAGTTAGCTTTATTTTCTTTTTTTAGGTGTTTGTCCTCAGGGCTGCTGTCAAAAATCCTGACTATGAGACTGCTAAGAAAAAAAGATGGAAGAGACGGGTACCACAGGTGAAGACAATAACTCTATGAGCTAAATCCTCCAGGGACCAATTACCAGCTGCTCAATTTAAGAAGTCAGATTCATTTCTGACTTCAGATATTCTATTTTCAATTTATTTTGCTGTTTCATCATAAATATTAGGAAAACAAATGTTTTATCTACAACTTGAGTTAAGATTTTTACTGAAGATGGTACATTATATATTGTTATTCATTCCTTTTATTAACGAAAGATAATTATAATTTTAATTCATTGTTTGCCCTAATTTTACTGCTAAATATCATAGGCAGAGTCTACAGTTTTATGTTTTTAAAAATAGTGTAAGAACATCTGAACCATCTGAACCAGAGGTTACTTTCCAAGGAAGAAAGAAAAAGGGAAAAGAAAGTTTTATCTGGATAAACTTTTAATGTTTTTTTGCTCCCAATAAAACCAGTTCCCATCACAATTTAGTAAGAAAAACTAATGTAATTATTTTTTCCAGAGAACAATCACTTGAAATCTCTTTGGTAATTTAAGAATAGACAATTTTAATACTCATTGAAGACACAAAGTGAATGGGCTGTTCTATTTGTCTTCTAGACCAAGACCTTGCTGATTTTGACTCTGTAAAAGAATAAATAAAAATCCAATAGTGATTTTTTTCTTAAATGAAAATATGGAGAAATCTCAAGGAACATAGATTAATCTACATATGTTAAAAGTGAAAAAATGTAGTATGCAATGTGATATCTATCAAGGAATTTTAGTAAATTTAACAACTATAGAAAGAACACAAAAGACACTGAATTCCAAACTCAAATCAAAATGATAAATTATAAATTGAAAATAATGATATTAAATATGTGATAGTATGTACAGCTGAAATAAATGAGGAAATCTCAGTAATAATTTAACATTATACATTCAATTTAACCCTTATGCATTATATTTCAAAACAAATTGGTACACTATTAAACCTCATACTAAACAATTCATAAGCTTTAATTTACATGCCATTCTGAGTAGCATGATGAAATCTTATGCCGTCTCTCTCCATCCTGTCCGGGACATGAATTATCCTCTGTTCAGCCAGAATATCCAGGTTGTATACACTACCAATCTTTTAGTTAGTAGCCATCTTTATTATAAAATCAACTGACAGGGTTTCTTGTGTTCAAGTCACTCTTATTTTACTTAACAATGGCCCCAAATAGCAACAATAGTGTTGCTGAAATATTGTTAAATTTATTCTACTTTTTATTACTCATTGTTAATCCCTTGCTATGCCTAATTTATAAATTAAACTTCATCATAGGTATGTATGTATAGGAGAAAACATAGTATATACAGGATTTGATACTATCTGTGGTTTCAGGCATCCATTGTAGGCCTTGGAATGTATCCTGTATGAATAAGGAGGGACTTCTGTATACAATTGCAGATAGAAAAAATGGAGATAGTGGCATGAAGAAAAGGGAAAGAGATAGAGTGGAAAGCTTCATCTTCCACGATGCCTAAAACTTACTAATT
>NW_012155618.1:1751691-1754397 GCF_000956105.1 Propithecus coquereli | reverse complement strand
AAAGTCTGACAAGTACATAAAAGAAACTATAAAAGCATTCCAGAAGTAATTGATTCACATTGGAGTCGGAAAAGTTGATTTTTATCAAAAAATAGAAATGAAGATGTCTCTCTTCTAGAAATAACTAAAAATTAAGATATGATAAAGAAATGAATCTCAGAGATAATTTGACAAGAGGATCAAAAAAATGCAATACAAAAGTTTCAACACATGTATACTTGGTATTCTTATGAAGTATTAACTATAAATAGAAGTAATAATAATGATGTAATAAATATAATTTTCCTGAGCTGAAGACCTCTGTGGTAATTCTGATAGTATATAAGCCACAGGGTCAAATCAATGAAAATTAGAACATTCCTAAAAATATACTAGCAAATTATCTGAAATATTTAAAAATTATAAAATTTTCAGACACAAAACAGGCTATCACAAAGGAAATAGACATACAGTCATTGACTATAACAATCAAAATAAGACAAAATGGGATAGATACTTATTAGCTCTTAAGGTTGAAAAATTGCAACACCCTTTGAGAGCTTTAATGAGTTAGTCAGTCAAACCCTTCTCTCACATTTGAGTTAGGAAACAATGGAGAGAAAGATAATTTAGGAATGCTGGTATCAAAATATTAGCTTTATATTGACAAAAGCTTGGGTTGCAGAACATTGCTTAGATATGTAGAAACAATAGGTTTCTTGAAAGTGAACCTAAGAATTGAATTTACTAACTCAATCCCAAGAGAGGCGAAATGAATTGCAAGCCTTCCCCAATGAGTGCCTGACCTGTATATTGAAACACAGAGAAGAAAGCCAGACTGCATATTATGAAGAGCAGAGAGCAGGTTGACTCTAAAGAGAAAAGGAAAGAAAGGGGCTGAGCTAAGCAAGCAGTGTATCAGTCCAAAGATGTTACTCTGTTATATGGTTCTACCAGCCCTGGGAAATATGAGTGAGAAAGTGGAGACAGGATAAGAGTGTTGCATTAATGGATGTATCTCCACATGTAAACATAAACCAGTAAGAAAAAAAATCCCTCAACCCCATTCCCCTTATCACCAATACCAAACCTTTTATATCTAGTCAAATAGCATCCACGTGTGAGGGCAAAACAGAAACATCCACAGCCATTAATTTACATATAGTCTTATTGCTGTGTGTTTATGAACTTGAGTTTTCAAGGCTTAAACTTAAGTTTGAAAATTTGCTCTCTCATCTATCTTTGTAACTTTGGCAATCTACTTATCTGAGTTTCTTCATAATGGTATCTCCTGTGTGGGTTTAATGAGCAGATTAATTTAGGATGTGGATCTAAGGATGTTAGGAAGTATAAGAAACACAGCAGCAACTCAAATGTTAATTATTATCAATAACAATGACTAAAAAACAAAAAAAAACAACAAAAAAAACAGTTATTGAAAATAAGGATTTAAAGACATACTTTTTTCAATCTAGGAAAAAAATAAAGAAACTGATAAAAAAAAAGAACTCACACTAAAATGAAACACAACTTTCAATAGGGACTGAGCAATAAAACTGTTAAAAATAGCTTTTTAAAATAAAACAAATTTTAAAATAAAAATCTTACAAAGTTTTATGAATATGATCAAAATACTGACATCAAATGTAAAAAAATACCCTTAATGAAAAAATATAAAAGCTGGGCAAAGCTATACATTGGTATTTTGAATAGCACAAAATGGAAATTGTAGAATACTAAGAGACATAAAATGGTCAAAGTATTTATTTTCTCCCTACTCCTAATTCATCACAAGACTAACTTTTACTCAGGTGTTTCCAATGAAGATTTCAGCCCTTTAAATTGGGCTTCTACAACCATGAGAATAACCTATGCTCATTCTGCAAGAGAAGTGGATCAAAAAACAAATCAAAACAAAACAAAACACCTTTTCCTTGTGATTTATATCTCTATTTTTATAAACAAGAAGGGCCAGAGTATCATTTCAACGAGGAAAATGGGAAGAAGAAATGAGTCCCACTTATTTTTTTTTTTGCAAGGAGCAAAACTCAAAGTTCATGGAAACATCCAAAGAAAGCATTATTTTCCTTGTTTGAGACACTGTGTTTCAAGCCTTGCTCTAAAGCTTTGTAAAACCATTATCATCAAGCAAGCTAGCAAACAAACATTCATCTCAAACGAAAGATGGCTTTTGCAAAATAACTTCACACAGTACTTTAGTCACTGCCTTAATTTTCTTTCCTTAGTATGTATGGACAAGGGTTTCTTGGAGTATGCTTGGCGACCTTAATGTTTCTTAGTGATGAACATTAGGAGTCTGTTCTTGTTTGCTTCACATCCAATGGAAGAAAATATGCATATTCCATGGCAAAAGAATAGGTGCTTCAGATTGTATCATTTTATCTTAACAGCTATTTTAGTGCTTACTATGCATTTGCATTGCTATACATGGAATCAATTCATTTAATTTCACACTAACCCATGGTGTGATTAAGTGATTTGCCAATGTTCCACAATTATAAAGAGCTAAGGACAGGACTTGAACTTAGGGAGTCTGGTGTTAGAGCTCATGATCTAAACAACAGAGAACACTATTTGTATTTTTAGATGATTTTCCCAAGGTGCCCCAATAAATAGGGAAAATACAGTGGAATATAAATGCACATATAAACCAAGATCGTCCTATAAAAGTCTAAGAAATGAAGTATGCATGATTATATATATATA
>NW_012155618.1:1745149-1751641 GCF_000956105.1 Propithecus coquereli | reverse complement strand
TATATATATACACATATATGTAGCAGTATAATGGTGCTTCAGAGGCAATTAAAAGACTTCCAAGCAAATGATATAGAAAAGGAAATGATAATACAGGTTTACTTATGACATTTAGAAAAATATTTTTAAATTGTATAAAGGATACTGGCAGATTAAATTTACTTATTTAACACCACTTTACTCTAAAAAGTTACTACAATGCAATAACAAATTAACATGACATAAAGCTACAAGGGCACAAAGAGAGAAGAGACAATCGCAAAAAGAGAGGTCAACACACGGTTAGGAGCTAGAAAACAAGAATGCACGGTAACTGAATTAGTAGGGCTAAAAGAGCTGAAAGCCAAACCAGGAGGTAAACCCGGTCACACACCACAGCACCTCAGAAGGACTCAGATATTGTGGTACTAGGTATCCAGGAAGGTGGGAATGTAGTTGGAGCAAAACAGAGGAGTACTTTCGAAAGCCTGTCCTCCAATTCATTCCCCAGGTTACATATCTTGATGATTGACCCAATCTTCTTGACACAGAAATAGATATTTACTCCCTTGCAACGCTGGACCAGAGGCAATCTGGTCTTGTGACACCAGATAGAGGTGCTGGAAAAGGTATCGTAAAGTTCTCATATTGAAATTAAGGAAGTTAAATGATGTCTGCCATCCCCAACATTTTGGACACGAGACACTGGTTTCTTGGAAGACAGCTTTTCCACAGATGCGGGGTCGGGGGGAGGAGTCACTGCCTGGGCTCCACCTCAGATCTTCAGGCGTTGGATTCTCATGGAGAGCACAACCTGGATCCCTGCCATGTGCAGTTTGCAGGTGGGGCTTTGCTCGCTAATCTGCCACTGGCCGCTTGCTCTGTGGCCCGGTTCCTTGTGGGCAATGAACCCGTGCCGATCTGCGGCCAGGGGTTGGGGACTGGACTGCAGATCTATAATGTGAATAGTGGCATCTCAGCCCTCTTCTCCTACTTGGCTCTGAACATGTTAGCAAGCTGATAGTATGTGTTTGTATGTAGGAATCTAAAGAGTTATTGGGAAACTGACCCAAGAGAGAAGGTCATTCTATTGGGATGTTTTCTGATCTCTATTAGCAAGAACCATCCATGTACCCAACCATTGTAATCACATTTCTATGATGCTTGTCGAAATGAAAAGAGATTACCCAACATTTTAGGAAAGCCATTAATATACAAAAGAGAAAAATATTTTTAAAAATGGACAAAAGAACTAAGAAAACACAGAGGTAACACAAGGAGAAGAATAACTAAAGCAAAATGTTAATCACTGGTAATGTCACTATTCAAAGTAATCAGATAAAATATTGCAAGCCTGAAATAAGAAAATGAGATATAAATAGTAAATAGAGAAAAAATTACAGAAACAAAAACAGTCATATAATAGTTGGAAAACAAAGTGAGGAAGTGTTGCAACAATTTGGATGGAACTAGAGACCATTATCTAAGTGAAGTATCTAAAGAATGGAAAAACAAACATATGTACTCACTATTAAATTGGAACTAACTGATGAGCACACATGTGCATAGAGGGAAGTAAATCTCAAAGGAAATCAAGCAGGAGGAAGGGGGTGCAGGGGATGGTCGAAAACCTACCTAAGGGGTACAATGAACACTATCTGGGTGATGGGCACGCTTTTAACCCTGGCTTGAGCTTTACAAAAACAATCCATATAACCACAAACATTTGTACCCCAATAATACTTTAAAATTAAAAAAAGAATCAAAAATACAAAATGATGGAATAGTGAAAAAACAAATTTACAGAATGAGAGAACCAATCCACCTAGAATTCCAGAATGAGAAAACAGTGGAAGGCATTCACAAATAACTCCTCCAACTTCTTAATCCATATGTAGTCTCTCTTTCATGAGTTTTAAAACTATTAATATATTAAAAAAATAAATACACAATTATATAGGCTTAAAATTATTTTAACATTTTTTTTTGTTTTCATTGTCATTTCTTTTCTACTATATATTTCAGATTGTGAGTACTATAATACCTGATATCTCAATACACTAAGACTGTCAAGAAAATCTTCCGCAAAGATACATACATGATAAACTTCCTGCTATATTGTGGTCTAAGAAAATCTTACTGTAGACCTAAGAGGGGGATTTGCTATTCTCAGAAACCATCTTTTTCTTCTACCCAACTATATCGGTTTGTTAGGGTTGCCATAACAAAATATGAGCACACCTAAGAGATACAGTGGGTTCCATTGCAGACTGTCATAATAAAGCGAGTTTCACGATTAAGTGAGTCACATTATTTTTTTGGTTTTCCAGTGTAAATAAAAGTTATATTAACACAATGATATAGTCTATTAAATGTGAAATAGCATTATGTCTACACACACACAAACACACACACACATACAGACACACACACACACACATATATACCTTGATTAAAAATATTTTATTGCTAAAAAATGTTAACTATCACCTGAGCCTTAAATGAGTGGTAATGTTTTTGGTGGTGGAAGTTCTTGCCTCAATGTTGATGGCTGCTGACTGATCAGGGTGGTGGTTGCTGAAACTGAACCAATTTCTTCCAGCTTCAAACTTTTCTTCTGCAGCTTCCTCAATTCTCAATTCTCTCTCAGTCTTCATAGAATTGAAGAGAGTTGGGGTTTTACTCTGGATTAGGCTTTGGTTTTAAGGGTATGTTGTGGCTGGTTTGATCTTCTATCCAGACCATTAAAACTTTCTCCATATCAGCAATAAATTTGTTTTGCTTTTTTACTAATATAATTCATGTGTTCATTGAAGTAGCACTTTTAATTTTCTTCAATAATTTTTCCTTTGCATTCACAACTTGGCTAACTGCTTGGCACAAGAGGGCTGGCTTTTGACCTATCTTGGCTTTCAAGATTCCTTCCTCACTAAAATTAATCATTTCTAGCTTTTGATTTAAAGTGAGAGGCATGTGACTCTTTCTTTCACTTGAACACTTAGAGGTCATTATAGGGTTACTAATTAGCCTAATTTCAATATTGTTTCTCAGGGAATAGGGAGGCCCAAGGAGAGAGAAAGAGACAGGGGAACTGCCAGTTGGTAGGTCAGTAACCACACACACAACATTTATTGATCAAGTTCACTGTCTTATATAGACATGGTTCGTGGAGCCCCCAACCATTACATTAAAGATCACAGATCACCCTCATAGACATAATAATAATGTAAATGTTTGAAATACTAAGAGAATTACCATAATGTGACATGGAGACATGAAGTGAGCACATGCTATTGAAAAAGTGGCACCAAAAGACTTGCTCAATTGCACGGTTGCCACGAATCTTCAATTTGTAAACAACACAATATCCACAAAGCACAGTAAAACAAAATATGCCTGCACAAGAATCAGCGTGGCTTCAACAAAACTTGATAATTTTGCAGTTCTGGAAACTAAAATTCTGGTCATCATGTGTCTTTATTTTGTATATTACTTAGTAAAGGTTTGCATTTTCCATCACAAGCATTTTGCACATTTCTTCCTAATTTATTTCTAGGAATTTTATGTATTTGATGTATCAGGAATGGATTTATAATTGTTTTCTAGGAAAATATTAATTTTTATATTATGTCTGATAGCTTCTTTATTATGGCTCCTTATTAATTATAAGAGTAATAATAAAATAATTATTAGTATTATGGAATACTAATTCTATGCCAGAAAAATCTTCTCATATTTTAAAATTTTATACTATTCTAAAATAATAAAGTAATAATAGCTATTTTTATTTGTGCCTTTTTTATATTAGGCATTATGATTAGTATGTAAAATGTAGTATGTAAAATGTAGTATCAGTAATATACTAATAGTATATTACTTTTACAGAAGAGGAAAATGAAGTTCAACAAAGGAACTTACTCAAAGTGCTAATGCTATTTACTATGTCTTGGAGCTAGGATTTTAACTGAGGGTTATCAATCCCAAATCTTCTTGAATAGCACATTTCTTATGAATAATTTTCCAAGATTTTAAGTTTTATTTAATTTCCCAAGGATTTCCAAAGAGTTTTAAATATAGACATGACATCAGTCATACTTGCTTTTTTTGAATTTAATGCAGATGCCAAATATCAAAATTAAGTTTATTTTATTGTAAATTAATTCAATTTTTTATTCGTCTACTTTTTACACCAAAACTATCTTGATACATATAAAATTAGGATTTAGGGTTAGTTTCTAAAGCCTCAGATTCCCACCTGAAAATCCTACTTATGGAGCCCTTGAATTTCTTGCCTTTGAAAAAGATACTATTTTGTGTGATTGTAGGAATTGAGAGTCTCACAAAAATGCCTGCATAGTTCATACATCTGTGGAAACCAGAGGTTAGGATAGAAGCCAGTTTTTGCCCAAGAATAGCTGGTCCAAGATGAGTATCTTCCCTCTACTCCTTCCATGCTTCTCCAGCAAGCTACTCCAGCCTATTGCACACACACACACCTTCCATTTCTGGTTCTCCTCAGTTTGGAACTCTTCTGAAATTTCATATCTCCCCACAATCATGGTCATTTTGTTTCCTATCTGGGAAGTTTAATTCTCTGCATCCATCAAGAAAAATACAGGTGCTGCTGGCTGGTAACTTTCATGATAGCCTTTTGAACAGTATCTAATTGAATGTGAGTTTGGTCCTTCTTGTAGGAAATCTGTGCATCTTTACCAAAGTTTCAAATGGATATCCTGGCTCTGGTGGAGATTGACTACTATGATCAAACCTCCTACTAAGCCTGGTCAACAGAGCATGGCTTCATTTTAAGGAACTATTGTGTTGTGTTAGATAATAATTTTCATATTTAATGGTTTATCAGGCAAAAATGGAAAAAAATAAGTTAGCCATGCAGAATTCATTAAAGGAAGGTATGACTTGTAAGAGGAAACAGCTATCATTAGCAAAAGGGATATGCTAGCTAAGTCTAAATAATTCTTCTTTACTTAATGTGCTTTATGGAATTTTTTAGAAAATCAGACTTATAATATGAAAAAAATATATCTGGAAAGCAGTTGCAGTTTATTGCATAAGTTCTAGGAAATAAAGGGCATTATGGGTAAGAGGAAATTTCATGTTGTGTGTGATGATTGGATAGGTTATGAAGACATTAATACTTAATAATACTATTTATTAATATTTATTATTCTAATCTCAGCTTGAAATTTCACAGTGATTAACCTGTCTTCTGATTTTTTTTGTATAAATAATTCAAATCCCACCCTTAATACAATGAGAAGCTGTATTTGGTATTCATGGATACCAAATGTTTTTTCTAGTTTCCTAGCCACCTCTAACACAGTTTCTCCTAATAATGAATTGTCAACCTAATCTGTAGTTCTACATTTTGAATAGGTTGTCCCTGCTCTAGGAATGCTGACCCATTGAATAGCATCCTGACACTTCATTCACCAAGGAACCACTACTTTAATATAGTATACAGCAGATTTTAGGAAGAGGCATCAGGGAAAAGTGACAAGACATACACCAATAAGAATTTAAAATTAAGTGTTGGCCATTTGCCCTAACAGAATTTTCTGCTTAACTCTTATAATTTGGCTGAAACCTCTCATCATGTTTATTATTCTTTTTCTTCACAAATCTTTCATCTCCCATTTATTGTCTTGTTCTACTTCCTCTAATTTTCATAATTGCCAGTATTTATTTAGCATAGCAATTGAACTGTGACACTTCTATTCTGAAGTGGCCAAGATCAAAATATTTTATAAAGATTTTACGTGCTAAAATAAAGGCAGCTCAGTCTCTTAAAAAATATTTTCTGGTGGTTCCAGAACTTAATTTTATTTTTTCAATAGTTATATTGGGTGAACTTTTTAAGGAAAATTCCAATGTAAAAAGGATGTAGATCATCAAATCATTATAGGAGAAACAATAGTCTATTTTAAAATAAAGGTATGAAGAGCTACAAGTAGAACTACCATTTGATCCAGCAATCCCATTACTGAGCATCTATCCAAAGGAACAAAAGACATTCTATAAAAAAGACATCTGCACTAAAATGTTTCTAGCAGCACAATTCACAATTGCAAAGATGTAGAAACAACCCAAGTGCCCATCAATACACGAGTGGATTAATAAAATTTGGTATATGTATACCACAGAGTTCTACTCAGCCACGAAAAACAACGGTGATTTAGCACCTCTTGTGGTATCCCGGGTAGAGCTGGAGCCCATTCTACTAAGTGAAGTAGCCCCACAAAAATGGAAAAACAAGCACCACATGTACTCACCACCAAATTGGTATTAACTGACTTAACTGACCAACACTGAAGTGAACATATAGTGATAACATTCACTGGGTGTCAGGCAGGTGGGAGGAGGGAGGAGGGGGTGGGTATATTCCTACCTAATGGGGTGCAGTGCCATGGTTGAAGCTCTGACTCAGGTGGGGCAAAGGCATTATATGTAACCTAAATATTTGTACCCCTGTAAAATGCTGAAATAAAAAAAAAT
>NW_012155618.1:1742616-1744970 GCF_000956105.1 Propithecus coquereli | reverse complement strand
TTGAAAAATCAAGTAGAAAAATAAATTAACAAAGAAGGATAAAGAAAAAATATAAGCTTAAGTGAATTGAACTATTAATACCATCATAGAGTTGTGAAACATTTGCCATAGCATAAAAATATTTCAATACTTTTTTACCTATAATTATATGTTCTTCTTAATACATAGTCAACCTGTCGAGGACTAGGACTTTGTTCACCTCAACACTGCTTAACAACTCTGTATTTCTAATGAGAATTGGCATAACACAATAATTTATGGAATAAGTTGTACAACTGTGATAAGCATGTCAGAGATAAGGTAGGAGTAATGGAAGGAGGGAGATAAGAAGAAAAGAAAAAGGAAAACACTAAAAGTTAAAAAATAATTTATGCACAAACCACATTTTATGTATTGTATTTGCTGGTTTCAAAAGCACCAAACAAGTTTTGTGTAGAAGCAAAGGCATTTATATGCAAATTAATCCATGATAGCTGAGCACGTACTTCATTAACTTTTCCTGCACATTCAGATATGGAACTGTGTCTTTGCTACTTTTGGACAAGAATCCGCACATTACTGAAAAGATTTAGTTCAGGAGTTTTTCTTAATGTAGTCTGTGTGGCTTGACCAGCTATGTTCTATCCTGTAGGTAGTCACAAAAAGATCCATAAAAAATGACGGGTGATTTTGAAGTCTTTCTGCTCTCCCATCTGCTCCTGGGAACTGCTCTACTTAAAGTCCTATTTTTGTGTCATCAAACTGACAGCACCAATCTGCCAGAGGATAGATTCACAAACATTTACCTGTCAGAGTCCTTAGTAAAAGATCAAAAAAAAAAATATCATATGTTATATACAATTAAATGTCCTCAGTTTTTCACAATATTAGTTGATACATGCTCTATCATGAGTGGCCAGTGAAATATGGATGTAAATAAGTGCATGCAAATTGCCTTAGCACATATTTACATAAGTATTCCCAGGAAGATTAAATTATCTGACCCCGTCTAACAGTTCTACCCCTCATTTGTGTCTGTGTAAATGCACAAGAACTGATAAGATTCCTAAGTAAAATTTAAGTAAATTTCTGTATAAACCACTGTGGCTGACTGGGAAAGTGAATGGACAACTCTATTTAATATATAAAAATGAAAGAAAACAAAATCTTTAAAAAAAATGTTTAAAGCATATTTATTTTTAGAAAGGAATTAAGTAGTATGTACTCTTACAATTTTCAGCCTTATGTACTTTTCTGAAATTTTCTTTTGCCTTATATTTTCTCTATGTTATTTATTAATTCTCTCAGATGTCATTGTAAATCAACATTCTGGATTTACAAAAGGTAAATCTGAGAGAAAATGAGTTTAGTACAGTTATTTTTGCAATCTAAGCCTCAGTAAAGATCCATGGAAAAATTTTCACCAATCCAAAGCAAAATTAATTTTACAGAGTTAATGTTTGATGAATTTGTCATGCAACCAAATGTATTCCATTTATTAACGTGTTCTTTCACTCTCAGATTGTGCTCTTTTTACTTTTTCACTATATCCTTTCTCTTATAAAATGATGATAATAGGAAGCATTTTAGGGTCTAGGACTAAGCAAAGAATTTATAGACTTGACATAAAAAGCATGATGTATGTTGAAAAATCCATGACACTCTAAATTGGATGGGACTTCAGGTAAAAAAGTATAAACTGAAAATATACCAGTAATGAGTAGTCTTGTTGTACAGAAATAATATTCTTAATTTCTAGGAACATCATAGACTCACACGTACATACAAAATCCATCTTGGAAGTTTAACACAAAATACAGCCATCTTGACCAACTTATGTTAAGGGTTTTTTCTACAGAAAGAAGAATATGCAAGCCTTAAGGGACTACAATAGTAATTTTATCATAAATACATTCAGGTGTCATGTTCTTAAATAACATCCTCTAAATCATTCAACCACCTGCTTTGCACTGAGAATAATTTGAGACTCATTTTTAGGTAATAGAGCATAAGTCAGAGAATCAACTTTCTCAATGATATTTCAGGTAGATTTCAGTGAATAAAATGTATTTGTCCAAAACTACAAAAGACAAGATTCTAAAATGTTAGATGCAATCCATTATTTTTTTGATGGTTATATTGACAACACATTGATTAATCCCTATAAGCATTAAGGGTGTTGAATTACTTGCATAACTATCATAATCTCCATTGTATATGGCAAATAAATATTCATTAGCATATAGTACATGGAAATAGATCTTACTGACACCATTTTGAATATTTCTTCCTGTATTGATTATGTAAGTATGTACAAACAAACTAAAAACTCAGATCTGCAATATAAAGAAAGGCCATTGTGGTAAAAAAATATA
>NW_012155618.1:1717978-1742028 GCF_000956105.1 Propithecus coquereli | reverse complement strand
ATAATAAATAACAGAAATCAATGAAATTGAAAACAGAAAATCAATAGGAAAAATCCAAGGAACCAAAAGCTGTTTTTTTGAAAATACCAGTAAAATAGATAAGCCTCTAGCCAGACTAATCAAGAAAAAAGAGAAAATACACAATTACTAACAACAGAAATAAAAGAGGTTGTGCCTTTACAGACCTCATGGACATCAAAAGGAAAATGGAGGAATATTATGAAAAACTCTGTGCCCGTGTGTTCAATAACCTTGATGAAATTTACCAAGTCCTTTAAGTACACAATCTGCTAATACACCAGAAGAAATAGACAATCTGAATAGGGCTATATATATTAGAATAATTGAATCAATATTTAATAACTTTCCAAAACAGAAAACACCAGAACCAGATAAGTTACTGGTAAATTCTAACAAACATTGAAAAAAGAAATTATACTAATCCTCCACAATCTCTTCTGGAATACAGAGGTAGAGGAAATATTTTCTAATTCATTCTTTGAGGCCAGCATTACCCTAACAACAAAACCAAAGACCTTATAAGAAAACTACAGACCGATATTTTTCATTAACATAGATACAAGTCTTAACACAATATTAGCAAATTGAATTGAACAATGTAGAAAAACAATCATACACCATTACTAAACGAGATCTATTCCAGGCCTTCTAGGCTGTTTCAACATTCAAAAATTGATTAATGTAATACATCAACAGGGCAAAGAGGAAAAGTTGCCTGATCGTATCAATAGAACCAGAAAAAGCACTTAACAAAATCCAACACTAATTTCTGATAAAAACCTATCAGCAAATTAGGAATAAAGGGAAATTTCTCAACTTGATAAGAAAACCTACCAAAAAACCTACGGCTAACGTTAAACTTAGTGAGAAACTAGAAGTTTTCTCACTAAGGTCAGGAATAAGGCAAGGATGTTCCCTCTCACCGCTTCTTCTCAACATATGCTGGAAGTACTAGCTAATAGTAAGACAAAAAAAGGAAATAAAATGTGTACTGATTGGAAACAAAGAAATAAATCTGCCTTTGTTTGCCAATGGCATAATTTTCTATGTAATAAATATAAAAAATTCAACAAAACTGCTAGAATCAATAACTGTTTACAGCAAGATTGCAGGACACAATGTTAATTTACAAAAGTTAATCACTTTCCTATGCACCAGTAATGAATAAGTGGAATTTGAAGTTAAAAACAAATACCATTTACACTAGCACCATAAAAATACAACATTCGGGTACAAATCTAACAAAAGATGTGCAAGACATATATGAGAAAAACTACAAAACTCTGGTGAAAGAAATCAAAGAACTACATAAATGGAGAGATACTCCATGATGACAGATAAAAAAGACTCCATATTGTTAAGACGTCAGTTCATGCCACCTTGATTTATAGATTAAACTAAATTCCAACCAAAATGCTAGTAAGTTATTTTGTGGATACTGGCAAACTAATTCTGAAGTTTATCTGGAGAGACAAAAGACCAAAAATAACTAACATGATATTGAAGGAGAATGACAAAGTTGAAGGAGTGATACTACCTGTCTTTAAGAATTAATATAAGACTACAGTAATCAAGGCAATATAGTATTGGTAAAACAATAGACATATAGATCAATGGAACAAAAATAGAGAGCCCAGAAATAGACCGCCATAAATATTGTCAACTGATCTTTGACAAAGAGCAAAGGCAGTAAAAATGGAAAAAAGATATTCTTTTTTACTAATGGTGCTGGAATAATTGAACATTCTTATGCAAAAAAAAAAAAAAAAAAAAAAAAAGAATCTAGACCCGGACCTCACACTCTTTATAAGAATTAACTCAAAATTAATCATAGAACTAATTCTAAAACACAAAACTATATAAGTCACAGAAGGTGACATAGGAGAAAAATCTAGATGACCTTGGGTATGGTGATGTCTTTTCAGATATAACACCAGAAGCATGATACACGAAATAAATTCAGTCAGCTGGAATTCATTAAAATTAAAATCTTCTGCTCTGTGAAAGACACTGTCAAGGGAATGAGAAGACAAGCCTTAGACTGGGAGAAAATATTTGCAAATACTTTAATATGTGATTAAAGGGTTATCATCCTATATAAAGAACCTTTAAAAAGCAACAAAATTTTTTTTAAGTGTGCAAAAGACCTACCAGACACCTCACTAAAAAAGATATACGGATGGCAAATAAGCTTGTGAGAAGATGTTCCAGTTCATATGTCATCAGAAAAATGCAAATTAAAACAATGAGACATCACTATGCACTAATTAGAATAAGCACAATCTACAGCTCTGAAACCATCAAATGCTGGCAAGGACATGGAATGACAGGAACTCTCATTTCTTGCTGGTGGTAATGTAAAATGGTTACATTTACTGTACTACTCATCTTGGGCTGACTGTAATAGCAAAATAGCAAAATAACAAGATGATTTAAACAACAAATTTTGTCTGGAGACTTGAAATCTGAGGTCAAGGTGCCACCATAGGTTCTGGGGAGAGGTCTCTTTGTGGTTTGTACATGGCCAACTTCTCCCTGTGTCCTCAAATGATGGAGAGAAAGTGAGCAAGATTTTTGCTGTTTCTTATTAAAAGGGGGCTAATTCCATGATGAGGGCATTATCCTCACACCCTCATGCAAACCTAAGTATCTCCCAAAGTCTCCACCTCCAAATACCGTCACACTGGGCATTAGCCCTTCAACATGTGAATTTGGGTGGGACAAAATTTAGTCTATAGCAACTATTTTAGAAGACAGTTTGGCATTTCCTTATAAAACTGAACATACTGTTGGCATGCAATCCAGCAATTGTGCTCCTTAGTATTTACCCAAATGAGTTGAAAACTTATTTCCACACAAAATCCTGTACAGAGATTTTAATAACAACGTAATTGCCAGAACTTTAAAGAAATCAAGATGTTCTTCAGTAGATGAATGAATAAACAAATTGTAGTTACCTAGACAATGGAATATTCTCCAGTGCTTAAAAAGAACTGAGCTATCAAGCCATGAAAAGACATGGAGGAAACTTAAATGTGTATTACTAGTGAAAGAAGCCAATTTGAAAAGAAGGCTAAATACTGCATTATTCCAACCATATGATATTCTGGAAACCCCAGCATTTCTCTGACCTGCAGTTCATGGTCCCTTCTTTTCCTCCCTCCCTAACTCATCTCCATTCACATCTGGAACTAACCACTTTCTCTTGCATAGTGGTTTCCTACAATTCTAGTCTTAGATTTTCAAATATTTCAATCTCACACTCATTTTTGTGTTATATGTAGGCTCGATTTTCAAGGACGAGGAAAATAGAAGCCCAAGTTTAATTTGCCATAACTTGAAGAAATAGAAGTTTCTATATTTGGTTTATAGTTAATATTACTATCATGGATTTTCTACTATAATGTATTGTCAATTTACTACCATCTACTACCAGATTTCTTCTCCTTGTTTGAAATCTTTGCTCAGAACCAGATTTGTTACACTATTCTTATTTCTTCTATTATTTCAAATATTCACCAACAGTGATTTTCCAAGTATTAGAAATATAGAATTCATTTGAACTTAAATATTTTAACTGTGCTTATTTATAACTATGTTTCCAATTTGAATCCCATTCTAGTTTATAGGGAGTAAGGAATCAAAAATATCATTTTTTAATAGTATACCATCTATATAATACACTTCTCATTCCTTCTTTAGTGAAACACATTTTTGGTCTTTAAAGTTTTATTAAATTATGTACGCATGGATTGCAGCCCTGTATAGAAATCTAATGATCCTATGACTATGTTTAGAACTGTTGTATATCATCATGTATCTCCATGATAACAAAACGCTTTTCCTAGATTTCCCAAGGACTTTATCACTTATATGTATAAAGTGATGTCGATAATAGCAACTACTTCATTGGCAATTGTGAAGGTTAAAAGGAATATTAGATGTAAAGTATACAACATTGTGTGCAAGGGCTAAAAAAATTAATTATTTTATCAGCATTTACCATTTTATTTTTATAAAGTTAATAGATATATTTTATTGATCGTAGGGAAAAATGCAATTGTCATGTATTTTCACATTAGAATCAAATTATTGTATCTCTTTGCATTCTATGCCTTCTCTTTATTGAATACAAAATAAATCATCTGAATAAGGACTTTGAACCAACCCTCTTTTGAATACTACGTAGAATTTCTAATATTCTAAGTAATTTTCTAGAATTTTCTTTAAAAATCATATTTAAAATTGCAGTTTCAGAATACAAATTCTACTGTCTTTCATGTGGAAAACAGGGGTGTCAACTAAAGCTCTATGTGGAATAAAGACAGGTATAGAAAATGCTAGGCTGTGGCAAGCATATTTAAGGGCCTTTCTATAATGTAATATTGTTATTTTATTTTTATCTTTAGCAATTAAAGTTCATCTATTTTTCCAAGAATGGGTTAATCGAGTACATTAATTCAAGCTGCTTGTAGATTCAGTCCTACTAAAATGTATTACTTTTTTTTTTAAGTCAGAAAGAAACATATTTGTTCTTTTAAGGAAAAATCAAACAAGTATTAGCAAAAGGTATAATAAACAAGAAAGGTCAAATATGATCCCTGCCAACTCCACAAAAATCCCTCACACAAATGACACATTGATTTCACAGAGGAATGACTGGCAAGTGGGTAAACATGATACTCACATTTATTGTACAGATGTCAGATTTGCAAGCCAGAGATAAGATTGCAAAAACAATTTTGAAAGTTACATATTTCATTCTCTCTAAATATTTATATATATTTTTTCCTCTGGTGTTTTCTCATGGCCAAATATTCTTCACTCTGGTGCCCTTCCAGCATTCTCAGACCTCCACATTGTTAAAGGCCATTGCATATGACTGGAAACAAGGGACTAGATCAGTGGCCAAACAGATGGTGAGGAATAGTTAATTGGCCCACCCGAGAAGATGATGAGTTACTCAGACTATGGCTTATTCAAGGGAAATGAATAATAAATTATATCTGCTTTAACAAATTAAAAAAATGAAATAGTTTCTCAATTGCTTACTTCATATAATATATTAAAGTGTTTATTTAAAATACTAGGCAGCTTACATGTATTAATGTCTTAATATTGATGACAATATTATCAGGTAGCAGTACTAGTATCCTTATTTTACGGATGAGAAATCTGAGGCACTGAATAATTAAGAAATTCACCCAGGATTACTCAAAATATAATGAGGTGAGCCAAGAATCAAAACTAGGCAGATTTTATTCAAAGTCATTAAATAACTACACTATGTCTCTGCTTGGAGCCCACAACATTTCCAAATACATTTGTAATGATAAAAGAAAAATGTGATCGCTGGACACAATTTGGAAAATATATAATGTTAAAAAGCAAACACAACCAACTATAATGCTCTCATCCAAAGAAAAGTGTTTTAAACTGCTGGTAGATTTAACAGAATTGCAATGATTTCCATACATTCTGCATTTTGATCTGTTTTCTTTCTTTAAAAAAAGAAAACTCTGGTTTTCTATAAACATTATATAGCAACCATTTGACTTCCAGCTATAGCTCCAATAGGTAAAGAGACTGGAGGTTGTAACTCCTGTTTTTACAACAGCAAAATAGCAGAACGACATAAATATCAATGAATTTTTCTGGGACACATCACAGAACAGAAGTAGCAGGGCTAACTGGTACCCTGAAATCTAGAGAGACTAGTAAAAAAAAAAAAAATCGCAGTGGAGATCAGCTTACCTAGAATGGAAGCTGCTGACATCATAAACTGGTAGAAACACTTACAAGGTGATTTTGAATTAACATAAGTAAGAAACTCCTGAGAGTTACAGTCTTAGGGATCTCCCACATCTTTGTGTGTTTTACCTCTAGGAACCCCAGTAGGTTCTCATAGTGAAGAGCCAAGAAAATTCTCTCGTGTCCTGACAAGGGGCTGGTGTGTGTGTGTGTGTGTGGTGGAGGAGGGGAATGAGGATTGTGTGGGGTAAGAAACCAATTTGAAATATACCCAGAGAATTTTCAATAACAAAAGTCTGCCCTCCAGGGTAAAGACTCAACAAATCATTATTACACCTAGAAAGGGCCATTACCCTATTCTAGCCACCCCTAGCCTTTCTGTCTCACCTAAGGGGGAAAGAAATCTAAGAAACACTTGTTAAGGTCACAGTCCAGAGACACAAGACAACTGAAACCTTGAGATTTAATCATAAGATTATACAAAGCTTACCTTCCAATTCACATAACTACCACATCAACAGGGCTCCAGTATGCCTGTGGATTGTAGCTGAAAGAGCTGCAAAGATTAGACTGTATTCAGTAACTTCACAGGAAACACAAAGACAACACAAGAAACAACAATAGACAACAGAGGAACTTGAAACTGCTGGCACCTGCAGCTACAGTAAAGATTAAACTTGATCCAACTCATAGCCAGATGAACATAAAACCTAACAGTAAAGGCCTATTTGTGTCAGTTTCTAGTATTTGATACAATATGTCCAGCTGTCAACCAAAAAATTGCAAGACATCCTAAAAGTCAAGAAATAACCATCTGAAGAGACAAAGCAAACATCTGAACTTGACTCAGATATAACACATAAACTGAAATTATCAAAAAAGATGATTAAAAAAACTATGATTAATATGTTATAGGTAAAATTGGACAATATACAAGGATAGATGGGTGATGTAAGCAGAGATATAGAAACTCTAAGAAAGAATCAAAAGGAAATGCTAGAAATCAGAAGCACTAAAAGAAATGAAGAATATCTCTGATGGACTCATCAGTAGACTGGATGTGGCCAAAGAAATAATCAGTGACCTAGAGGACACATCAGTGGAAGTTCTCAAAGAGAAACAAGAATGAAGAAAACAAACAAACAAAACAAACAAAACCCTGAACAGAATATTTGAGAACTGTTGAACAATTTCACAAATTATAATATAAATGTAATTGTGTTGCCAGATGCAGGTTCAGCTGCCTGTCACCTGAGAGCCAAACTGGAGAGAGATGAGTGTTGGTGAAGAAAAGGTGGTTTATTCAAGTGCCTGCAGCCAGAGGAGATGGCAGATGATTGTCTCAAAGACCATCTCGTCTCCTCTGCTTATTGAGCAACTTCCAAGGGAAGGCGTAAAGGAAGTGGGGGTAGAAAGCCAGCTTTGTGTAAATCATTATGACTTGCTGAATGGTTATCAGCAAATAAATTATCTGGTAGATCTTGTCATCAGGAGTCTGCAGTGGGCCTGTTCTGGACTCTTGATCTGTTTTTCCTCAAGGTCATTTTTAAATCTTGTGCCCTGCAGCTGTGTAAGCAAGCAGCAGGTTAATTCTAAACTTTAAAGACAGAACAAACTGAAAGCATACTGGGAGCAAAATGGCTTCCCTTTACCCAGCCTAGCGTTATAGTCTGAATGGCCCTTGGGCTGTGCTTACAATTGGAATACCAATAGAGAAGACAGAATGAAACAGAAGAAATATTTGAAGTAAGACTGGTTGAGAATTTTACCAAATTAATTATAGACACCAAACCACGAATCAAGGAATCTCAGAGAACACAAAATAGGACAGATTCTATACCTGGGCATATCAAATTCAAACTGCAGTGAACCAAAGACAAATTAAAAAAACATTAAGAGCAGCTAGGTGGGATGTGGTGTGAAATATATGTGAAAATACATGCATTTTCGTTCATGGTTCCTGGCTCATAACTCACAATCCTTGTTATAATGTTATAATGGGGCACTCTATGCCTCAGGAGATAGAATCTCTCTCTCTCTCTCTCTCTCTCTCTCTCTCTCTCTCTGACCTTCCCCTGTCCTCCTTTCATCTGCCCAAGGCAGGACTCTATTCTGATCGTGAGTCAAAAGACCCTAATTTTATAGAGGGTCCTGCCCCATACGCTAGCGGAAGAAATGCTTCACAGACAGGCCTGAAAGAATCTGAACAGACAGGTCTTTTTGGGTTTAGATCATGAGCGTTTTGTACACGGTTGTCAACCATGCCTGTGCAATGATGCCTCCATAAAATCCCAGGAAGACAGGGTTCAGAGAGCTTCTGCATAGCAGAACACTTGGAGGGTCTTAGAGGGTGGCAGTGCCAAGGGAGGCCATGGAAGCTCCAGGCCCTTCCCACATACCCCACCCCACACATCTCTTCATCTGTATCCTTTGTTGTTAATATCCTTTAAACATAAGTAAATGTTTCTCTGAGTTCCATAAGCTGCTCCAGCAAGTTAATTAAACCCAAAGAGGGGTTCCAGAGGCTCAGACATGTTAATGGTGTCTGAAGTGGTGGGCAGCCATGGGGATTGAGCCCTCACCCTGTAAAATCCAATGCTATCTCCAGTTCGATAGTGTCAGAATTGAATTAGAGGACACTCAGCTTATGTCTGCTGCTTGGTGTGTGGGGAAAGTCCCCCACATTTGGTCACAGAAGTTTTCCTCTGTGTTGATGATTGATGTAGTGTGAGAGTAGAGGAGAAAACACAGTTTGAAAGTTTTTTCCAAAAACAGGGGAAAAACACATTACATATATTGTAAGCATTATCTCACATCTATAATTATCTTTCTAAAACATGGTTTTGAATGTATAATGGTTCATCATTTTTCTGTACTTTGATATATAACAACCATTTTAAGGTTATAAGATATTAAGTTTTGCCCACTTGTTATAATCTAAATTTGCTTAAGAAAATATCTTGCATGTACAATGTTTGTGAATGTCTGATATTTTAAAGTATAAATACTAATAATTGGAATTGCTGAAATTTGATGATTTTATATAATTAAAAAATACTTTCAAAAAGACTGTACCATTTATTCTCTAATCAGCTGTATAAAAAATTATTTCTCTACATCAAAGTAAACTCTATGATTTTTTAAATCTTAGTAAATATAAGAAATATGCAATAGTGATATAGTCACTATTGTTCTAATTTTCATTCCATGGGTTGCTAACACTATTTCTAATAACATTGATTGTTAAGTGATAGCTTCTATTCTAAGCCTTTACCATTATTAAACTCACTTATTTATCTGTATTAAGCCATTTAATTCTCTTATAGCTATGAAATAGGCACTGTAAACATTTTTTATGGGTAAGGTAATAATCACAAAGAATGATTAATAACTTGTTTCTCACAGCCAAGAATTATCAGAGTTGATATTTACTTGAACACGATTATTATTGTTACAGAATTAATACTATTAACCTCACTGTTTGGCTACTTCTCTGGGATTAAATATATATATATATATATTTAGTCATTCTTTATTGAAATATATTTTAATACTTTAGTCTTTTATTGCATCTTAATAGAATAGAGAGCTAAAATTTTAAAAATACTGAATACTTGATATAAATGAATGAGTATGATGTGAATGAATGAATGCATATTCATAATATATCCTTTATTTCAAGCTATTTATGGAATAGCTTTTTCGATGAATAAAATTGTCATTTTTACATAGAGAAATCTACCTCTCATTTTCTTGATTCTCTGGCTTTGATATTAGTCTTTGTCAAGGTGACCCCGTTTCCATTATACGTAGTTGAAACTAGATATCTTTTATTAATAACAGTCAAGTACTTTTCATCTCCAATTTTCTTTCTGACGTTTCTTCACTTTAAAAGGTATTCTGAATGTTATTAAATGCTTTGGTGGTATTGGATTAATTAGGCATCTCCAAAGAAACAGAACCAACAGAGAGAGAGAGAGAGAGAGAGAGAGAGAGAGAGAACTTATTACATGAATTGGCTCATACAATTACGGAGGCTGACAAATCCCACAATCTGCCATCTGTAAGCTAGAGGAGCAGGAAAACTGGTGAAATAGGAAAGCAGTGGTGTAAGTCAGTCTAAGGCTGAAGACCTGAGAACAACAAGGTGGTGGTCACTGATGTAAGTCCTGGAGTCTGAAGGCCTGAGAACCAGAAATTCCATTATCTGAGGAGAAGATGTGTGTTCCAGCTCAAGAAAAGACAGAGTATTTGCCCTTCCTCTGCCTTTTTGTTCTATTCAAGGCCTCAATGGATTGGATGATGCCTTACCACAGTGGGGAGGGTGGATCCTTTTTATTCTACTCATACATATACTAATCTCTTCCAGAAAAATATATTCAGAAATATTTAGCCAGTTATCTGGACATCCCTTAGCCCACTTAAGTGAATCATCACAGGTATATACTGAGACAATGTTCCATCTAATGGTCCAACTGCGTCTTTTTAGCAGGCTTTCATTTTGAGCATTTGGTCTGCCAATAAGTATAACTCTTTTTTGTAACTCATATTTTTTTACCCTGAATTGGTCAAACTCATAGAAAACCACAATTCCTAGCATGTATCATTGCTAATCACTTGTGTGCATGTGTATATCTGGCGCTACCTGTGTTACTCTACTTTTCAGATGCCCTGAAATGTCATTTATGTATTCATTCAACATATATTTATTGAGAGTTTACTTTGTACTAAGGGGAGCACCAAACTTTTTCTGTAAATGGACAGATAGCAAATTTTTTAGGCTTTGTGGAACATATACATTTTCTTTCCCATGGTGTCTCCTCCTTGGAAACATTCTCCTTCTACTTTTATTCTGTTTTTTCTTCACAACCCTTTGAAAAAGCAAAAACTATTCTTAGCTCATAAGCTATACATGGCCCATTTATTGATTCCTACTATAAAGTATCAGAGTTACAGTGATGAGTGATACTGATAATGTCTGAGGCATTTAGAGAGCTCACACAAATTACATCTGATGGAAAAGATTCCAGAGGAATACAGGCCACGATGATACTAACTGTAAGTTGGGTGATTCAGAGAAGACAATTCGTTGTTGTTAGAGACCCAAAGGGCACCTGTGAGTTACTGTCTTGTCCTAGTAGTCTTAAGTTTGTGGTCTCTAGGAAAACATAAATCCCAGGAAGATAGGGTCGATGTGAATCTTCATCACCACTGTATCCTCAGATCCTAGCTCCATGCCATCAAGGGTTGTATAAATATTTGCTGGATTGATAAGATCGAAGTCTGAATAAAACTAGGATGAAGAGATATTTCTCAGGATCCCTTCACATTTCTCACTTGAATACAAGCTAGACAGCAGCTTGCTTTCTTGGTCGGTAGGGAACGGGTTTCTGAGCCTGCGTGGGAAGCTTGATCACTATCATTTTGTTGGCGTGTGCTCTATTTCGTAAGGTGAAATGGGGATACAGCTTAAGGTGAAGACTGGGTGGTGATTTACCAATCAGCTGTCACTTTTTATTAACTGGAAAGTTCTTCCAGACTGACAAGAGACTGTCATTCTCACTTTTCAAGGCTTATTTTAAAATTCTATCCACTTCTGTGCCTTCCTAAGTATTTTAGTGGGAGGTGGGAAATCCAATATCTGAATCTGCTAGGTAAATCAGAAATGGAATCACAGATTTTAGAAGCAAGAAGGTCCTTTATTCCAGACTGAATTTACATATACCAAATCTCTGGTCAATGATAAAGTGGAAAAATATTGCTGCTAACATTATGTGTGGGGTTTACCTGGATGTGGCAAAGTTGGAAAATAGATAATTCTAATTAATTAAAGGATTTCCTTTCTGGGAGTTCCTCTACCTTAGTCTCTATAAGTGACTAAGATTTCCCTTCTGATTTCATGGATGTTTAGTTTTTATTTTTTTTAAACCATAGGCATATCTTATTTTCAAGTACAGTTTAAAACTTAGAAGTCTTCATCATCCTCTCTCACTCATATCGAACTACTGACGCTCTACCTCAATAATAGATCTATTTCCACTGCCATGGCTTTAGTCTGAACTATCATCCCTGCTTACTAGGACTGCTGTAATAGCTTCCTGACTATTGTATCTCCATCCATGTTTTTCCACTACGATTTTCTTGCAATGTTATATCCTGGGTTATAAAAATTCAAATCCGATCTTTCCATAAACTTGCTTATAACCCTTCAGTGACTTTCTTCAGCTGAGAAGACTTTCTTTGGCATGAACTATCTAAAAGAAGCTGTTCGAGCTAACTGCTGCTTATTAGACTAGCTGCATCATAAACCAGAAACCTCTTAGCTTTTCATATCAAGTAGCTTGGCCTTATTTCCATTCCACAAATCACATTGTTCTTTCCCATGTCCTGGCTTTTACAAATTCTGAAAGCTGTACTTTTGTAATCCTTCCCAAACACTGAGTGACTTTGTTTCCATTTTCAAGTCCAGACGAAATGTCCTTTTCTCCAGGGATGTGCTCCTGATACTCTGGCATTGGTTGGGTGTCCCCACTGACCCTCTCTTGCAGAGCCCTGCTACTTTCTTTCGTACCACTTGTCAGTCACATACAAATAAAGAGCCAGACCTAGAGCTAGATATGCAAGAGAGAAAGAACAAAAACGCTGGAGATACATCGATAATTACAATCAGCACACTAAAATTTAAAAAAACCACTACTTAGGGAATTGGAGTAGAGGAACAGGTATGAGCATGTGTGTAGTGTGTGTTTATTTGTATATCATGTGGTCTGCATTTTTCAAATACCTTACATGTAGTTTTCCCAATTATCATATATGGCTCTTCAGATTAAAAAATAGCAATTCTTTTTGTTTATCTCATCTATCAGAAGGTATGCTTAAAGAGTTTAGAGACTTTTATTTTTATTCTAAGGGCATTTGTAATTTTAGCACAGTGTATGGAACTAAGCTGTCACTTTTTCTATACTTTGTAAATATAATAATAAAGAAGAAAATTAAAATAAAATATTTAATAAATCAATGAATAAATTTAATACCTTTGCCCTACCACCACTGTAGCTTAATTAAATTTTCTTTTTTGTCTTTTTTTAGTTCTGTTGGGCCACAGGCTTCTTTTTCCAAATAAAAATCATAAATTGTGATAAAATAATTCACAAAATTTTCTACAGCTGTTTTCCCTCAAGTAACATGGCTTTGGGTAGGTGTCTTCTGAAAACAAGGTCTTAAGAAGCAGAAACCAAGGTAGTGGTGAAATAGCAGGGGCAATATTTTATGTGTAAGAGTAAACTTTATGATTGAATTCACACCATGCAGACACCGTCTAATTTTACTACCACAGGTAGCAAAATCCAGTTTCTAGGTCTTAGACTTCAAGGAGCAGAAACGATTTTCTACCTGAGGATTTCAAAACAGCAAGCAGCATTTCTAAGTAATCAGTAAAAAAATCTCTCAGTAGATCTTTTCTTTTCTTTAATTCTTTAATTATATTAATGGAAGGATGCCAAAGTACATTATCTATCCAGTTTTTTAAAATAAAGCATTTCTCTAACTAGGAAAGTAGTGGTGCTTGGGACTTCAATAATCTATCTGAAGCACATAGAGCAACATCTGGATTATTTGAAATCTATTAGCTTTGGATCCAAAATAGCTTTTCTGTTGCTAAGTAATCAGCACTGTGCACTTCCTTACAGCTCTATGGATTGCACTGAGAAACCACTGCCAACTTTTTAAAGGAAATACTTAGATTTAAGTAATCATGTAGAATTATTTCTCTACATTCCAGACAATTTTCTTCTGCTGCTGCTGCCACTGTCATTTTTACTGGACAGTGAAGATATGGATATAATAGCATGAACTGAAGACTGTGCCAAATTGCAGATTTTTGGAAAAGGAATGTGTTTGTGTTGGGGTGGTGATAAAACACAGTGTAATATTCTCATTCTCTCAGCCTTAGGAAATCAAATATTTACATAGTGTAAGATAGTGTAGGCATCATTTTTCTGTAAAGAAACCAAAATATAATTGCACTAGTAGAAAGTATATTTTGGATACTATGTAAAATTAATATTTAGAAACAAATTTATACTTAATGAATTATACAGAGAACTATGCTAAGGCAGGTGTTTGAGAAAAAGAGAAAAGTATGCATTTCAACGTGGATTTTTTTAAATTTTGTTTTGTATTTTTTTGGGTGTGTTTGTCTAAGTTTTTTTTTTTTTTTTAATCTGTTAATGGAACAACCTAAAAACATATATGAAACAGCCAATGAAATAAAAACCAGCATATTGGCCAGGCGTGGTGGCTCACACCTTTAATCCTAGCACTCTGGGAAGCTGAGGCAGGAGGATCACTTCAGCTCAGGAGCTGGAGACCAGCCTGAGCAAGAGTGAGACCCCATCTCTACTAAAAACAGAAAAAATTGGCTAGGTGTGGTGGTGAGCACCTGTAGTCCCAGCTACTCAGGAGGCTAAGGCAGGACACTTGCTTGAGCCCAGGAGTTTGAGGTTGCTGTGAGCTAGGCTGACGCCATGGTACCCTAGCCTGGGCAACAGAGCAAGATTCCAACTCAAAAAAAACATTAGCATATCGAGTATATATTTGAATTTAGACCTATAGTCTTTAATTTTACAGGAATCACAGACTTTTCTAAACGTGATAAAAAATATGAGTGTTTTCCACAGGAATAAATGCAAATGCAAATAAGCAAAATCAGTACATATATATTTCTACTACATCCTTTTACTGTCCCCTGATCCTCTCTTTCACAGTACCTCTCACTCCCGTCCTTCTATCTGTGCCAAGGACTCTGGTGGACCTTGTGTTAGAGTGTGAGTATTTCATTGACCCCAGATAGCAAATATTATAGGCATATAAATTATATTATTCAGAGAAAGAATAACAAAGCCAAGAAATAATATACAGCAGGATTAGATTAGGATAGTGAAAGCTCTAACATCCTGAAACCAACATCTGTACTCTCTAATTAAAGATGATTTTTCGGTGGTTGTCAGGGCATGGGGGATAGAGGAAATGGGGAGATGCTGGTCCAAGGGTACAAAGTTAAATAGAAAAATCAGATGACTTTTAACCACCATCTTTTTACTCTTCATTTACAAAACTAAAATACAAAATAATACAATTTCATTTCTGATTTAATTTAAAATTTACCTGACTTTTTTTTTTTTATGTCTAGTGAAAATGGCTTTTCTTCTTTGTACTTATTTATCGTAATAGAAATACTAAACTGAATTATTTTGGCACAGGAACAAAGTCTCATTCTTATTTTATATTTAACACCTTGAAATATATCTACCATATCAAAGAAGGGAATTAAGCATTTGTGGAGAAAAGGTCCAAAGGAGGGAAAGAAGTAAGAAAGGAAGAAATTTAAGAAGTAACAAAGGAATGAACAAAAGAACAAAGAAAAGAAAAAATAAAAGAAGCAGCTCAGACAATTATCAACTTATTTATTGATGTTTCCCCAAAGATCTCCCTCTTTCTTGCATTTAATTCTCCCTACTGAAATGATACTTTTTACTAGCACGAATATGTGAAAAGTTTAAAGAGCAAATAAGATTTCATGCAAAGGAGAGCTTCCCCAGACTCACTGGGGCTCTTTGTTAGAATAGTAACAGATGATACTGTGGACACTGGACTAACAAACTGAAAATGCCCAGCTCTGTGCTTCCCTGTCTCTCCCTTCTGTCTGCTGCTCTCATAATCTCCCACATTCAAATCCTTCACTACAATAGTCTAAAATCATCTCTTTTTACTTCTCTGTCTATTAACTTTACTCCCTTTCCTCATGAATGATCCCTATTTATCATTCAAATGAACCTTCTTACTCACATTACCTGTGACTAAGCTATAAAGGAGGTAAAGCATTTGCACTATAAAAGAAAAGCTGCTAAATCAAAGGGATTTACTTCTAGGGATGAAATGTCTCTGTGTGGTATCTAAGGCATTTTTCTCAGAAATGTTTTCTCATAGTCCAGTGTTCCTAAAAATCACAGAGTTTAAGTAACAGCCTATCCTTTGTCTAATTTGGCAGCTTCACTTTATCTTCACTTGTTCGGGTCTGCAGTAAAAGGAAGGAGAAACAGGTAGGGAAGCTCTGAAGAATCTCTCTGGAATTCAAGGACAGCAGAGTAGGGTTAAGCACCCTACCATGGTTTCTGGATTTAGGCTGTCTTGTATGATAGACTCTCTTGCATGACATGCTGCCAGTTGAAAATGACTATTACTTTCATCATGAACTAATCTAATGGAAAATCGAGGGATTTTGTGATAGAAAAATTACAGGCTTGGACTCTAGAACTACTTTGTCCTGATTTGGTAGTTTTTCTATCTTTTCTGACCCCTTGAAGTTTTCTTATAGGGATAATAACTAACAATACCATTATAAATATTTAATAAAACGTGGTTGTATAAAGCACAGTATGACATACACATGTTCTAAGTGCCCAATAAATTTAAATTTCCATCTCTTTCCAACCTGCTTTTATTAGTGATGTACTACTAGGAGGAAAGGGCATGGTTTAATCATTAAATGCGAATAAATATCTGATAATAAGTGTACAGATAATAGGTAATAAATACATGTCAAAATATGAGACTGTATTGTTAGAGTTTCTCTTTTTCCCACTGAATGTTATTTTTCAAGTGTTTGTGACATCTCCTTGAATGAAATTTGATGACCTGACTTTCAATAGCTATGTAGTGTTTTATTTTAGCAACAAACCATAAATTATTCAGTTCTATATTTTTTGGTATTTGTGTTTTACATATTTAGTCTCATTATTAAAAAATAATGAGCCAAAGTGATTAATACATTTAAAACTTTATATCCAACATGACACTGCATTATTAGACTAGAAAATCTCAGGATAGTTACACATATTTTTAAGGCTCCCACATTTAAACATTGTAATTGTATTACAAATTAAGTTGTAATGCAAAGTTTTCATTCAGAAATACCATGGCAGTTTATAGTCTCATCAGCCTTTGTATTTCAATTCCTTTGCTAAAGTAAAATTCCTAGGTCACACAAATCATAACCTATGTTCTTAATTATTATTTTTCTTATTGGCTTATAAGAATGGTTTTTCATTTTAATAGGTTCACATTTAAATTTTTTTTCTTTACCTTGACATATGGCCTACCTTTTAAAGAAAAATCATATTTTGCCAACATTTTCTTTCACCCCAACATTTGTAATAACAATAGAATGATTTCTTGAGATTAATGAAAATATTAATGATGTTTTCTTTTAACTTTTTATATTTCTTTGCCTTTAGAATATTTAAATCACTTGAGTACTTTTGTGATTCATGTGTGATATAAAGACCTTACTTTCCTACTTAGGGGTAGAGATGGAGGTTAGCATTTTTTTCCAACATTACATGTTGAATAATCCATTTTTTCCCAGTAGTTGTGAAAGCTAATATAATCATATTCCAAAATGAAATGCCTATATCTATGCATTTTATTATGCTGAACTGATCTTTGCTTATTCATTTATTAATTATAAGTTTACAACATTTTAAAATATCTGATGCAACATTTCATATATATAATATACTTTTATATATTATATGTGTGTCTATGTATTTATGGATATATCCCATTAAGTATATATTTCATAATATATTGTAAAGACCCAGCCAAGAATATTATTAGTTTTTATACTAATAAAAACTAGATATTTCCAAAATGTCAAACATATAAAGTAGGTGAATAAGTTATGATAAAACCATACAATAAGATGGTATAGTTACAAAGTGTGTGAATACATATTGTCAAAGAAAAAACAGAGCACAACAGCAGTTATAGCAGTAAACAAAGATTTTTTTCAGGGCTATTGCAATCGGGAAAAAACATTTTAGCAGAGAACTCAGCTCAATTCCAAATACAGCAGGGACAAGTGGAAATTTATAGCTAAAGAACAAGGTGAGGAATAGTGGATGGAAAATTACTAAGAGAAAATATCAGGGGTAAGGGGGGGAGGAATTCTGACTAAACCAACCTAACAGGATTATGGCTGAAGAAAAGGATGGAGTGATCACATGACACTTGAAGGGTAGTCAAGGATTAGGAAGCCAATTAAATATTGAGAGTAATCAGATATGGAGGATGCAGTTTCTTACCAGGGGGCCAAGGCAATTGTTCAGCAGGCTGAATAAAGTTCGATAAAGCAAAGAATCTTTATCAGTACCAATTGATATATTTATTCATATTAATGCTATGAACATTCATGATGCATATTTTTATTAAAAGTGTTCCATTCTTTAAATTACATACTTGTAATATTTTATTTATTCTCTCCTACAAAAATTTCATATGGTATTAGAATTATAACTCCTACTTATTTTGTGTGCATTTTGCTTTCTCCCTTCTGATTCGTTTGGCTTTAGATGATTGCTTTTATACTACATATTGCAACCTTTGATTTTTCTACTGGATCTGAGAGTGTCGATTTACAACATTCTATAAAACTTTGACATTTATTGGTACAACTGTAACGTTTGACTTACCTCCTTTATTTATGCTTTGTAGTAATGCAGTTTTTTAGTTTTGAATTTTCTTTCATTTCTATAATTTGCTGTGTGAATAATACTTTGTGTTTTTCCCTTTGATGATTTAAAATTTAAACATTCTTTTTAAATTCTTGCTTTAAAGTGTTTTCAATTGTTAAATGTATATATGTTTATGTAGATATTAAAATTTTCAACTTAAAACAATCAATTAAATGAGTGAAAACTAAATAAGTATTCACGGTTTGCTATCATTGTTGATTTATCCTTAGTGTATTAGGGACTTATGTACTTATTGGATATTGTGGAATGCATTTTTTTCCTCTTCTTTTTACTCTAACTTGCCCTCCCCCTCTTCTTCTCCATTCTTTTAACAAGCCTTAATCCCATTTTGACAATGAGAAATATGTGGCCCCGTTAGATTAAATAAATTTCCTAGGTCACCCAGATCTAACTATCAGGATTCTGATTCTAGTTTAACATTAGAGTATTTACTCTTCACCACTGAGTTTATGAATTTTCAAACATCCTCATATCCCTTACCAGTAAAGCAATAATGATAGCTGACAACTTAGGAAGCAGATGTCCTTTAGGACACATGCAATTTTCAGAGACAGTAGATATTGAACTTTAAATGTCAATCAAAACTAAGGATTTATTTTTTAGACTTTTGCAATATCTCCAACAGTTAACTATTAATTATCCTTAAGATCTGGGAGGGCTGGCGGGTAGGGAGCTTACAGTCTGAGTACCCCTCAGTCCACTCTAGGGCCCCAAAAGGAAAGGTCCCATTCCCTGCAGATGCCTCCGGGTGGTGACTAAATTGTCTCTCTGGAAGCCTCAGGTAGGGAAGGGGAAGGGGAGAATGAACCAATATGGTGCCTGCCAATCAGCTCCAGTCTGCCTGGCCGGAGGTGCCCCGAGGGAACCGGGAGCCTGGTGCCCCGTCTGCAAGAGGCTGACCATTCACTGGCAGCAGCCATCTCTGGGCTGATGTTGGCAGGTCTCTCCAACCACTCAGGAGCTCACCAGCAGTCTGAGATGAAAGGGAGGGGAAATTTAACTGCGCCACCTACCCTTTTTGCTGATCTCCAAGCCTCTCGGGGGCCTTTCTCCTTCCAGTTCTCCTCCTCAACTTCTTCCTATAGAGTCTCCTGTATTTTCAGGCACCCTTCCTTCCCACCCTCATCCGATCTGTGTTTGTCTGCCTGTTTATTTTTTTTTACTTTCTTCTAAAATCTGTCTTTCTTGCAGAGACACTCTGGCTGGCAGTTTTTCTAGTCCGCCATCTTGCTCAACATGTCTAATCATCAGGGAAATGCAAATCAAAACCACAATGAGATATACTTATCTCCAGTGAGAGTGGCCTTTATCGAAAAATCCCAAAACAATAAATGTTGGCATGGATATGGAGAGATAGGAACACTCATGCACTGCTGGTGGGACTGCAAACTAGTGCAACCTCTGTGGAAAGCAATATGGAGATGCCTCAAAGAGCTACAAGTAGAATTACCATCTGATCCAGC
This sequence comes from Propithecus coquereli, assembly GCF_000956105.1. NCBI lineage: Eukaryota > Metazoa > Chordata > Mammalia > Primates > Indriidae > Propithecus > Propithecus coquereli. The sequence goes on along the minus strand of NW_012155618.1, from coordinate 1,722,200 downwards.
AATCCCATTACTGGGCATCTACCCAAAAGAACAAAAGACATTTTACAGAAAAGACATCTACACTAGAATGTGTATCGCAGCACAATTCACAATTGCAAAGATGTGGAAATAACCCAAGTGCCCATCAATACGGGAGTGGATTAATAAAATGTGGATATGTATACCATGGATTTCTACTCAATCACAAAAAAGAATGGTGATCTAGCACCTCTTGTATTAACCTGGATAGAGCTGGAACCCATACTACTAAGTGAAGTATCACAAAAATAGAAAAACAAGCACCACATGTACTCACCATCAAGTTGGTATTAATTGATCAACACTTAAGTGCAAGTATAGTAATAGCATTCACTGGGTAATGGGCAGGTGGGAGGGGGGAGGAGGGGATGGGTATATTCACACCTAATGGGTGCAATGCACACCGTCTGGGGGATGGACACACTTGAAGCTCTGACTGGGGTGAGGCAAAGGCAATATACATAACCTAACCATTTGTACCCCTGTAATATGCTGAAATAAAAATAAAAATAAAATAAATAAATAAAAAATAATAATTGTCCTTAAGAAGGTTAAGTTTTATAGTGATTTTTGATTCTTATAAAATAATAATGGCTTTTTTTTTTTACTATAGGCAGTAATTATAAGTCCTGATTTAAGTCTCCTTAAAAAAAATTTTTTATAGCATCTTTATTTCTGGTTTGAATAATGTAGATAATCCATTTCTTTCTCTGAGTCAAGATTTCATATATATATATATATATATGTATGTATATATGTATGTATATATGACATTCTAGTGTTCTCACTTGTAAGAAAAATTTCTCCAACATACCTCTTTCCCTTGCCATGATGTATTTTTAGTTTACAAGAAAATTAAATGACTGAATCAGTCGACAATGTTCTCTAATCAGATGGTTCCAGATGGTTCTAGGTCTAGATGAAGAATACTCTGGGCTTTGTCTTCTAGTGATATAAATGGGTACATCTCAAGAGGCATTAGTACTGTTTAGAGTGATTTATAAGGGGAAAACCAAATGTCATAGTGATAATGAAGAGAATAGAGCATACTCAGATACTTTGGTAAAAAACAGAAACCTCATCAGACAGTATCACAATTATACAACAAATGAAGCTTATTTTCTTCTTTTCTTCATTTTCACTATTTGCTAGATATTTCGAAAATATTTTATTAAGTTTCTATTATATGTCAGGCTCTGTGTTCCATCACAAAACAGAATCCTTGTTAATCCATCATTCTATATGATATTCCAGGCAGCTATTTTGATTAGTATGAATAGGTATGCAAAATAAAAATTACTCAATCTTCTCTGACCATAGATGTTTCACCAGAATCATCTGGAAACGTACTTTAAATGATAGACATCTCTTTCAACCTACCCTAGACCTAATTGTGAAGATGCACGTTATTTTTATTTAGTACTATTAGAGACTTTCACTCAGAAAAAGTTTTATATGCAGTGTGAGTGTGTGTGTGTTTTAGTGTTAGATTCTCTCAGAAGCAGATTCAAGTATTTCAGTACAAGTGATTTAGCAAAAACTGCTTCCAGAGACACTAGTAAAGGGGTGGCAGAAGCAGGCTAGGAAAAAGGAAAAAGCCGCACATAGGTGTGGTTTGAGGTGATATCCCAGGCTCTGCCTGATCTCTTAGCGAACTCTAAAGAATAAATTAGAATCAAAACCAAAAAGCCTAACTGTTGTCCATCACACAGATCAGTTATTGGCCAAGGGCTATTCCATAGGCCATATAATTCACAGACAATTCTATCTTTTCTTGAAAATTTAGCAGCTCCAGTAGCCAAGGGCATCCCTTGATGGTTTCATGTAGGGAGTCAACTTTTTATCAGGGATAACTCTGAAAAAAGCACCTGCTCAAAACAAAGAAAGTTCAATATCCCTTTGTTTTCTCACCGTCCATTTACCCTCACAGTGGTCCTTTCACTGCTCAGTGATGGATTGCTTATTCGTCCCAAATCTAGGTATCACCCATGAGCTTAAAACTGATCCACAAGAAAACTCATAGTATGACATTAAATAAATCTATTACAAGTAAAAAAAACTCCATTTCTATTCCATACATAATAATTCTAATGACTTGGGTAAATTACTAGGAGATGTATAGATGTATATTTTTTCAATTTTTTTTATCTTTCCTGAAAACCTGCTGCCTCATATCTGGTAGATACTTAGTAACTTTAAAATAAAGACTCTTTATGTCTAAAACAATTTAAATTTTAGCCATGGACAAACATACACATGAATAAAAAGAAGGAAAAATCATTTAAATTGTGGTCTTTGACATTTAATAACTCTAACATCAACCAACCTGTGTAAACAGAAATGTTAGGCAATGAGCAGGAAATCCCACACAGGGAAGTTTCTTCAATGAAACTCTGCAACTAGCCATCAAATTAGTGTCTCTATTAGACTCCTGGAAGTAGGCACTAAAATGATCTATAATTAAATTTCTAGAATCCAATTTACACCAGCCGCCCCTAGAATAAACATCATTAAACTACACATTGCTCATCAAAGCAATGCATAAACACTTTCTAGATCAGTAGAAAGGCATGAGCAAAGACAAAAATTATATATGATATTTGGATTCCTCAATCTAGTGAACAGAAGCAGAATACAGGGCAGGAGGAAGTTATGAAATTGCTGTCTCTTAGTGACTTTGATATATAATGGATCATGTCACGTTTTATTTATTTGGCTGCTCTTGGTATATTAAATTCCCACCTGTGCATGCGTAGCTCCATACTCTACCTCTTCCCCCCAAAATAAATATTCTTAACCTGAAGATTTCAGCTATAAGGTTTTAAAGTAATTTTTCTATATTTAAAAATTAAACTTATATTTAACCTGAGGTTTTTTATATTACATATGGTATAGCATTGTGCATATTATTAAATTATTATTATCCAGTAAATTGTCTGAAGAGCAAATTATGAAGACATATTTATCCTCACACACACATATGTATATGTGTACACACACACACACATCTTCATGGTTTATTTAAGAATACACAGACACAAGAAAAATCTTCTATAATTGATGGCTTTAAAGGCCATAATAAATTGTCTTATCTCACAGGAGCAAATGCAGTTTGTTATTTCATTTCAATGTGTTCTCAATGGGAGCTTATTTTTGAAGGGAGGCAGTAATTAGAACTGCAGTGAACCATTTGATATTTGAAAGGTTGGACAGATTATCCTCCTGGGATGCTTCCATCTGAGAGTTTTTTTGTGTACAAGCCAGGTATAATAATCCTTGGGCTCACTTGGATTATTTCACTTTAAAACTTTGCCAAATATTACCATTAACAGAAGCTTTCACTGAACACTTCAATCTTAGAAAGCAAACAAGCAATGAAATGCGTAAACACACATGTAATGCTCTCTGATAAAATGTACATTTAAAATTTCAAAGTACCATATTTGAAATACTTTTAAAATGCAGTGATTGAAGTGAAGTGTCTTCATGTTTACTCTGTAAGAATCGTAATAAATACTTTCACGAATCAATTTAATGCAAATTAAAGGGAATATAATGATTTAAATTGATTTATGATTTCTAGTGAATACAAAATTATTTTAATGTTATCAAAATAATTTCAATTACATTCAGAAAATTTGGAAAAAAATATCAGGAAAAGTACAAAACTAAAATTACAGAAATGACCTAGAACAGGAGTGAGTAGATTTTTTTTTTTTTCATAAAGGGCCAGGTAGTAAGTATTTTAGGACTTTGAGCCATATGATCCCTGTCTCAACTACTCAATTCTGTGGTTACAACAAAAGCAGCTATAAAAAATATGTAAATGAATGTGCATGGCTGTGTTCCAATAAAACTTTATTTATGCACATTGAAATTTGGATTTCATATAACATTCATGTATCACAAAATATTATTTATCTTTTGCCTTTTTTAAACCATTTAAAAATGTAAACTCTATCCTTAGCTCGCAGAAAAACAGGCTACAGAAAAACAGGTGGTGAGCTGGATTTGGCCTGTGGTTCTCAGTGTGCTGACTCCTGAACTATAGTTCTAGAGTATAACCTACAAATTGACAGAGACAACATTTTGACATTTGCTTTTTTCTCTTCTATTTTTATAACAGTATACCTACATGTATGTATATTTTAACACAGTATGCAGTATATATACATATATTAACCACTTTTTAAAAAAACATTTT
>NW_012155618.1:1714660-1715883 GCF_000956105.1 Propithecus coquereli | reverse complement strand
TATTTCTCAAATACTCTATTATGCCTTTCTAATATATTCAAAGAACCTCAGGTAAATTATATTTAGACACCAGGAAAATGAAAGAAGAACATATATAAAACTCTATGTCATGCTTATTCATTCTATTAAAAACAGTAATATCTATTTTTAAACAAAATTTAAATAAACACACAAACTAAGTAGGGGAGGAAGCGTGGTGAGGATATGGAATTAGGAGAATTAAAACATATCTAGAAAGTTTTAAAACATCAAGAAATGACGCAGTAAATGTCTAGAAGTCTGGTGCTCAGAACAGATATCAAAGCAAGAATGATATCAATCTCCTAAATTACCAAATCATAAAAAGGGAAAACATCGTATACTTAAAGTAGTATTGCCAAATACTTTTATAGAGCATTGCATTTTTCCAGTTATCTTACATTCATTACCTTAACAGATCCAACTCAGAGTCTTCTGAGTTGGATAGGTCTGGGTATAGAGCATAGCATAGAGTTTCATTGCTCAATAGATGCACTGAATTAAATTTTATTAATTTTGTTACTACCTGTATTAAAATTACAGTTTAATTTTTATATAACTTAAAAAATAAATAAATAAACAAATAAATAAATAAATAAAATATATCTAGAAGGTGTATTTCTCCTATGCTTCAGACAGGGAGATCCCTGGTTATACCACATTTAAGGTTGTGGGTTCTAAGAAGAAATGTCAGATGCAAGGCTGGTTCTTGTCTCTAGAACTAACATATATTTTCGATTTGGTGTTAAGATGAGCCACAGACATAATTCTAATGTAGGTTTAGAGCAGTAAGACCAGGATCATTCATGCTCCCCTCTACAACAGCATGATGTTTAAAGGGTTGGCAAACTTTAATGTGGGCTGATTCCACAGAGAGAGAACCATTTCAGAAAGTGATCAGCTTAAGATTCAAGGGGCTAACTAACCAATAATAATTGGTTAACTCTTCTGCCTTTTTTCTTGGAGAACCTCTAATTTCTTACTTGTGAAAGATTTTTGGTATCATTTATGTTCAACAAATCCTCTTTTCCTTTCTTGTGTAGTTGACAAGCCAATTCTAAACTCCAGCATTTGCCCAACATGAAGGAAAACTCTGTTTTTCTTGTTCATCTGAGATAATACTCCAGAATATTTATGATATTGCTGTGGACATCACACATAAACATACTCCTCTGACAAATATTCTGAAACATTACTTTCACTAA
>NW_012155618.1:1711417-1712780 GCF_000956105.1 Propithecus coquereli | reverse complement strand
GGTAGCTTGCAAATATTTTCTCCCATTGTGTAGGTCGTCTATTTGCTCTGTTGATTATTTCCTTAGCTGTGCAGAAACTTTTTAATGTAATTAAGTCTCATTTATTTATTTTTATTGTTGCTGTGATTGCTTTTGGGGTGTTCTTCATAAATTCTTTGCCTAGGCTGATATCTAGAAGTTTTCCCAATATTTTCTTCTAGAAATTTTGTAGTTTCATGCCTTACATTTTTAAATATTTTATACACCTTGAATTAATTTTTGTGAGTGGTGAGAGACAGGGATCCTGTTTCATTATTCTGCATGTGGCTATCCAATTGTTCCAGCACCATTTATTGAATAGGGTTTCTTTTCCCCAGTGTACATTGTTGTCTGCTTAGTCAAAGATCAATTGACTGTATGTGGTTGGTTTTATATCTAGGTTCCATGTGCTGTTCCATTGGTCTATGTCTCCATTTTTGTGCCAATACCATGCTGTTTTGGTTACTATAGCCTTGTAGTATAGTTTGAAGTCTGGTCATGTGATACCTCCAGATTTGTTCTTCTTGCTTAAGATTGCTTAGGGACCCCATCTTCAGTCTTCTTAAACAGAAAAACTTCCAGCCTAGAATTTTGTATACTGCAAAAACAAACTTCATATATAAAGGAGAGATAAAGACTCCTCCAGGTAAGCAAACACTGAAGGAATTTATAAAGACCAGAACTGCCCTGAAAAGAAGTACACAGAGCTACACAATACATGGATCAGCAAATAGACACCTACCAGTGTAAAACCACCAAGAGCTATAGTTCAGGGCTCATATAAAGCAACAGCACAAGAGACAAAACAAAACAATAAGGTACTACCCAACAGGACAAACAGAACAGCATCCCACATATCAATTATCAATCAACGTGAACAGTTTGAATGCCCCAATCAAGAGATATAGGCTGGCTAAATGGATGAAAAATGCAACCTAAGTATCTGCTGTCTCCAGGAAACACATCTAACCCACAAGGGCTCATAGAGACTCAGGTGTAGAGATGGAAAAAAATATTCCATGCAAATGGAAACCAAAAGAAAGCAGGTGTAGTCATTCTCATATCAGATAAGTTTTACTTTAAATCAACAATAATAAATAAAGATAAAGATGGTCATTATATAATGGTAAATGGAGCAATTCAACAAGAAGACACAACAATCCTAAATATTTATACAGCTAACATAGAGTACCCAGATTCATAAAACAAACCCTACTAGATTTAAACAAAGAGATAAACAGCAGCATCATAATTTCCAGGGACTTCAACACCCACTGACAGTACTGGACAGATCATCCAAGAAGAAAATAAATAAAAAAATGCTGGACTTTAATGGGACTCTAGA
>NW_012155618.1:1677706-1710099 GCF_000956105.1 Propithecus coquereli | reverse complement strand
GACAAAATCCAGTACACTTTCATGATAAAAACTCTCAACAAACTTGGCATGGAAGGAATATATCTCAAAATTTTAAAAGTCATATATGACAAACCCACAGCCAACATCATAGTGAATGGGGAAAAGTTGAAAGCATTCTCCTTGACTACTGGAACAAGACAAGGATACCCACTGTCACCACTTTTATTCAACATAGTGCTGGAAGTCCTAGCCAGAGCAATCAAACAAGAGAAAGAAATAAAGGGTATCCAAATCAGAGAATAGTAGGTCAAACTATCACTTTTTGCTAATGATATGATCTTATATCTAAAGAAACCTTTAAGACTTCACTAAGAGACTCCTGGAATTGATAAATTCAGCAAAGTCTCAGGTTATAAAATCAATGCAAACAAATCAGTGGCATTCCTATATACCAATAACAGTTAAACTGAGCGTCAAATCTAAGACTCAATGCCATTCACAATAGCCACAAAGAAAACAAAATACCTAAGAATATACTTAACTAAGGAGGTGAAAAATCTCTACAAAGAGAACTATGAAACACTGAGGAAAGAAATCACAGATGGCACAAACAAATGGAAAAACATATCATGCTCATGGATCGGTAAAATCAACATTGTTAAAATGTCCATAGTACCCAAAGTGATTGACATATTAAATGCAATCCCCATCAAAATACCAACGTCATATTTCATAGATCTATATAAAACAATTCTATGCTTCATCTGGAACCAGAAACGAGCCCAAATAGTCAATGCACACCCTTGTAATTGTCTGCATATTAAAAAAAAAAAAACATTTTTATTACTATACAAACAAACACAGCAAAGAAAAACTAATTAAAATGTGATCATTTCAGTTCTGATATCCAAGTGTTATGGCAGGAGAAAAAGATTTCAAGATAAAAGGACTTACACATAATTGTAGAATAGGAAAGAAAATTTAATCATAGCCTCTTCTTCTTAATCAACAAGGAAAGTAGAATCTAAAGTAATTGAATTTCTTCCTTAAAACTTTACAATTAGTGGAATAACTGTAGTATAACTCTAGTGTGGTCATAAATTTACCTATATATTAGATTATACATGAAAAGAAAATGTATTTCCTTTATTTCTTTGGTGCTGATTTTATCTCCTATACTCTCTACTTTGTGCATGGGGGCAGAAATGGGGTTTCATAATGACTAGTTCTGGTAACCTTTGCCCAAAATAACAACTACATTTGTTAGTAACTTGTTCTCTTTAATTAAAATTTATTTTCAGATCCCATATGCTTCTTTTTGATGTGTCCTCTGGGTGTACGATGAAGTGGTATAGTTAACGTGACCTCATAGTATAAGAGATGTACACATGTACACATTGTGTCTTTTGAATACTCTGTGAAACCTGCAGCAAATTGGTGACATGTTCCTTTTTCCAGGACAATAATCTATGAGGGCAAATGAGTTTCACCCGGCTTTTGTCAGTTGATGCTATGTTGGCACTTATTAGTGGAGTCTATGATCTTAGTTATTTGACCAAAAATGCCCTTCTAGTTTGATACCTTTTTGATTTCCCACTGAAATGAGCAAGCGTGTTGGAACCCTTTCATTGAGTGCACTGATCTTAAAAACTAAAGGTAGTGAGAACATAAAAGGAAAAATAGTTAAAATATACTACATAGCTCAAGCATAAATATTAATAGAACTTATGCCATCATAATAAGTCCTTAGGCCTCAGGCTCGTCTATCTAACTTTTCACCACCACTCATAGAAAGACACCCCCTGCTTTACTCTGCAGGTTCTCCACACAAGAATGTTGGCACTCATGTACCTATTTGGATATATCCAAAAAGCTTTTTTTGAGTTATGATACTGTGGATACTACTGTCCTTTGAGGCTACATAGTTCTGTAAGCCTGCATCCTGATCATAGAAAGTTAAGTGTTCACAGTCTGTTTTACTTTGCAGTCAACAAGGTCAAATGCTCTATAGAAGCCAAGTGTGATAAATTCTAAGAAGTATTCATGGGAATCAATTGCACATGTGCCTTTTGTGACAAGAATGGTTTTCATGAATGATTACTCATATTTTTTATTGTAGAAGTGTAGAAAAGATAAAAATTGGAAATATCAGATATATAAAATTATTTCAAGCAGTTTATTTATGAAAAGGTTGAAAAAATAAGTTTTTCATTTTGCTTATTATTTTGGAGAAAACAGGAAGCTAGTGCAATGATTTTTAAATAGATGAGACCATTAAACATGTTTTAAAATAAAAGAGAATAGCTAAGAACAAAGAAAGATATAGGAGAGAAATTTTATACCTATTGAATGGTGTTTCTAAGAAATAACATTCAAATATGGTGGTATTATAAAAATGACATTTCTGAGAAGAAGCTTCTATTCCTCTGTTCTGTTTCTCTGAATAAGGGACAGATATGGTGGAATAGATTTTTTGAGGAAATTGGAAAATATTTCTAATACTGAACATATACAGGTAAATATAGAATGATTCACGGATGGTATGGTGCATCGGTCATCCTCATAGATATGCGCAAATGTTATTTGTCAATTAAAAATAAAATAAAACTTAAAAAATAAGTTATGATTTTCTCTAGTAGCATTTGAAAGCTGGGTGGAAAAACTAGACAATAGTTAGATTTTTACAAAATTATAGTTTTACTGGCAGCATATAATAGCCATGCAAATAAGAAAAAGAATTTGAGAATGTTGGCAAGAGAATGATTAAACTGATGTACCATAGAATTTAGAAAAAAAGGTAAGTTTAAAAATACAGTATTGGGATTTTGGGAGGAAGCTAATGAATGTAGAAGTATTAGAGGGGTGATAGAACTGGAGTTCTTGGTGAAATTACAAGAAAGATGTAGTAGGGAGTCACATGTGAGAGCTATAGGATAGGTTTGGATGAAAGAGTGGGAACGTTTATTTCAAAAGTTCAGAATTGCAGTGATTCTGGATAATTATGGCAATGGGTGGCTAAAACAGAGTCAAGGTGAAAGTCTCAGGAATTGAGACTGTTAAGGAATTAAGAAGTCAATATGTTGGATGTCTATTTGGACGCTGAGTTTACTTTGTGTGATCAATTTGCTGGAGTTGAAGGGAAGAGAAGGGCAATAAGGACAGGTGGTAAAACCTTAAATTAATGTCAAAGTGTGGCCAAGAAATCTATAGGCAGGGGAAAATGGAAGGAATAGTAGATGGTATAACTATATGGCACGAGTGAGCAGGAAAACAGTGAGCAGGAGAAAACAAACAAACCCCAAAACAACAACTTCAAGTCAAAACCCAGCTTATTCTCAAGGCTTCTGGGTATTAGAGAGTACTGCAATGCTTTTGGAATATATATGGCCAGAGGAAATTTACTTCAGAGTTTAATTATAAAATGATCAATTTGATAAATAAACTTCAAAAATGAATACCTAATGAATATGATTTATTGTATGTAGAATTCATCTAAATACATTTTCTGCAAATACATTGGTTGAAAATATTAATGCACTTAAATGTAATCAAGATCAATGCTAAGTAATCTTAAACCTGGATTATAGTTAAAGGAAGTTTAATGTAAATAACTTTATGAACAATAGAATCAGTTAAATGAAGCGAGTCTTTTTAGATTAATTATTTATCAGTGTGTCTTGAGATCTCTCCAGAAGATTTTGTGCTCAATGGTTTTGACATAACAAATAGGTCTATAGCAGTAATGGTATTATCAGGCCCCAAACTTGTACCTACAGAGAGTCTTCAGGTAACTTTCTTTACTCAGATTCTGTCTAGAAAAAAATCCTACTTTACACCTCAATGCTTTTGAAAACTTTGGGCAAATAAGCACAGGAAAAAAAAATCATGTGTTTAAAATTAAGAATTAGATTCTAGCCATCAAGTTTCTATTTCTTTATGAAGCCTTGTTAAACAAACAACCTTTCTCTTTACAATTCTACCCAGTCCCCTTCAACATTTTTGCAAAAATGAGTTTCAAAGTATGATGCACAAAATATGAAAGCGCCATGCCCATTATCCCTATTGTTTTCGTAGGCATAGATAAGTTCAAATCCTTAAGTTGTTAAAAAATCTTCATGTATTAACACTCTGCTGAGTGATAAATTACAGGATGGTGATTTACATGTTGGCAAGATTCCAGTGTGCTGAATGTGATGTGCATGGATGTGGCCTTCTGTCTTCTTCCCTCCTTTCCATACCAGCGTGGTGCTGTAAACTACAGCGTTATCTATGAGATGTGATCCAGGCATGCTTTCAAAGCTCTCCTTTCTGTCTTGCACATATGCTGTTTCAGCATAATGGGCCCCAAGGTGTGCACCCTGTGTGCAGGCCCAGCTGTCTCCTCTGTTTTCCCTCCTCCCATCTGACAGCCAGCAGGAGACTAACCAGCAGTAGCCTAGCAACATGAGCCAGATCATCACCACACACTTGAGACAAATGAGAAGTCCTAAGCTCTTCTGTTCCCTTTCTCTCACTGAATGCACTCTCCTGCAATTAAGTGTATTGTTTTGGTGTGAAGTTATTTAGTCCAAATTAGTTTATCAAAACCACATTGCTGCATGTAATTTCAGTTCAGCTTCCCGAAACTGTGGATTTGGACATCAATATAGACTTTTTTTAAAAGTGTTCCTTTGTTTTTATTTTTCATTGCCCTTTGTGGTTATATCATCTTCAGACACCTTGATAGAAGGTCCCTGAGTTCAGATGATTATAGTTTATGCCAGAGGACATGTTCAAGATCTTTAACAATTGGTGTGGCACTAACTCATCAGAATAGATATGAGCCTTACAGCTGGAGCAGGATTCTGGAGAAGCAAGCTATGCCAGTAATTAATTCTTTAATTGCTGAATCAAAGAGATTTCTCCAGGACCAGCAGGGTATCTGAGTAGCAGCAACTTTCAGGTGGGCTCACTGTGGCAGGTTTTTACCCACTGGTCATGACAACCAGTATAACTGTACCATGTGTTCCAAGTAACTAAAAACCCTGATTTAGGATAAGTTTTCTTCGCATTATCTTCCATGGCTATCAATAATTATTATTATTTTAATAATATTAATAAATCATGATTGTATCTATCAAAATTCAAAATATTGTGTTGAATATTTTAGGAAACAATATTATGACTCAAGATCTGTCTGATTGCTTGTTTGAGTTGGGTTAAGGAAGTTATTTTAGTAGTGAACACACTTAAGTGAACTACATAGTAGAGTTAGCAGTAGCAATTTTCTGTACTTCACTTGGTTCTTTATATACGATTTAGCTACGTATACTTAACTGTCTTTGTTATGTCTAGATCAAAGAGCATCTTAGTAAATTTTCATATAGATGCAAGTACTGAACTAATAAAGTCATTAAAATTTTGATGTTTTAATCACTTCACATTTTCATGCATAGAAAAGACCGCTGTAACGCTTTACAGTTATAATCTCACAGCTCACTCTTTCGAAAAATGGAACGTCAGGGATTTTCCACGTATTGAAAATTCTAGGAATATGATGCAACTTGAACAAAGTTAACTCGCAGTGTCTGACCTCTTATATTTCAGTAAGCTTACCACCAAAACACACAATAATATAATACATGAAGTTGTAGACTATGCATCTGCACGCTTGCATACTCTCCCTCCTTGTTTCCGTCCCCCGCCCCCACACAGACACATACACAGAAATACACATACAGACACACACACATACAGAGGCTAAAATATGAGGACACTTTTTATTGGGGCCTAATGTAGTCTAAAATTCTGGAACAAGGTTGAATCCCTCTATTAGCAATTCTAACCAAATTGAATGAAATCAATTAACTAATTATTTCAATCTATTCTTTATTTTCTATTAGAATACTTAAGGAATACAAACGAATTAAAACATGAAAAATAAAAGAAAGAAAAGCTCTCTAAAGCTGGTATTTATATTGAAAACATACCTTTCATCACACATTATTCAATGATTTTGAGGTCCCTAGATTTGTGAATTTTATTATTTTCTGTTTGGTTAAAGTCTTTATAAATACATGTTCTCCTCTGCGCCATATAATTTGTCAAAGTACCTCATGTTTCTTTTATGCAAAACTGCTTCCACAGTGGATGCACTTCCTTCTACACAAGAGAGAGAATTGAAAATGGAAGATCATGCTAATAGCGATTGGTGCTTCATTTGAAAGTTAAATGGATCTGTCTCTGCATTTCTGAATTTCTGTAACCCTTCCAGATGAAGTTATGGCTGTCAAACTCTTGAAGTTTAGTTTTACGTGTTCCGGATTTAATTCTGTACAGGAAAGAAACCATATAATGAACTTCTCACAACAGTAAATGGAGTAGGGAAATAAGTCTAGATTTGTCATGTGGTATCACAATGTCTTGATGTTGGTCCTTCATGAGTGCTCATGATGGCAACTAGTTCCAGGCTTTCCCTGTCTTTGCTATGATGCAGAAATGAAAATGGGTCTTGGCACGATTCTTCCTAGGGAGTATTTACCTTACTTCCTTTAAATAAAAGCTCAAGACCGTGCCTGGTTTATAATTGTACAAGATGACTTTCTAGGGGCAGAGATGGGGCAGTAACGACAGTACTGGAAAGATGAATTAAAGTATTTTGATTATTCTGGAATATTGAACTTTCTAATATATCAAAGACCGGTGACATTAATCATGAACTTGTCAAACCTATTTGATCAAGACATATTGAATGAACCAATGAATTCTCTATAGAGCTCAGCTATTGCATTTAAAGTTTTACTCTTGATTTCTGATTCATTGGCTCCTAATTTTCTCTCTATCCACGTGGGTTGTTTACTCCAGTTGTGTCACTAGGTTCAGACTGACAAACATTAGCAAGGAAAGTCATATTTACTTGTGACACATATACCTACTTAATGGATTAAGGAGATAATTATTCTTTTTATTTTGTTCTTTTAATTTCAGTATTTGTCATTAATGTCTAAGTTTTCATTATTTTAGAATCCTATCCTTGTTATCTTTTTTTTTTTTTTTTTGAAGACAGAGTCTCACTGTGTTGCCCAGGCTAGAGTGCCGTGGTGTCAGCCTAGCTCACAGCAACCTCAAACTCCTGGGCTCAAGTGATCCTCCTGCCTCAGCCTCCCGAGTGGCTGGGACTATAGGCATGCACCACCATGCCCAGCTAATTTTTTCTATATATTTTTGGTTGTCCAGCTAATTTCTTTCTATTTTTTTTAGTAGACATGGGATCTCACTCTTGCTCAGGCTGTTCTTGAACTCCTGAGCTCAAATGATCCACCCGCCTCAGCCTCCCAGAGTGCTAGGATTACAGGCGTGAGCCACCGTGCTCGGCCCCTCATTACTTTTTGGTTTCCAAACTCCAGTTAACTTCACCTCAGCTTCTGCCATATCCTTAGTGGTCATAATTATTGGTGATTTTTCAACTCGAGCTTAAAGACAATTGTCTGGGTCTGTGTTAACAATGGTGATTTCCAACCTGCATCATCATAAAAACTTCAAGTCATTCTAATTCACGTAGCTTGCCTGCATACACTTTGGGAAACACTGACCTAGATGTGCTCATCCCCAAGGCTTACTTCACCATACAAATATTAAAATCCAATAGTATAGTCTTGGCCACAACCTCATAACTTTTATCTCCTTCTCTTCTCACTCCCATTCATGAATTTCAGGCTTCATAGAATTGTGCTCTCCTGATTCTTCAATGTTTCTTAGAATGTAGATGAGTTAAACTTCCATTCTTACATCCTATGATTTACACATATAGTTTCTTACCAGTATCCTAATTCCTTTTCATGCCTTACTTCAGCCACAAAGACCTCCCAAAAGAAATATAAACAGAAAAAGAGCAAACAAACAAAAAACTTTAGTAATTAATATAATCCTATGTCTGCATTACTCAGTGCAATTAGAGAAAATCATTCAACTAATTGGTCATCAATAAAATTTCTGGTTTTTAAGCTAGACAATGTCCTTAGTATCATTTATCAACCATTTATTTCACCTTTGTGCTCTACTTCGCCCATTTCTCAAACACTATTCCAAAAGTAAAGACTAATAATAGAAATTCAAACTGTACTTTGAAAAGAAAATTTTGTTGCTTCCTTCCCCTGCAAGAAAGCTACAGCCATCTTGCATGATTTCCCACAAATTCTTGTCCCTTTGATATAAACTTAGAAACATCAGCATACAAGCCTTGCTTATTTAGTCTTATTAGTTGAAATGATTGGTCCCTTTTTACTAAACTAAGCCATTGCTGCTCTCCCTGAGGATAGAACTTAAGAACTTCCTTCATTGAACACTTTCTTTCTCTTTTACTCCGTCTGTTGCACATAGTTAGTACATTGGCCTTAGCCAATAATATATATTTAATGTTCCCATTTTGAAAAAAGGTCTCATGAACTTTGTTTACCTCTAGCTGTTGCGGTGTTTTAATATTTTTTTAAACTGTGGAAAGAGAGTTCTCCTGCCAATTCAGGCTGATTATTGTCCAGATGTTATTCAACCATTATTATCTACTTTCTATTCCCATATCTTCTCTTATCTCCTCTCCATAATATTGGCTGATAATTCCTTCTAACTGCTGAGTAGTTTTGTCTTGTTGTCTTAATATACATATTATCTTCCTTAGATTTTGCCATCTAGTCAAAAACTTAAGCTAAAAAATTGTATCTTTTACTTCCATATTCAACAAAATTATACAATTAATTTCTTGCTAAGTTTTCTGTAATTTAGGTTTTCATCTTACAGAACTCACAATAGACACTAACTGGATATATTGAATCAATTTTTTCTTGTCTTTTTACTTTTATAATTTTTACCTTTTTACATGTTTGCATTTGCTCTGGTATAGGATTGGTACATAATGTTTTAGATTCGGGGATAGTCTTTTATTTTGTCCCAAATATTTTCACACTGAAGGAATAGTTTTATTAAAAGTATCAAATATTAAATTTTATTTTATTTAGAAAGGTTTTACTATTTTTGTTTCCTGAATTAGCATTAGATCTTCAGGAATTAATTTACCAATTTGCTCAGTTTAGTTTCTCTTTTCCCAGTTTGTTCTTTCTGGTGATATTTAGCATCCTAAGTAATTATTTATAAATTAGTACCTATCCTGTCAAAGTTGATAGTAGGAGTGAGGAATCACTTTTATTTCCTTTCAACTTTATTTTTAGAACAGTTTTAGGCTTACAGAAAATTGAGCAGATAGTACGGAGTTTCCAAATACTTCCTCTCCCCCTGCTCACAGTTTCCGTGTTATTACCATGTTGCATTCATGTGGTACATTTGTTACAGTGTCTAAACCAAAATTGATACATTATTATTAACTACAGTCCAGTTTCCATTAGAGTTTGCTTTTTGTGTGGTATAATTTCATGAGTTTTGACAAACATAATGTCACATTTCCACCATTAAAGTATCACACAGAATAATTTCTCTTCCCTGCCTCGAGCCAAATTCCTCATGTTCTTCCCTCCTCCTACCCCAAACCTCTGGCAATCACTGAACTTTTTGCTATCTCTACATCTTTGCTTTTCTCTGAATGGCCTATAGTTGCAATCACAAAATATGTAGCCTTCTCAGACAGACTTTTTTCCCTAAGCAACATACATTTAAGAATTCTCCATGTCCATTTGTGTCTTACAGCTCATTTCCTTTATGAATGAATAATAGTATATTATATGGATGCACCACAGTTTGTTTATCCATTCGGCCTCTGAAGGACGTGGTTTTGAATAAAGCTGGTGTAAATATTCATGTGCAGGTTTTGTGTAGACGAAGCCTTTCAACTCATTTAGGAAAACATGTAGGGGCATGATTACTAGATCTAACATGAAGATTATGCTTAGCATTGTAAGAAACTGACAAATTATCTTCCAAAGTTGCTGTGACAATTCAACCAATTTTTAATACTCATACCTCAAATAGTCCTTACATTTTTGATGTGACTAACACTGATATAGCATACATCATTTTAAGGACAAATTTGTTCACATACTTCAATATATTCTTATGACATTGACATGTTTTCAGACATAAACTACTCGTCAAAGATTATCCATAGTTTTAGGCTTTTTATATGTATTTCAGAATCATCATGCATTAAGGTTACAGCAGTTTTGATTTGTGCTCATACTTTTAGATTAGAAATGATAGCTTTTGATTGAAGAATCTTGGAGGATTCCATGAGAATGTTTTAAGATGAAATAAATTAGAAAATGAATCATCAACCAGCTTCTGTAGCAAGAGAATGAGCACTGCCCGAAAGCTCAAGCATGTACTAGTGGGATAAATGAAATGGGTTATCATAGAGCATTTCTAATTAGAGATGAATGGAAATTCACGAGATAAAACTGAACGCCTAATATAAATAATTAAAAATCTGTAAAAGAGGATAAACAAAACATTTTTCAGAGATATGATATGTTTCTATTCTACTGTGTCACAGGCATGAAATAAGAATGTCCTCAAGGACATGGTCATAAGTACGAACACATTGGTGTGCTCTAAACTGTACCTGACAGAAAGCCACGTTGCACCATAATTTTCTGTGCTGTCAAGAGAGTTGTGGAATAGTATGGCATTAAGGGGTTGATCTGAGGTGAGACAGACTGTCTATTTCAGTGGAAGGCACACATTAATGCACATATATCAAGATGAAGTTAAGTTCATTTCCTGGCTGCATAGAGAGTGGCTCCTGTTATAACAATAAGGATCAAGGTTGGAAACTGGAATTGATAATGTACTGGTCTCAAATAAACCCATAGGTACCTCCTATAAGATACCAGTTTCAAGGGAGCCATTCTGAGGTTCAGTGACATGAAACAGGCTCCCTTATGTTAGAGATAGACACTACAGCATGGAAGCTTTATATTGGGTTTTACCTCCAATTATTTGGAGCCACACAGTCCCAGAGTTTTAGTAGATTAAATGTAAGGGCTGAATTGTTTCTTGTGTGTGTGTGTGTGCATGTTTTACATACACACATGCATACATTTGTGCACACACATAGATATTTTTATATTTAACACATTTGAAGTATGTGAGATTTCCATAACATATGATCTATCATTGTTTGAAGCAACGATAAAGAAGAATTCCTACCTTTCTGCATAGAATTTAAAATTCAAAACCAAGATTAGAATAACGGCCATTATGTGTTAAAACAAAATACATGAGATAGTACAAAAAGTGGTGATAAAAATTAACTCTTTTGATTTCAGCTATTCTTCCAGGAGAGTGATAAATAGTGAAGGAGGAACATAGGCGGTAATCATAATGTCTTCACCGAGTAATCTCTATTTTCTTTGTGATTTTGCATATGTTTTATACATTTGAAAATACCTCTGGGAAATTAAATCTGATTCTTTAGCATTTCACCTGAATATATAAAATTAGACAAAATGAGACTTGGCAATTTATAAGGGAATTAGGCCATATCTGTCATTGTCTATGGGAGATCTAGACAGAATCAGATAAAAAAAAACAATATTTTAAGAATATATGTAATAATGGAAGCATTCACTCTAAGTGAAGTCCAGGTGTAGTATTTGCTAGATACTCAAGAAATGACATAGATGAATTGAACCTGTTAAAATCTAGGTTCTGTTTAAAAAAAGATAATTTGAAAGGTTAATTTGAATTGGAAAATGATAAATAAAAGGGATAATGAAGGTTACAATGAGTAGTTCAATAAGCAACTTAAAATAGAGTACTGCGTGTGGTATAGACTGAATTGCGTCCCTTTAAAATTCACCTGAATCCCTAACCCCCAGTGTGATCGTATTTACAGGTAGGGCCTTTAGGAGATATTAGATTTTCATGAGGTCATGTGGCATGGTCCTCATAATGGGATTAGTGCCCTTATAAGAAGAGATGCCAGAATGCTTGCTCTTTCTCACTCCCTCTGTCCCCTCTCTCTCCCTGCAGCGTGTGTGGTCACAGTGAGAAGGGGGCTGTCTACAAGCCAGGAAGCAAGTCCTCACTAGATAACAACCATGCTGGCACCTTGGTCTTGGACTTCTAGCTTCCAGAACTGTAGGAAAATAAGTTTCTGTTGTTTAAGACACTCAATATATTGTAATTTGTTATGGCAGCCTGAGTTGACTAAGATAACCTGTTTTATGTAATTACGATAAGCAAGAAAGTCGATGCGTGTAAGTGTATGTGCACATGTACAAATATGTTGACACAGGGACAGCAGGCAGTAAGAGAGAGAAGGGAAATAGTAGCGAGAAAGACACAAAAATATTTTTTCCTCTTTCCTGTATATTCTGAGGTAGTGACTCTGATATCTCTATGCTATAGAGTGGAATAAAAATTGAATTTTAGTCAGCATTTTTCACAACGACAAATCTATTTTTCTGCTCGCTTTGTGCAAAAGGTAGGTGCTTTGCCTAGTGAATTCACTGCACCATGTTAAGAAGGAAGCATAAAACAAAAAGTCCCTGTCCTGTGCACTGAAAGAATCTTGTGCCATACCGTTTATTAAAATATGGGCGAAATGCTATTAAGAAGCCAATCTTTCAGATGATTTTTTTTTTTTTCCTTACCTTGGCATCCTAATGGATATCCATCTTTGGTTTTAGATAGTTATCTGATTTGAAGCCAACAAAGAGCATACCTTTCCCACAAGGCATATTCCATCATGCCATAATGAGGTCTTTTAAAATACCACTTTCCAAAAGGCCGGAGCTTTGGAGGGGTATGGAGGAAAAAGTCTGCATTGTCGATCTCACCACATACCTATTTGGGAACTCAGCAGGTTACTAAGTTTATACTCAGCTTAGATTATTACAAGGCACCAAAACTAAAGCTAAACAAGAAAATCTTCCTATGAATTAGTGAATAGATACCACAGCCACAAGTTTATCATGTGCTAAGGGGACAAAATGTTGCAGGTGGAATAAATTATGAAGAATTGTATCTTTGCAGGTGAGCAGATCTAAATTTGAACCCTTTTTCTGCCCCTGTCTGCCCATGTGATCATTACAGTTTAAATGAAAAATATACATAAGGTGCTTAGCACAATGACCAGCCTTTAGTCACTGACCACTTAATGTCAGCGGACTTAGAAGTCTTTTTGAATTGGTGATTGGAATGATGTTTTTTGTGTCTATGTGCCACAGTGCATTTTAATATACAAATGTACATACATAATATTTCCTATTTACGCATTCAGCAAATATTCATTGTGCACCTACTTTGCCAGATACTGTTCTAGGCATTACATTTATAATATAAATACATACACAAATCAGCAAATTTTTCAGAATAATCCTGTGAGGTACCCACTGTATTACTAAGGCTTCTTACCCAATTTTAGAATGGTCCTTATTTTCCGTAAAATAAAAAGAAACATATAGCTCAAAAACATATCTGTCTAAAGATAAACTTTAAGATTTTCCAGAAGAGTTGCAAATTTGGATACCATATGATCAGACAGTGTTTAACGGAGTGCATTGTTGACTTATATTTTATGGTTACCACACATTTGTAGTATGAGCACAATATAAACTTGAAATAATTTCTTTGTTTAAAAAAACAGAAAACAAAAACAACACTGAACTACATAGAAGCAAAAACTGCACTGACTCCAACATTGATAGTCTATTATAAATATTACAGATCACATTCTTCTCTTGATTGGGGTGTCGTGAGGATTTTTCTCTACATTTAGTACCAAATAATCTTATTGGCCTGTGTAGTGCATAAGTGTGTGTATGTATCTGTGTGCGTGTGTGTGTGTGTACATACACATGTATATTAATCATTATACACATACACATATATATACATGTATTTATGGCGATAAAATTGAGGCTTTAGGTGATATTCAAATGGTATGCCCATTATTAAATAATGATCTCTCAGCTCTAATTCTTCTACTCTCCACTTTATTTTGTAATGATGGGGTTGGAAATTTGCAAACCACATTTCAGTATCACCAGCTGTGCAGAATCTTCCAAGAAAGAGTCCAGGAGGGAGACTGGGAAGCCAGAAGAGGTGAAAGAGACATGTTCTCCCTGTGTATTTCCTGTTCCTCTTAGCAGCATCTCAGTTTCTTTGTCCCAGCAGTGGCAGTTTATTTCCATAGCATTAGTTGCAGCATATTTTCTAAATGTTTTATGGACCTGGGGGCTGGGGAAGGTAAGAAGGAAGAGCTAGGAATGAAAAAATACAGAATACTGAGACAGTGTAGAGAGAAGGATCCTCAGGGTCCCCCTCTCTGCTCTACTATCCCCCCTAAAGAGGTCTTTGCAAAGCTGCCTGAGGAAGGGCTCAGATGAAGGGCCTCCAAATAAAGACACCTGGGCTAGGAATGCAGATATGGGTCAGGGCACAGCAGACCATGGCAGCCTGAGTCCGTGACTGCAACTTCCTCTGGAGACGGCAATGTATTGGCCATGCAAAAATCGGATGTGGGTTAGTCAACTTTGCCCCATGAATCCTGTCTTGTCAAGTCTTTGTGATTGACTATGGTCAGGCCTGAAAGATCACACATGGGATTGTAGCCAGGAGCTGGACTGCTCAGTTCTCTCATGCCCTTTCCGAGTCAATTCATAGACCTGAATGTCCCCCAACACCTTGCAACCAATGTGCATTATTTTTCTTCACTGTAGATTAGCTTTGCCTTTCTTTTCTAGAATTTGATATGAAGATAATGATAAAGTCACTAGGTATGAATAACCTGTCATTACAAAACACAGTAGTAGAAATGAAATAAGCAAAGTTTATGGGAAAGTGAAAACAAATGGGACCTAGAGCTCTGGTTGATGGATTCCCCTCAGAAAGAAAGAGAATTATTCTTACATTAACAGCAAGATCAGGGGAGGAGATAGATAGGGTTGAAAATTTCTGCAAAGGCAATTAATATCACCTGAGATTGTCACCCAGATTATCTCTTTGGATGTTCAGTATTTTATGTTTTATTAATGATTTTTCTAATTGCAATCCATCCTGTTGCACCCTCTTTATTAACTAAGCATTATTATTTTAGCATCCAGCTTTGCATGATAAAGGTTGAGGCAGAAATGCCTATTAAAACCATATAGTGGAGAAAAACATTTAATCCTCAATCTATCAAGAGCATGTAAAAACCATGAAAAAACAAAAAAACCCCAGAAAAAACTAATCACATGAAACAAACATTAAACATGTTTAAATAATGAGTTAACACATATAATTTAAACAGCAGTGTAGTTAGAAATGATAAGAGGTGTTGAAAATGTCGGTATGCAATATGAGTGCAAATCACCATGTTTATATGCAACCTATGGATGTGTAAGTTGACAAAAAATTTATATAGAATATTTAGTGTGTGTGTGTTTATATAGTGAAGGAATATATATGTGCATTATGTATGTATGTGTGTGTGTGTGTGTTTATCCCTTTTGACGTAGCAATTTCACATTTGGAATTTATCATACAGGAACAACAAACGGTATGCTCATGCTTTTACCTGCAAGAATTTCAATCCACCTGCACGTTTTAATTAGTGACACAACTGAAAATCTCTCCTGAGTTCAGTAATAACAATAGAGTTAATTATATGATAATATAGATAGCTATGTGATGAATAGATCTTGGCAGTATATTATTAATTGGAAAAAACCTAAAAATTATGTATAATATGAGCTCATTTATATTACATAAATGTAAATATAGTAGAGTTTTGAAATGTTATGGCCAAATATTTACAATTGCCATCTCTTAATTGGTGGGATTACATGTGACTTTTAGATACTTCTTTTCTTTTTTTTTTTCTTTATCAGGGTGGTCAAAATTTTCCTCAGTAAACATGCATAGCTTTTGCAATATGAAAAAAATAATTTGCATTTATAATGGGTTATAGTTTGTTTCCACCCATGTTTTAGTTGTTATTTCATGTTGTAACTATCAAATAAAACCCTTTGAGACTCCAATGTAATATAGCAGAACAATTTTGCAACTGATCTTCACAGTGGTAAATTCTCTCTGGATATTCTGTTTTATTGCTTTAATAGTTTAATGTCAACTATTTTTCATAAGAAAAAATCTATCTTGGGTATTTCAATCATTTTGTGCAAAAGGAAAAGCATATTTTGTTGTGAAGGACTGAAAATAAAACTTGGCTTTATGTAAGATCATAAATTTGTTAACTTTTATTTTTCTTTTCATTAGTAAAATGCAAGAATTTGCAGTAGGAATAGCTGATGTAATAAATTAAATAGCAACTGATACAATAATATAAAATGTGAAATATATTATTTAAAGCAGAATAATACACTGAGTAGTGAGAGCTCCAAATGAAGAAAACTTGGATTTAAATTTCCCTACCTTTCTATCTGACAATTATGTGATCTTAAAATGATTACTTAACATATCAGTGTTCCAGAACAGCGTCTGTAAAATACAAATCATCCTGCCTTCTTCATAGGGTGAGAATGAGGCTTAAATGAGTGATGCATAAGAACTGATACTTTATAAGAATGCAATTATTGTATCGTATTTTTATTGTATTTTATTTATTTATTTATGTATTTATTTAGAGACAGAATCTTGCTTTGTTGCCTGGGCTAGAGTGCAGTGGCATTAGCATAGCTCACTGCAACCTCCAACTCCTGGGCTCAACAATCCTCCTGCCTCAGCCTTCTGAGTAGCTGGGATTACAGGCATGCACAACCATGCCTAGATAATTTTAAAATTTCTTCTAGACATGGAGTCTTACTATGTTGCTTAGGCTCATCTTGAGCTCCTGGGCTCAAGTGATCCTCCCACCTTGGCCTCCCAAAATGCTGAGATTACAGGTGTGAGTCACCAGGCCTGGCCAAGAATGTAATTATTATTAGCTATTATTATTTTTTTATTGTTATACAAGAAAGTATATAATTTCAGATGGTAATATGTTCTATGAAGAAAATAAACAAGGCGACATAATAGGTTGTTATTTAACTGTGTGGAATAGGTCACTTCAGATTGAGGAGCCAGAATAGAGCTATCTGATAAATTTGCATTTGAGAGATGGATTAGTTTTCTATTGCTGTGTAAAAAATTACCACAATCTTAAAGGCTTAAAGCAACACCTTTTTTTTGTAATTTTTGTAGGTGAGTCATCTGAGCAAGGTTTAAATGAGTCCTCTGCTAAGGGTCTCACCAGGTTGAAAAGGAGCCCTTAACCGTCTATGTTTTTATCTGGCACTTGGGTGTTTTCCTTAGCTCATTTAGGTTGTTAGCAGCATTAGTTCCTTTGCTGTAAGACTGAGGTCTCCATTTTCTTCCTGGATATCTGCTGAGGGTCTCTCAGCTCATGAAGGGCATCCTTGTGTCCTAACATGGTCCTTTCACAACATGGCAGCTTATTTTTTCAAAGTTGGCATGAGAATCTCTCCCCAGTCTGCTAAAATGGACTCTTATATAATGTAACGTAATCACAGAAATGACAATCCCATCATATTCATAGGTCCTGCCCACATTAGAGAAGAAAGAATTATAAAGGACTTGCCCACTTGGAGGCAAGAATCTTAGAGTCCAAGTTGAAGAATAGGAGTCAGTCTTGAAAGTTCAGTGGCTAGATAATTTTAGACAGAGTAGAGATAGAGTAAAGGCATGCCCACAGAATTGACCACCATTTTGTATACATGCAATGTCCTAAATTCATTATTGTTGACTGATGCTTCTTTATCCCTTGAATCTGAAAGATGCAGAGTTCCTTGCTTTAGAGGTAATCACTTCTACTCACGATGGCAAGCATTTTAGTGATCTTAGGATACAACAATTCTTTGAGTTTCCCAGTTAACATACATTCATATTGACAATTTGCTATAAATTTCTTCAAAAATCAAAGGAAGAATGAAAGAATAAAAAGAAAGAGACAGAGACAGAGTTAGAGACACACAGAGAGACAAAGAAAGAAATCCTAAGATGCTATCATGGTAAAAATTGAACTCAGGAACTGACTCTCAAATTAGTTAATCCTAGTTGAAATGGAATGATAATAAGAAAGTATGATAAAAGCATAGGGAATGTCTTAAATCAAAGTTTGTCATTCTATATATTGTCCACTAGATCATGGTAAATTTCCATTTGTTTGTCAGAAGAATTGAGGATTATCTCAGATCTACAGTTTATCCTAGACATGATAAAAGCTCATAAAATAACTTAAAAAGTTAGTGTTGTAGACAAAATCAACATTTAGAGTTATGAATGAGGATTATGATTAGCTTTGGAAGAGAGGTGAAGTTGACATGGAATCACTTTAATTCATCAGAATTTAAATATGTTCATACCTAGGACAAGTGTGGTCAAGCCAAGTGACAAACACTTCTGTGTTGGGACAGGTGGTATTAATAACAAAACTCAACCTATAACAAATGTTTCCTATGGGCCAAACTGTAATATTACTTACTTTAGAGGCCAGGGGCAGTGGGTTGTGCCTGTAATTCCAGCACTCTAGGAGGCCACAGAAGGAGAATCACTTGAGGTCAGGAGTTCAAACCAGCCTGAGCAAGATTAAGACTCTATCTCTACAAAAAATAGAAAAAAATAGCTGGGTGTAGTGGTGCATGCCTATAGTCCCAGCTACTCCGGAGACTGAGGCAGGAGGATCACTTGAGTCCAGGAGTTTGAGGTCGCTGTAAGCTAGACTGACACCACACCACACTAGCCTGGGTGACAGAGCAAGACTCTGTCTCAAAAAAAGAAGATTACTTACTTTAATCCTATATTAGCACAAGAATTTAAGTAGGATACAGACACCACAGATATCTGGACAAAACCAAATATTAATAGAAAGGTTGATCTCATAGAAACAGAAAGTAGAAAGGTGGTTACCAGAGTTTGAAGAGTAGGAGGAGAAATGGGGAAAGGAAAGATGTTAATCAAAGGATAAAAAGTTCAGTTAAATTGAAAGAGTAAGTTTCAGTGATCTATTACACTGCATGATGACCACGGTTAATAATAGCATATTGCATATTTCAAAATTGCTAAAAGAATAGATTTTGGGTTTTTTGAGATGGAATCTTGCTCTATTGCCTGGGCTAGAGTGCAGCAGTGTGATCATAGCTCCCTGCAACCTCAAACTTCTGGGCTCAAGCGATCCTCCTGCCTCAGTCTACTGAGTAGTTGGGACTACAGGTGCACACCACCATGCCCAGCTAATTTTTTTGTGTCTATTTTCAGTAGAGACAGAGTCTTGCTCTTACTTAGGCTGGTCTCAAACTCCTGACCTCAAGCAATCCTCCTGTTTCAGCCTCCTAAAGTGCTAGGGTGACAGGCATAAGCCACTACATGGGCCTAAAAGTAGATTTTTAATGTCCTCACCACACACACACACACACAAATAAGTTAGTGAGGTGATGGATATGTTAATTAGCTCGATCGAATCTTTCTACCATGAATACATAGATCAAAACATCACATTGTGCCCCATAAATATACACAATTATTATTTGTTAATTGAAAATTAATAAAAAAAATTTGGTTCCTACTGCTTTATTTTCATCATATTTGAAGTAAAATCACAAAGTGACAAAATTTCTCTTATGGTTTTGGCCTATAAGTGAGCTCTGAATCCATATTCATTAAGCTATGGTTAAATGAAGAAAAAATGAACATAGAGTTAGCTTGAAGTTTAAGACAGGTCAGAGTAGTCAGACCAAAACAATATTTTGGTCAACAGTGAAGGAATGTGAGACCACAGATATTTTTCCTTTACTTATACATAAAAAAATATTTTACAGACTTATATTTGCTAAAGTTTAAAGTTTGTAATTCTATATATTGTCCACTAGATCATGGTAGGATTCCTTTCTCAAAATTAATTTGGGGACCAGGTTGATGGGCATAGTTCTTGGCCTAATTTTTCATTTCTCTGAATGTTTTTCAATTGAAGAATACTACACTGAACTGTTACTTCTAAGTCTAAACCTGGTTCTGTAACATACTAAACTACTATAATAATAATAGCTAAAGCTTTTAACATAAACTACAATGAGGACTCTTGCTACAGTTGCCCCTGCTTAGAGTAGTTTATTTATGGTGAAATCCTGCCATAGAACAATGTGCCATATGCAACTTCCTTGGTCTTCGACGCTTTCTTTCTTTCTTTCTTTCTTTCTTTCTTTTTTTCTTTCTTTCTTTCTCTCTCTCTCTCTCTCTCTCTCTCTTTCTTCCTTTCTTTCTCTCTCTCTCTTTCTTCCTTCCTTTCTTTCTTTCTTTTCTTTCTTTCTTTATTTCTTCTTTCTTTTCTTTCTTTCTTTCTTTTCTTTCTTCACGTTTCTCCCTTGCAAGGTGCTGTATCTGAATAGCTTATAAAGGGTAAAGGTAGGGGGTGAGTTGGATGATTTAGCTTCACCTCTAAAAGAAACACCCAGTGCAGCACAGGATCCTGTCCCTCTATCTCAGTGCAGTTTCTAAACTGAGGTACATGCAGTGGAGGAGGGACTTTCTTTCCTACACAGCTGCGGTCCCCAACCTCCACGCTGGGGACCAGTACCAGTCCATGGCTCTTTAGGAACCGGGGCTGCACAGCAGGAGGTGAGCAAAGTTTTAACTATATTTACAGCCACTCCCCATCAATCACATCACTGCATAAGCTCCACTTCCTGTCAGATCATCAGCAGCATAAGGTTCTCATAGGAGCGCAAACCCTACTGTAAACTGTCCATGCGAGGGATCTAGGTTGAGCACTCCTTATGAGAATCTAATGCCTAATTATCTGAAGTAGAGCTGAGGCAGTGATGCTGGCACTGGCGAGTAGCTGCAAATACAGATTATCATTAGCAGACAAGTTTGACTGCACAAAAAATGTAATGCACTTGAATCATCCCAAAACCATCCCTTCCCTCGGTCCCTGGAAAAATCATCTTCCATGAAACCAGTCCCTGGTGCCAAAAAGGTTGGGGATCACAGTTAAACAGAATTTAATTCATGAATCCTGTCATAAATTGGCCAAGAGGTAAAAACTAATTTCACATACTTTAACTCCATTAGCCTTATTAATAGTCTACTACGCCCATAGCTCCTCACACACATTCAGTACCTTGACTCTCAGTTGGAATTTCTTGGTAGGGCTGTGTTTTCATCATGTTGTAGTTATCAGTATTTTAGAGGACATTTTGCAATAACTACATATGGATGTGTTGGTCACTCTGCAAGTGAAGCTGGAATTTTTTTGTGGGGTTATAATATCTTTTACTTAAAGCACTAATTTATTCAAATGACAAAGAGACAAGAGTATTGCCTACTATAAATACCAAACCTGGGTTAATTATGTCCCTCAGGAAAGCTGGAACTTTTGATTCTGCCAGTGATAGAACTCAGCATTTCTCTAAGAAGACAATTCAGATGGTACCATGGCCCTACCACAGGTGGAGTAGAAAAAAGAAAGAAAATGAATTTTATCCCTCTCTTGTTTTAAAAATGCAAAGAAGATGTCAACATTCTAGTTAGGAGAGTTACCTAGTCTGTCAATTTTGTGACTTTGATGTATTCAAAATTCTAAGAAAATATTTCTTGGAGTCTGGCACCTGAAATAACTGGTTTCTTGAATTTATATTTTGATGCTGTTTTACAGAAATCATAATTACAATAATTTCAAGCAAATAATTGTACTGATTGATACATTCACTATCCTTTAAATTTGCGAAGAAAATATTTCAGAGCAGGTGACTAGTGCTGCCCAATTTTATTGACAGTTTGAATCTAGTCATGTATTATAGGTGGCTTATGAATACTTCCTTGCATTTTGCAAGCTCTTCCATAGCCTATGGATAACTTTTACTTTCACAAAACTCTCCACCTAAGCTTCTAATTCCATGGGAATGTATGCCAAAAATAAAAATTTGTGAAATACTTGAATTTCAAAATTATCATTTATAGTTACCAAAAATATTAAGATATATTCCTATGTATAACTTTTACACTAGTTTTACCTCATTTATTCTGCTTCTATCATTTATAGCTCCCACCTATATAAAGCTTTCTTCAGACAGATACGTCACACTACAGAATTTTCTTAGTTTATATGAGCTTCATGTTCATAAGTGGCACTGTTTTGGTTCTATTTTTATTTTTTATTTCAAACATTATTTCACTTACTGTTATGTAGTGACTTGTTTTCACACTTGCACTTTGGAGTCAAATTATGGACTATAATTTGGTTTTTATACTTATCACTGATATTTTTTATTTCATTTATATATAATTTGATTTAATCAATAAAAAGATTTATGATCAAGTACTAATTTTAGGAGAGCAATGAATTTTTTATAAATGCAGATCATAATCAAATATGTGTAATAGGAGGGTTAGCAACAAAATCTTTCTTAACATATCTGGAATAAAATATTTATTTTTAAGAATCATATTGCTATATCACATTTTACAAATACTCCCAGCTTTACTATTTGCATGAGTGTATTTGCATACCTTTCTTTTTAGATGACACTTGGTACCTGTCCTAATTCAAATATATAAATTTAAGAGATTTTCACATGTACATTTATACATTCTAATTTACTATGCATTTCCTTAACACAATAACAGCACATTTATATGAATATATTATTAGAAAACATAACAGATTGAGCATTACTCAGCTTCTTGATAGATCAGCTCAATAAATAACAACATAGAATCTCAGAAGTTTACTTTACCAAATTTTCTTCAGGTTCAACATGACTTCTGATTAAAAGTCCATGACATACCTGATCAAATTTTTTCACTGAAACTCCCAGAGGAAGTTTCAGAAAGAAGAATGAAAACATACAACAACATCAGGGAGTCATAAAAGTATAGGGATTAAGTACATGAAGTTGGAAGATCTTGAATTAGAGTCCTACACAATTGGCATTTGTGTGATTTTAGGGTAAGTTAATTTTTTTTACTGATATTCAGGTTTGTCTTTTTAAAAAATGTTGATAGGTATCCATCTACTGGATGGGGCATGGTGAAGAATAAATCAAATATTATATAAAACATCGTTTGTAACAGTGTCTAACATATACAATATATTCAATAAGCAATGATTTTATTGATTTTTAAAATTAATCTTGCAACATTAAAAACTAAGAGATTAAAAGACAAAGTGCTGTTAGATTCTGGGAAATTTTTTCTTATTTACTTAATTATTAATATTATAATTAAAATGGTATTGGAAATTGATATTACTAAATTCTGTGTTACATGTGAAAAAGCAAATTTAACATGCTGAAGAGTGGTAAAGAGCTGCGTCTTTCCTATGGCTACGTTGTGTCCCACTGACCCTAGTCCGATGGTTTGTACAATCCAAATCTCAAACGCCTTTTTACAACTCCATGTAAGATAGACAGATATTATACTGTATTGATTTTGAGGTCAACACAGCCCAGTTTCTCCATCAAGCATATCTCCTTTTACATATAAGACAACAGGTCTCTTTTCTGATGTGCCAAGTGCTTGAGGTGGAGAATTGTGACTCTAGAAGTAGAGTATCAACAATTAAATCATTAGAAAAGAGAGTCCTGATGCAAAGAATAGTGATGATGATTTAAGCTTGAGATTTTAGGTGTTCTTGTACCTCTTGATCTAGCATGTCAAATAAATCAGCCATGGAGTGAGTCAGGAGAACATTAAGCCTCAATTTGGCAGAGTGGGTATCAATAAATAACTTAAAATCAGCATCAATTTTACTAGGCTTAAATATAACTGTCCTTTGGTATGAGAAAGAGATTCTAAAATATCTATGTTAGCAAATATAGATATACTAATACAGTAGGCAAAATAATGCCTCCCAAAAAGATATCCACACCCTAGTCCACAGAACCTGTTACTATATTATGTTACATAGGAAAAAGGAATTTACATATATAATTACAGTTATAGACATTAAGAAAGGGAGATTATTCTGAATTGCCTAGTGAACCCAATCTAACCACATGAGCCATTAAAGGCAGAGAATTTTCTCTGTCTGGAGGCAGAAAGATAAGAAGAAGGGGATGTTAGAGAATTTTTGAAGCTCGAGAAAGACTTTATTTACCAACACTGGTTTGAAGAGAGAAGGGGCAAAATGACAAGCAATGCTGGCAGCCTGAAGGAGTTGAGAGAGGCTCCTGACTGACAGCCAGCAAGGAAATGAGGACTTCATTCCTACAACAATAAGGAACCTAATTCTGCCAACAACTTGAATGAACTTTGAAGTGGATGTTCCCACAGGGCCTCAGATAAGAACCTGCACTGATCAATACCTTCACTTCAATATCAAGACCACCCAACTTCTATCCTGCAGAACTATGAGATTAAGTTGTGCTATTTTAATCACAAATTGGTGGTGATTTGTTATGACAGTGATAGAAAACAAATATTAATTTTTCTATCAGAAGAGGCATGTGTTATAACAAATACCTAAAATTGTAAAATTGGCATTAGAATTCAGCAGCAGGCAGGGACTGAAAGAATTTTGATAAACATGACAGAAGATCCTAGATTCCCTTGAACAAACTGTTGGAACTAATATAGATGTTAACAACTCTACTAAAAAGAAATCCAGAGGAAGTGACTACAATCACAGAGAAAATTGCCTTAGAGAATTCTGATATCATCATGAATTTGCATATTTAGTCCAGAAGATTTCCAAGTAAAATGCTGAAGAGGAGGTCTGGTTTATTCTTGCTACTTATAGTAAAATGAAAACATATTGAGGATACAACCATAAAAGAATAATTATCAGGACCTATTTATTTGGCTGATTTTCAGACTGTCCAGATGGGAAAGATACCGATTTAAGAGACTTGCTGTCAAAAAAGCATCCTCTTGAATAAAGGCCAAGTTATTGACTTTAAATGCCTTCCCCTTAAATCTGAGAAAGATCAAAAGTTCAGAGTATGCAGTCACAAGAGATTAAGAGTGTGATTCACAAAGCCCCTCAAACTAAGAGACTTCTGGAAAAACAAGAACCCATTGTCTCTCAGCTATATTGGTAGAAGGCAAAAATAGAGACGGGATTATTTCAGAATGATGTGTGGATGAGCCTCTTCTATAATGGACTAAGTACATGTGATATACAAGGGAGATCCATAAAGTTTTTGAGAATTGCATATCAGCATAAACACAGCCAGCTTAGATTGTAAGGCAAAGAAAGAGTATAACATGAAACAAGGCTAACAGACACCAACTCACAATTTTGCTAGTAGAAAGTAGGCTGATAATATTTAGCTGCAAACTTGTGCTATTTTTCACGAAATCATAATTAATGTTTGTGCGGTTCAACATATATGTCTATGTATCATGTGAAGCATAAGTATTTACCTTGATTTAATATGTCTTTGTTCAGGAGTCTAGCTCCTGGCTAAAACCTATGTGTAATATTTCAGGCCTCACCATAGGCAACTGCAAAGGCGTTAGTCAGCATGCCTCATGGGAGAAAAGCTGTTCTGCTTGCAAAAAGGCCTGGTGCACAGCCAATCCATTGCACTTTCTGAAGGTGACTGCAATCAAATACTCAAGCTCCCCACCTGACCATGCTCTTATGCATATCTGAACTCCTATCCATTCAGAGGCCTCTACACTGTGGGCCTTTGGCAGAGACTTTTCTGAAGTACCTCTGTCAAACCTACTTATCTAATGGTGGTAAAGAAACTTGAAAATAATTTTTATCTACTCTGACTTGATACTTTTGCATTCCTAGCCCTTCCCATTTTTCCCTTTTTTGGCCTCAAGTCCATACAACAGCATTTTATTTAAAGCTTCCTCAATGATGAGACTATTTCCCAGATTCATCCTAATTAATCTGACCCTAGATGGCTCTATTCTATGAAGAAAAATGGAGCAGTGTGGGAGTCAGTGTTTCTCCAGTTTAGCTTCTTGCTTATAATATTGCATTAAATAATTAAGGGCTTAACTGTTACTTTCATTTTAGTTTGTTGTTTTAACCAGCTACTCTGACGCTTGTCAACCTAGCTCTCTCCACTTAGCTCAATTCTTTAACACTTGGCTCTTTTATAAAATAGACCCATAATGGCACAAAAAATATCTCAACATTTTCCAAAGAAGAGCAATTTTGTGGACCATATTTTTATCCAAAAAGTGATAAAAATAGGAACTAATAAAAATCAAATAAATTGTTAAACATATTACAAAATAATTATCATCCCCTTAATATGATGTTTCTAGGGAAATTTGACAATAGTTATCAAATGCCTTTGCAATATACTTGTTGAGCCTGCAATTGCAGTTCTATGATTTTTTTTCTTTAAGAATTAATCATGGTTACTTATAAACATACTTCTAGTATTTGTTCTAGTGTTGCTAATAATATTATAAAATTAAGATGAACTATTTTTTCAGTTATTTAAAGATATAAACAAATACACAAATATGTGTTACATGGAAACTTACAAAATGTTATAGCAGTTTTACCTTAAAAACAGACATCTAGATGAGATAAACGGTAGAAAGACAGATTAATGTGAAAAGACTATACTATTCGACTTTTTAAAATTTTCTACTTCTTCATTGTGAGGTTATTGTCTTCTATTTTATTTTCCAAATTACCTACAATTAGGCATTTTAAAATTCCAAATAATTAGGAACTAAAAACATTTGGTCCAGGTACTCCAACTAAGGAAATATCAAAAGACGTGTAAATAATTCAAAATGCCAAATTCTTAAGTGTCAAAGTCTAGGATGAGCCGATTAGTTGAGGACCGAATGCTCAAAGCCTGTGGTCTTTAGTGTAGCAATATCCATTATATCATCAGTCAGAGGTCTGGTCTGAAATTCAGTCAGTCCATCAGCAAACTCCAGATTCAGATCTTTTCTTGATCTTTTTCTATTTTCACATCAGAATTTTCCAAAAAGAATAGGATTCTTATTCAGATTTTGATAGAATTTCACACCTAACTTGTGGTTTCTAATCCATTACCATAACCTACATGCTGACCAGGGTGGGAAATAACTCTTTGCTCAGATATCATATTAAATTAAGCAAATTTGTCAGCACATTTTTGATACTCTTGATAATTGGAATATTTTAATGAAAATTAAAAGTTCACAGTAATTTTTAAAAATATATGACACATAATGGAAATAGAGGAGCTGAAGATGCATATATGTTTACACTGGCAAAAGTTTTCTTTTTAAATGAATGAATGAATAGCCTTTGTTCATAGTCATATGAAAAAGTTATAACTTTATAAATTCAAACTGAATGAATTAACTGTAGGTAGGTAAGTTCTGGAGAATTTTACTGTTGCTTGCTTTATTATTTATCTTATATTTTTAAAAAGATTTTTCACAACATTCTTTAATTTATTTAATTGACAAATAATAATTGTACATGTTCATGGGGTACATGGTAATCTTTTAGTACATATAATGTAGCTTGCTTTATTTTAAATGTTCTATATGCAAATTTCTATAGTTACCTATCATACAGGAACCATACCATTTTACTCCAGTTTAACCAAAAGATTAGGGCAGCGAGAAAGATTTGGCAAAGATTGGCTTTCCTTAAGTACAAACGTGCTAATAATAAGGTTATTTTCTTTTCTGAATGCACACAATCCACTTGTAAAAACATCTGTCTTAATCAGAAAGGGAACTGTCATTACACAGACTAGGGATGATATTTTCTGTACAGTTATTGTGAGGGTTGATTCTCCATGCATTAAGCAAAATAATTGCTTTCATAAATTAATTTTTTATAAAAACTGGATTTTAAAAACAAAGCAAGATTTCCAGAATAAATATTATATTCTCATACATGTCTCTCCTGTTCATACACAATGATTCTTTATTTATAACAACAAAGAACTCTAGTCCAATAAGTTAAATAGCTTAAAGTGCTATTTCACAGTGTAATAATGGGTATTAACTCATACTATTTTTGTGACTTGCCTTGCCTTTCTCTCTCTCTCTCTCTCTCTCTCTCACACACACACACACACACACACACACAAACAAACAAATAAACAACAACAACAATGAAAAAAAAAAAACAGAAAATCTAAGCTTCTTGCAGAAATATATTTCCTGGGGAAGAAAAAATAACATTTCTTCCGGGAATTTTATTTTCCATCATAATGATTAGAAACAATAGTTAAAACAAGTTAATGCCCCAAACTCTTTTCATAAATATACTAATAATATTTCTTAATTAAAAGAATAAAAAGATCAAAGATAGCCTTAGAATAACAGTTTCAAGTCACACATAAAAATTGTACTGTTTGAAATCCCAGGACTCAGAAGGCTGAGGCAGGAAAATTGCTTGAAGCTAGAAGTTGGAGAAAAGTCTGGGGAACACAGTGAGACACTCATCTCTAAAAAAAATATATAAGAAAAATTAGGTGGTGCGGTAGCATGCACCTGTAGTCCTAGCTACTCTGGAGGCCAAAGGCAGGAGTTTGAGGTTACAGTGAGCTATGATTGTGCCACTGCACTCTAACCTGGGAAACAGAGTGAGACCCTTTCTCTAAAACAGAAAATAGAGAAAGACGGTATACTAGAAAAAGCCCATGAGCCCGCCACTCTGAAGGAAAAAGTGTAAACTGTCCCGACCCGCGGGGTAGTCAACGCGGACCCTGGAGGAGGGAGCGGGAATTGGGAGAGGCAGGAGACACAAGAAATGGAGACAAGACAGGAGTCTGATCAAGTCTCGTTTATTGGCAGGAAGGCAGAGGCTTAAGTAAGGCAGAAAGAGTAACAGTAAAGGGGCGGTGCCTTCCGAGGCTCTGGCTTTCCGGCCAGAGGATTTCTATATAAGGAAACCCTCAGGGGCTTTCAAGGGCTACATAGTTATAATGGGTAAATAGAAACTTACAAGCTCTTCCTCAGGCTTTTGCAAATGCGTGGGTTTGGTAAGCAGCTGCCGGGCCTCATGGCTCCCGACAGTAAACTGCAGGCAGATGCCTAACTATGGATAGCTCTTTTTGGAAGGAACATTATAAAATCACAGAGAAGCAATGTCGGGCACTCAGTGTGAAAAAGCAGGTGATGGGACGATATATTAGACAAGATCAAAGTGATCTGTTTATACATGGGAAAGACTAGGAGGATAGAGCGCTGGGATTCTGTGCTCACCCCGCAGGCACTGTGGCCGAGTTGTAACAGCATTCCCTCCACCACTATAGGCCTCTGCCTGGATGGACCACGGACCTTCCTAGAGTCTGTGCAGAGTCATGGCACCAGGCAATAGGCATGGTGGGGCTCGGGTGGCACCAATTCCAGATTTCCATACAAAAGCCATCCTGTGCTCTTGGGTGCACAGTGTCAGGTTGGCATGGGACTCAGATTAGCAGCAGTGGCCTTCACATTGCCCCCACTGGGCTGGGGAGGGAGCAGACTAACTGGAGGCTCCTCTGAGCTGTACACTGTGCCTGGAAGCCAAGCACCCCTTCGCTACAGTGCAATGGATCTGAGCGCAAGAGTTGACTAGGGCACTATAGGCTCTGACGTGGGAGGCTTGGGGCAGCTGCTTCAACAGGTTCTGGAGGAGATGGGGAAAACTACGTAGTCCCAGGCCACTGGAACAGACCTCTGCCCATGTGACTTGGCATCTGCATGGTTCCTGAGCCTACAGAACAGCTTGCTACCTTCTCAGCCCTGACTCTGCCCTTCAGGTCAGATTAGTTCACTGCCTGCATGACCCTGCTTCCAGCTATGGGGCCCTACTCAGAAGGCCTCCTTCTGGTTCCTCTCTAGTTCCCCACCTCTGAGGCTCTCATGCCAGAGCCCAGTGCATTGCCTCTACAGCTCTAGAGCTTCCCCTAGGCCTGGGACACAGCCCCTGAGATTCCATCACTGCACCTAGACCCCAAGACCCCACCCCAGAGCCTCCACCACTGCTACAGAGCCAGTGGAACTGTTCCAAAGTCCAATGCCCTGCCAGGGACCCCCTAGCATTGAGCCACCAGTATACTTGGACCTGGTTTGAGCAAATGCCCACAACCCAGGAATCCATTACCACTGCCTAGAAAGCCTCACCATGCTGCCACTGTCACCTCTGCAAGGTAACTCTGGGCAGAGCAATCCCTACATTGCCAGCCTCCATGGAGAGGGTCTTGTCCAGCTCCCATCTTGAACTTCCCACAACTGTTTGGTGAAAAACCCAACACCAAGCACAAAGAGCATTCAGCACAGGCTTGAACAGTGGCACTCATAAGTGAACAATACAAATGAGAATAGCTACATTATAGGCTTCTAGTGAACACACCCCTCCCCTGCTGTGTCAACATTACAAAACAGGAAAAAAAGCACCATCTAGGGACCTTCCCTTCTAATTAAGCAGGAGAATTCCCTCTAAAGAACAGGTGCCCTGCAAGCCTGTTAGCCTTAAGTCTAGCAAAGCAGTTTCAGGAGAGAAGAAACCAGCAGAGGAACCTTTGTAACATGAAAAAACAAAACAGTATGACACCCCCAAGGGATCACAGTGGAACTATAGTAGTGAATTCTAACCAGAAGGAAATTGCTGAAATGACAGAAATGGAATTCAGAATATGGATGGCAAATAAGATGAATGGAATTGAAGAGAATGTTGAAAACCAACAAAAAGAAGCCAAAAAAATATTCCACAAAATTAATGAAAAAGTTACTAAAGAGCTAGACAACATAAGGAAAGATATAACAGAACTTAAAGAAATAGAAAGAAATCATTTAGGGAATTTGAAAACATAGCAGAAAACTTCAGCAACAGACTAACCCAAGGAGAAAAAGTAAGCTCAGAGTTGGAAGACAAAGCTCTTGAGCTAACCCAGTCATTTAAGGAGACAGAGAAGAGAATAAAAAAGGCAGAGCAATTGCTTAGAGAGATAAGGGGCTATATGAAGAAATTTAACATATGAATTATAGGTATTCCTGAGGGACAAGAAGAAAGAGCTAAAAGCATAAAAAGTCTATTTGTGGGATTTATTGAGGAAAACTTCCCTAGTACCGCCAGAGATCGAGTCATCCAGATAGAAGATGGTCATCAAACAACGAGAAGATTCATAGCAAAAAAATAATCCACGATGACCAAATGGGCTTCATCCCAAGGATGCAAGCATGGTTCAACACAGGTAAATCAACAAATGTTATTCACCACATAAACAGAAGTGAGAACAAAGACCATATGATTATCTCAAAAGCTACAGAAAAGGCATTTGACAAAATAGAGTACCCTTTCATGATAAAAACCCTCAACAAACTAGACATAGAAGGAACATATCTTAAAAGTATAAAAGTTTATATAACAAACCCACTGAATAGGGAAAAGTTGAAAGCATCCCCATTAGAACTGAAACAAGAGTGCCCACTGTCACCACTTCTATTCAACATAGTACTAGAAGTCCTAGCCAGAGCAATCAGACAAGAGAAAGAAATAAAGGGTATCCATATCAGGAAAGAGGAGGTAAAACTATTACTTCTCACTGATGATATCATTTTATATCTAGAAAACCCCAAAGACTCCTGAAATTGATAAATAAATTTAGCAAAGTCTTAGGTTATAAAATCAATGCACATAGATCAGTAGCATTCCTATATACCAATAACAACCAAGCTCAGAGTCAAGTCAAAGACTCAGTACCATTCACAATAGCTACAAAGAAAATAAAATACCTAGGAATATACTTAACCAAGGATGTCAAAAATCTCTAGAAGGAGAACTATGAAATACTGAGGAAAGAAATCTCAGATGACACAACAAATGGAAAACATACCACGCTTATGAATTGGTAGAATCAATATTGTTAAAATGTCTATACTACCCAAAGTGATTTACAGATTCAATGCAATCCCCATCAAATGCCAAAATCATATATCACAGATCTAGAAAAAAATAATTCTACACTTTGTTTGGAACCAGAAAAGAGCCCAATAGCCAATGGAATCCTAAGCAAAAAGAAGAAAGCTGGAAGCTTCATATTATCAGACTTCAAACTGTACTACAAGGCTACAGTAATGAAAACAGCATGGTATTGGTACAAAAATAGAGCAATAGACCAATGAAACAGAATAGAGAACCCAGATATAAAACTATCTACCTAGAGCCAACTGATTTTTGACAAAGCAGACAATGATGTACATTGGGGAAAAGAATCCCTATTCAATAAATGGTGTTGGGAAAATTGGGTAGCCACATGAAGAAGAATGAAACAGGACCTCTACCTCTCACCACTTGCAAAAATTAATTCAAGATGGATAAAACACTTAAATGTAAGTCATGAAACCATAAAAATCTTAGAAGGAAATATAAAAATATAGGAAAAACTCTTCTAGATATTCATCTAGTCATATTACTAAGACCCCGATGGCAATTACAGCAACAGTAAAAATAAATAAATGGGACTTGATTAAATTAAAAAAAAAACACTTCTGCATGGCTAAAGAAGTAATCAACAGAACAAATAAATAACCTACAGAATGGGAGAAAATATTCTCAATTAAAATATTTGATAAAGGGCTAATATCCAGAA
>NW_012155618.1:1673287-1675051 GCF_000956105.1 Propithecus coquereli | reverse complement strand
TCTTCTTTTTGTCAAGGTTAGCTAATACAAGCAAAAAATAAAAAATAAAAACATGCGATAGCCATAATCTGCCTTGAACAAGATCTATTGTCTCTTTTAGTTGTTGCAGTATATTTTAACAGACATTTTCAAAACCAAATTTTACAAATAACCTGAACATATGTGTTCAGTTTACATAGTTTTTCTCTTGATTGTTCACATACATTAAAAGACTTTAATAGAATAGACCCTAAAAACAATTTTTTAAAGCCCCTGGCTAATTCTCATTGTTATTTTGCAAAACTAAAATTTTCTGTATCATCTTCATCCCATATTTTCTTCCAAGACAGAAGAGTTTTACTGAGTGAATGAATCTAACACATATCAGTTATCGTATTTATAAAATTATGCCAATTTATCCTAGCCATTATGTTCTCTGCACATAAAATGCCATGGTCTAAACACAGATCCCTTGAAGTAAGGGCACTGCCTG
Organism: Propithecus coquereli; assembly: GCF_000956105.1. Taxonomy (NCBI): domain Eukaryota; kingdom Metazoa; phylum Chordata; class Mammalia; order Primates; family Indriidae; genus Propithecus; species Propithecus coquereli. The sequence goes on along the minus strand of NW_012155618.1, from coordinate 1,674,579 downwards.
GAAAATACTGTCTTTGGAGAGCTATGAGGAATGAAATGTTTTTTAAATGGATATGCATTTATCTATGGAAGAAGATTTTTCCTTAGAAATAGCTTATTGCTTGGGAAATATTCAAAATATTTTTGTAAATAAATTGTGAACCCAGATGGAATATGAAGAAAAATGATAGCTATAATCCGGCTGTCTAAAATAATGAAATGAGTTAAGAAAATAAGTTGTCCATAGAATGTCCAAAAAACAAAATTGAAGAAGGGCAGACGCCACCCATATGTCCTTAACTCTGTCAAAGAGAGAGGGACCTCACCGGAAAAACTGACCTTAATATTCTGGTCAGCTCGGTAACACGTCCATATACAGCAGACAGGAAGGCTGGACAGTTGGCTTGATGACTGAGGTTGTTCTGCTCCTTAGCTCTGAATTAAAGTGGTGTGAACAAATTTTTGACCATAAAATGACCACCTCCTTAGATTTTCTACAGAGGCAACAATTCAATCCAAATCAATTCAATGAATGCCTTTTTACTCCTGTGATAGGCAAAGTCAAAGGTGCTCATTTTTAACGATAAGTAGGTTCTATTACTTGTCTTAAAATAAAATAAAGCTCACAATTTGGTGCTAGCTAAGTGCAATCTGGAATGTTGTTAATAATGTGATAAGTGCTTATGAATAGGTGGTGTGGGAACACGTAGGCAGCAGCAATTAATTCTGCTTGAAGTGCAGAGGAATCTTCTACAAATAAAGTGATAAGTCAACTGGGACCTAGCTAATGAGCAGAATCTTGCCAGGAAGGTAAGGGGAAGCTTTCTAAACAAGAGCAAGAAAATACGGTATCTTCTGTAACCATCACAACTCTGTTAGGTATTTATTATTCCCATTTTGAAGACCAATTTATTGAGGCTTAAAGTCCTTGAGTTAGAGTTAAAAATAATACTGTACTCAATGTTTTGGATCCCAATTATAATCTTCTTGCCACTTCCTTTCGTTGTTTCAGTTAATAATTCCAAACAGATAAATGACAACAGATACAAAGAGTATAAGATAAATTCAACATACTTTTATTTCCGTGGAGGTGAAATGGCTCTAAACAAGCAAAATCACAATAGAAAACTTTGCTGTGAGTAACTCAGTTAAAAGTTTCTGAGTTCTGGGAATAAAAGTGTCTGGGATCAAAATGAGGAAGCAGCAAAGACAAGAACCCAAGACTGGAGGACATGGAAGAAATTAAAAATACAAGCATCAAATTAGTGTTCAATGTCCAAAGAAAAAGCAGTGTAAGCCACACTTTAGCAAATG
>NW_012155618.1:1670342-1672333 GCF_000956105.1 Propithecus coquereli | reverse complement strand
ATAGAAACAGGCAGGAAATGAATACCTCTAACCCGAAATATTTTGCAAGTATTTTTTAAATGTTTTCAAGAGATTGAGAGTTTCCATTTTTTTCTAAGCCAGAAAAAGTTGGAATAATCCTCAATTCCTCTTTCACTGCTAATGTACCTTTGACAACAAAATCTGACAAATTATAGAAAATAACTTTAAAAAGTTAAGGGAAAAATCATTTTTAGTATGTATACAACATCTTAAATACAATAGTAGAAATCAGAGTCACTATAATAATACAGTAGCTAATCAAATATATTAGGAATATGTAAGAAAAATTCATTATTATTAAGTTTGTCAATTTCAGTTTTTGAAAGAGAAGCTTTCTAAGACACCCTGAAGTGGAGAAAGCAGAATAGTATCTATTCAGGGTCACCTAGACACTGACAATGGTAGATACTACAGATTGGCTGAATAAACCTTCATTTCCAACACCCTTTACCTTTGACTGATTATAATCTATTTTTCTGTTATCTGCCATCAAATACACTCATTAATGATACACTGAATCTGCCCTCACCCCTTATGAGGATTTTGCCTTTTTGTCATTGTGCTACCTCTGTGACATAAGAGTCCCTGATCGATGCAGGCATTATAGGGCATAAACGAAGCTCTGCAAGACCACCTCTCTGAATTCTTAACATTTCGGATGTGATTTCTCCCTTCCTATCTGTAGGCCATCTGAAATAATGCAATAATACATAGCAGGAACAAGTAACAGAAAAAGCTAGAAATTAAAAATAAAATATTTCACAACCATCACCATGAGAGGTTAAACATATATACCAGTTTTATAAAGAGTATTTTATGTCTTGAATTGCAGGTTAGATGTGTTAAGCGTTAAGATCTGTCTATAAAATTACATCAGAAAATGCTATAAGCCTCTGGCCTAAATGACCATTTTTAATTTTTTTTTAATAAACCTAGTCCAAAGAAAGGACTCTTCTTACACTTGCACAGCATCAGGGCATCTGTTACTGAGAACTGAGAACTGTTAATTAGTCTCAGCCTTCCTCTGCACCTCACATTCCTATTTCAAATTCCTCTTTTCTTCTACTCACGGAAGAGCATGTAATATACAAAATCACTTCTGTCTGCCAGAAAGTATGAGACGTTTCACTTTCCCACTATCCCTTCTTCTAGAAGCCAATAAAGTTCTCTCTTTCTCTTTCTCCTTTTCTTTGGTGGTCTTAATTTAGCACCCTTGATATGATGTGATTGCTGGTTTATACAGAATACCTTCTATTAGAGTAGATGCCCGTATAATTTTTCCTTAGCTATATCTGTATCTGAAAATTATTCCTACGAGGAAAAAAACCCTACAATTCAATAATGCAATTAATATTATTTTCATAAACTTTAATTCATAAACTTAATACTTCTTACTATGCATTTTAGTTGGTAAATCTAAGTAATGAAACATATGATTTAATTAAATTATAGTACTCTCACCAAATGGAATTCTCTTTGAGAACTCAAAGAATTTAGAATTTACTCCAAGTCTTGAAAGCACTTCAAGGGCCAAAGTTCTTCATTCCCGGATGCAAGATTAACTAGAGATTTAATTTCAAGAATGAATCTTTCTTTCTCTCTTTCTCATACATTCTCTTCTTTCTATTTTGATATTTCCTAACAATAAGAAAATATGTTCACCAGTATTCTGAGCTTAGTAGGTGTTTATTAAATGTTAGCTTCTTCATTTTTTCCCTCCATCATTTTTTTCTACACACCTTTACTATCTTCTGTTTTGTACACTGAACATCTCTTTGTGTGATGATAGGCATTTTAGGATGTAAACTATAAACTTTACTAAATAATAATGTATTAATATTGGCACATAAATGGTAAAAAGAAAGTTTGCCACTGATGGAATATATTAATAATAGAGGAAACTGGGGTGAGGGTGAAGGAGTATAAGAAAACTTTCTGATCATCCTATTCAAATTTTCTGCAAACCTAAA
>NW_012155618.1:1668065-1668731 GCF_000956105.1 Propithecus coquereli | reverse complement strand
AGCATAATTCACAATTGCAAAGATGTGGAAACAACCCAAGTGCCCACCAATACATGAGTGGATTAATAAAATGTGATATATGTATACCATGGAGTACTACCAAGCCACTAAAAAAATGGTGAACTAATAACTCTTATTTTAACATGAATGGAACTGGAGCCCATTCTTCTAAGTGAAATATCACAAGAGTGGAAAAACAAACACCTTGTGTACTCGTCATTAAATTGGCACTAATCAATCAACACTTCCATGCATATATGGAAGTAATATTCATTGGGGATAGGGCAGATGGGAGGGGGGAGGAAGAGGTGGGTAAATTCACACCTAACAGGTATGGTACACACTTAGGCATGCTTATAGCTTTGACTCAGGCTGTGCATAGGCAATTTATGTGACCAAAGTGTTTGTATCCCCCAATATTCTGAAATTTAAAAATGAGTAAAAGATCTGAATAGACATTTCTCAAAAGAAGACATAAAAATGCAAACCGGTATATGAAAAAATGTTCCACATCACTAAGCATCCATCAGGCAAATGCAAATCAACATTATAATGAGATATCATCTCACCATAGTTAAAATGGCTGTTATCAAAAAGGCAGTAATGGATGCTGGCAAGGATGTGGAGAAAGGTGAATCCTTGTACACTGTTGGTGGGAATGTAAAT
>NW_012155618.1:1657934-1659099 GCF_000956105.1 Propithecus coquereli | reverse complement strand
TAGTAAGCTTTTAATAAATATCTGAATATATAAAGCACTTCTACAACTCAAAAAAAAAAGACAATAAAATATAGACAAAGGTCTTATATAGACATTTCTCAAAAAAACCAAATAAATGCCTAATAAGCATATGAGAAGATGGTCAACATCATATCATCATTAATCATTAACAAAATGCAAATCCAAACCACAGTGAGACATCAGTTCACAACTCCTAAGATGGCTATAAAAACTAAAAAAAAAAAAAAAGGAAAAAGAAAAAACAAACAAATTTTGGCAAGTATATGGAGATGGACCTCCTGGAACCCTAATACACTGTTGGTGGTAATATAAAACAGGGCAGTGCCTGTGTAAAATAGTTTGGAAGGTCCTCATAAACTAAGTATAGAATTACTATGTGATCCAGCAATTCCATTCCTAGATATACAGCTAAGGAATTGAAAACAGGGATTTTTAGAACCTTTGTGTACTGTTGATGGGAAAGTAATAGGGTGTCACCACTATGGAAAACAATATAGTAGTTCTCAGAAAATTAGAAATAGGATTTCCTTATGATCCAGCAATTGTACTTCTGGATATATATCAGAAGAATTTAAAGCAGGTTCTCAAAGAGATACATACACCCATGTTCATAGCAATATATTCACAATAGGTAAAAGGTAGAAACAACCCCAGTATTCATCAACAAAGGAATGCATAATTACAATCTGATATATATTAATGGGAATGGTATTCTTAAAGAGGAATGAAACATGCTATTAACATGGATGAACTGTGAGAACATTGCAACATTGTGCTAAGTAAATTAAGCCAAACACAAAAATGAAAAATATTATATGATTCCACTTGTATGAACTATCTAGAATAGGCAAATTCATAGAGACAAAAAGTAGATTGGAGTTTACCAGAGGATATGGAAAGGAAGAATGGGGAATTTTTGCTCAATGGTTATAGAGTTTCTGTTTGGAATGACAAAACATTTTGGAACTAGATGATGGTGACGGAAGCAAAAGATTCTGACTGTGTTTAATACCGTTGAATTGTACACTTAAAAAAGTGTGAAATGCAAACTTCGTGTTATATATATTTTACCACAAAAAAAATCTTATATAAATATAGGCATATATCACATAACTTAGATTAGTAATTTTGAGTTGGGGAGATG
>NW_012155618.1:1655256-1657884 GCF_000956105.1 Propithecus coquereli | reverse complement strand
AATGGTTGAAAAAAGATATGGTCAGACTGTAGGCTATCTACAAGAAATATTTTAAGTCTAAATACATAAATGGATTGAAAGTAAAAGTATGGGAAAAGATATTCCTGTATATGGTAAAAAAAATAGATTTGAGGAGGTCCTACCGATAGCAGACAAAATAGACTTTATGTCAAAAACTGTTATAAAAGACAAAAAGAGACATATATTCAAAACATGTCAGTTCAATAAGAAAATATGACTATTCAGCTTTGCTTTATTAAAGTGTAATTGCCTAAGAAAATTGTATATATTTATGGTGTACAGTGTGAAGTTTTAATATATGTATGCATTCTGAAATGATGAAATCTAGCTTATAACATATCCATCACCTCACATACTTATCATATTTTTGTAGCGAAAACATTTATGATCTACTATCTAACCAATTTTCAAGTATACAATGAATATTATTAACTAGTCAGTATGCTGCACAACAAATCTCAAGAACTTATTTGTCCTATCTAACTGAAACTTTTTACCCTATAACCAACATCTTCCCTTTTCTCCCTCACTACCCACACAATTTCCTGGCAACCACTATTCTACTCTCGCCATCTATAAGATTGACAGTTTTTAGATTACACATATGTAAGTATTTGTCTTTCAATGTTTGGCTAACTTGACTTAGCTTAATGTCCTTCAAGTCCATTCATGTTGCTGCAAATGGCATTATTTCCTCTGGTATATGGATGAATATTATTCTTCTGTGTGTGCGTGTGTAGATGTGCACATGCATCACATTTTCTTTATTCAAATATTGATGGACATTTAAATTGTTTTAATATCTTAGCTATTGTGAATAATGCTGCAATGAACATGGAAGTGTATATATCTCTTCAATATACTGATTTTATTTCCTTTAAATATATACCCAGAAGTGAGACTGCTGGATGACATGGTAGTTCTATTTTCAATTTTTTTAGAAACTCCCATACTATTTTCCATCATGGCTATACTAATTTACATTTACACCAACAGTATATAAGGATCTTTTTTCTCCACAACTTAGCCAACTGTTGTTATCTTTTGTCTTTATGATAATAGCCATTCTACCAGGTGTGAGGTGATATCTCATTGTGCTTTTAATTTGCATTTCTGTTATACTAGTGATGTTAAGCCCTTTTTCATATACCTGCTGGCCATTTGTATGTCCTTTTTGAAGAAATGTCTATTCAGATCCATTGCCCATTTTTAATGGGGTTGCTTTTCTTTAGTCATTTGAGTTTCTTATATATTTTGGATAATGACCCCTTATCAGATAGATGGTTTGCAAATATTTTCTCCCATTTCCTAGGTTGTCTCTTCACTCTGTTGATTGTTTTTTTTTTTTTTTTTTTTGCTGTGCAGAAGATTTTTAGCTTGAAGCAATCTCATTTGTCAATTTTTGCTTTTGTTGCCTATGTTTTCTTGGTCATATTCAAAAATCTTTGTCAAAATCAATGTCAAAAAGCTTTGCTCTACGTCTTCTTTCAGTAGGTTTACAATTTCAGTTCTAACGTTGTAGTCTGTAATCCACTTTAGTTGATTTTTATACATCATGTGAGATGAGCATCCAATTTTATTCTACGTATGGTATCCTCTTTTTCCAGTACCATTTATTGAAAAGATTATTCACTCATTCCCTGTTATGAGTTTTTAGGATCTTTGTTGAAAATCAATTGACCATAAATCCATTTATTTATTTCTGATATCTCTGTATGTTGTATTGGTCTATATGTCTTTTGGAAGCTGGTATCATTTTGTTTTGATTATTAAAATTTTGTAGCATATTTTGCAATAAGGTAATTTGCTACCTCCAGCTTTGTTCTTTTTGGTCAAAATTGCTTTGTCTATTTAGGGTCTTTTGTGGTTATGTGAGATATTTAGATTTTTTTCCTATTTCTGTGAAAAATGTCAATTGGAATATGAAAATTATAACATGCATTTAATAAACAGCAGAGCATCAAAATACATGTAGCAAACATTAAAATGAAGAGAGAATAGACAATTATAAAATAATAGTTGAAGATTTCAATATACCAAATTCAATAATAGAAATATCTAAACAAATGATCATTACAAAAATAGAAGATTAGAACAATACTATAAAACAACTAGACCTAACAGACACATAGAGAACACTCCACCCTACAACAGCAGCAGAATACATATTTTTGTAAATATTCTCCAGGATGGACCATATGTTTCCAGAATAGACCATATGTTAGGCACACAACAAGTCTCAATAAAAAGACTGGAACCCTACAAAGTATTTTTTTCTCTGACCATAATAGAATAAAATAGGAAAACAATAACAGAAGGAAAATTTTAAAATTAACAAATATGTGAAAATTAAACAACACAATCTAAAAGAACCAATGTGCCAAAAAAGAAATCATGAACACAATTAGAGAATACAGACAAATGAAAACAAAAACACAAAATACCAAAGTTGTTAAATGAAGAGAAGACAATGCTGAGAGGGAAATACTAATATATAGGTATAAATGCCTACATTAAGAAAAAAGAAAAATCTTGATTCAATACCTAAACTTTATACCTGTGGAACTAGAAACAAACAGCAAATTAAATCCAAACCTGGCAAAAAAG
>NW_012155618.1:1650714-1653010 GCF_000956105.1 Propithecus coquereli | reverse complement strand
GGCATATATCACATAACTTAGATTAGTAATTTTGAGTTGGGGAGATGGAAATGTTAAAGATTCCTTTTGAGAATTTGAGCTGAAGTGGAGAGAAGTCATTTACCAAGGAAAGGACTTATATTGCAATTTGTGAAATTTCTTAATTGGATTGATTTAGTTAAATATTTCCTACACATGTTCATATACATACTTTCTGATTAAGTGAGGAAATTCTTTTTTTGGAGCAGCAATAATTCTGGCTCTAAAGGAATGATAAAAATCACAAACAATTCTTACGTGCCTGAATCAAATTGCTAAACCCATGGAGAACCATACTCTTCAGTGAGTCTCCTGGTAGAGGTTAGTGGGACCTTAAACAAGCAGTTGTGGCTATGCTGCAGCCTCAGAGAATGTCTCCTATCACATTCACTTGTTTATTTTACATCTGGCATTTGAATTGTATTCTAGGTTTACATATTATTTTCTCATGTTTGGATCTTCCTCTCCGTGAGTCCTGTACAATTAGTTGATCTGATCCCTCAATTGAATTGTACTTCTGGATTACTTTCAGTTCTACCCTTGTCCAATGTCTCATTGGTTCCTGGTGAATCTATGCTCTTAATATCAGTTCTGCTTACCCTGCTCCCATCTCCAGCTCCCAGGAGACCCCTTTCCAACATGGCCAGTACCCCTGAGTAAAATGTGCAGATTTTCCACCTGGAAGAGCATTGCTTTTTATAAAGAAGAGGTAGTTCTTGTGATGGTATACTGCTTCGCTATGTGTTCCATTAATTATTAATTTTTAAGAATTATCTTCATGAGGGATTAAACTGTACAGAAAAAAAAATTGTGCAGAAATTATGCTACCATGGCCCTTTAAAGAATTTTTTAAATTACCAAGTTTGCATTCCTAATACTTTATGTTACTCTATCTTTACATAATTCAAAACCCACACTGAGAAGAAATTTTAAAGTCAAATTTTGGAATTAAGTGATTACTCTGATATTATTTGTTGTCACTTTCAGTATCTTTTCCTTGAATTATCTCTTACAGTTCTTGTGAAAGAATAATGAAATTATATGTGTGTGTGTGTGTGTGTGTGTGTGTGTGTATAAAGTTCAGATCATAGTCTATCACCAAACAGTTACTCAAAAGTTTTCAGTTCTCGGAACATCAAATACATTTTTAAATGCAGATAATACTTATGAAATTTAGTTGACAAAGCAGTTTTGACATTTATAAGAGGGATTATTAAACATACTTTATAAATTGGGGTCAGGGATTCAGATTGGGCCTAATCTACATCCACTGCAAGAGTTTAAAATTGGTCAATCATGTTTAATGAGCAAATTATGGATTCTGCTACTTTCTGAAAAAAAATCCTAAGGGAAGTTCCTACTAGATAGAACAAATTCATCCACATATACATTGCCATTGGGATGGGGCCTCTAGTTTTGATAGCAATATGATGTTTTCACTCATTTTTCACTTACTAGCCAGGATCAGTTCCTTGTTGCAATAGATTGTAGATGGGAAGTGTTTATCTACGTCTTAAAAACTACTTTCCTAAAGATATGAGTTACCAGAGCATAACAGAGCATACCGGAAAGAGAAAAGAGGCATTGTTACTCAATTCATAAATCAACAGCCTTCGCTTGTGGCACTTGCTGAGCTGCAGGGCCAGAAATATATAATTGGTATTTAGCAAACATAGTAATACTCACCCAGGAAGTACCTGTACCCAGAGGAATATGTAATGGTGTCCCCAGCAATGGTCTTGCTGGTAGAAGCAGTAGTAAAACAGATAATAACAGTAGTTTTCAACAAAGATGGTGATATCCAGTGGAACTAACCATGTCCAACAGATTGGGTAGAGGTGCTCTTGAAAACTAGAAATGTGTCAGTAATAGCATATATTGCTCTCCCCTAAACCTGGTGCTGAGGAATAAAAAGGAAGGACAAATGACACCTGGCAGGCAAGAAACAAGACATATTTGTGAATATATTTGACATTTTATACATAGCTATATGTTTAGTTCTCATAGCAATTCCTGCATCAGTAGGTGAAGGTAGATACCAGGTGAAACATTCGCTTCTCTCAATTTATTTTGTGGGCTGATGAAAAGGATTGTGTATTATTATATATTTCTGGAAAAAAATTGGCTCTTGACACCACTTAAATCAGATTACTTTTTAACGTGTACACAATAGCATTTATCTAGTATCTAGTCAGCACTATATATATTTATTTATATAACATATTTTTTACCTCTACTAACATGTGTTTTGAAATTGGTTCCAAAAATTCAGTTTATA
>NW_012155618.1:1630126-1650129 GCF_000956105.1 Propithecus coquereli | reverse complement strand
AGATGATTAGTTAAGGCATCTGTGAAAAATTAAAACTTAAGAAGGAACCTGGAAGAGGTAAATCACACATATACTTGGGGAAGACTATTCCAGATTGGATAGTGTTTACGCAAAAGGCGTTAAGGCAGGAACAAGCCTCTCAGTTTGGAGGAACAGTGTAGAGTCCAGTTTAGCAGAAGCGGAATAATCTAAAGGAGACTAGCAAGGGATGGCTCGAGAGAGGTGACAGGGGCCTAGAACATGCAGGACTTTGTGAACCATTGTGAGGACCTTGGTTTTTACTCTGAGAGAGATGGGAAGCCAGTGGAGAGTTTGGGTAGATGAGTGACCCCACCTGACCTACAGCTTAATGTGATTACTCTGGCTGCTGTGTCCAAAGTGCATACCAGAGAGGCAAGTGCAGAGGCAGAGACACCAGTTAGGCAGCTTCTTCAGGTAGATGATCATGGTGTGAAACATGGTGGGACAAAGACACATACTCAGATGCTTGGAATGTTTTGAAGATACAGCCGACAGTACTTACCCATGCATTGGTTATGGGATTTGAGAAAAAGAAGAGAGTCAAAATAGTCTCCAAGATATCTGCGTTGAGCAGAGAGAAGAATAGTGTTTCCACTTATATATGTGGGAAAAACTGTGGAAGGAGAAAAGTTGGAGATAAGATCGGTACATTTTTCTATGTGTTATTTCTAAGTTTGAAATATCAATTACATATTGGGTGGAATTGAATATAAAAAAGTAGAGTTCAGGGGAGAGGTAGAAACCAACCCCAATACTAGGAGGGAGAGAGAGAGAGAGAGAGAGAGAGAGAGAAAGAGAGAGAGGGAGGGAGGGAGGAAAGAATAAGAGAAGAAAATAACGTACTGTAGCATTTAGAGTTAGAGGCAATGACCTGAAATAATGAAGTAGACTAAACAGACTAATCATTAAGGTAGGAAAACCAGGATTTTTTTTTTAAGTGAAGCCAAGTGAAGTTTTCCCATGAAATGATAGGGAATCAATCAATTCTCACTGATAGATTAACTGGAAAAATCTACATATTATAAGTATGTAGCTATCCATTATTAAATATTTTTAGATAATCTTCACTATATTGAATATTGAGTATGCAAAGTGGTATGAATTTAAACATTGTCAAACATAGCTAAAATGATACCGTGTTTCATTTTCCATTACTTGTAAATTATCTACAATGATTTTATATATCTCTCTTCTTCATTGAAAATGTAACATGTATTAAGTTTTTTATAAGTAACTATACATTCATTGAAATATATTTAAATTTCAATTTTTAATGAACTATAATATATAATAACAAAATGTTTTAATAAACATACTTATTATCCAACTTATTTTTTTCAGAGCTGTACTGTACAATAATAAAATGAGTCATGATAAGATCTATTCCCTATGTAGAAATAGTTACACACAAAAATCTTTAAGTCATATTAGTTTATTATGCACACAAATCTATATAGGTAAATAAAAAATCTACATTTTCTAGGTTTTAATAACTTATCTTTGCCGTATGTATTTAGCAGAAACTTTCCAGAAACAATAGGATCTTCTTTTCTTTAAGGTTACAATGAAAATATACATCTGCTAGAAAGTATAATCCAGATAAGAAATTGTAAGAAATATATTTATACTGTGATATCAATGTGAATGTAGTTATACTATTTACTGTTGCGAATAAAAATATGCAAAACATATATATCTTAAATAGTCCTTAAAAGTATTTTATAAGAAGATGACTTAAATAGCAAGATATTTTATGTATTAAACAGAAACCAAATAAGATACAGAAATATATTGGTCTAAAGAGTTCTATATGTATTTTTTTTCTCTTAGGTGTGCAAATTATCTCTGTAGAATTCCTTAGAAATTTTTTTAAAAAATATACATATAATCTTACAGATCATAGAACACAGTATAACCAACTCACAGAATGATTCACTAAATCTTACTCCAATAGTCCTAAGAAGTAAAAATGACTATATTTCTTAAATTCCAGAAATTATTTCTGAGAGGAGATTTTATAAAAATAAAATACAAAATTTCATCATCACGAAAAAATCCCACAACATAAATAACATTCTACAATTCAATTAAATAGAAAGATTAAAAAGAAATACTTTTGTAGAGAATTTTTCTCATCGTGATGCTGTTGGTTGGTGGATTTTATGTAGAAGAATTTGGGATTAAACTTTTTACTGTAATTCATAAGTAGAACAATTTAGGAAATTGTATGTATAATTTCCTGTCTCATCTCGAAACAAAAATGCTTTCCAAATTTACATTTTAAATTAATGGGAGAATATTTTACAAAGGTTAATAACGAGAGCTAGTGGGAAATTAGACATCTTCTTAGTCATGCCAACTGTTGCCAATCTTAAGTAATTTCAGGAAGGTTTTCTCTTACACAGGCAACAGCTGCAGGACTCTGATGAGCCCCCAGAGTGGTTGATGTGTGCCCTAGATTTTTGTTTCCTACTTAAAAAATCAACTGACCAGGACATGCATGAGTACATGCTGCTGTAGTCAAATGTTTAATGCCATTTGCCTTTATGGTGCTTTAAATTTCATTACCTAGCATCCATTGCAATATGACTCACAACACCATTTTTCTTTAATGTATAGTCCTAAAAGCAAAGGAAGATGGCCTATTTCCTTGTATGCTTCCCAAGTAATGCAAATAATCATATTAGAAACATAAAGCAAGGCACTCCTTAGTTATATTGTATCAGTCTACAAATTATCATGAAAAGAAATGACAAATTGATGCAAGTAAAACAAAGCCAGTAAGAGAAAGTTACATTAAAAACCTCATGGTCAATTCATTAGCAATTAGAAAAAATATGATGTCTTTATATAATTCTAATTTCATACTTAATCTTTGTGGAAAAATATAACTTAAATAAACATAAATGTTTGCAATATCACACCTATGGTTAGCATCTTTATCACAACACTTTCTGGCATACCCACAAATTAGGATTTCATCAAACATGGTGTTTATAAATTTACTTTTTCACTTTAACATTCCATGCCAAAAAACAATTTTTAGTGGATGGAAAAGATTTTATTGTGCACAATAGTGAGGGATTCAACATATTTAACAAACAGTATGGGAAACTCCATGCTATCTGCTTAATCAGGACAGACATCAGCTGTAAACAACCAATATGCTTATTCAGCTAAATGACTATAAGCAAGCATTATGATGCTATAAATACTTGTTAACAAATTCCAGCCTTCTTTCTAAAAAAATTTAATATTAAAAAGAATGTAGAATAATGTGTCAGAGCATTGATTTATCATTAATCAAAATTTATACTGGCAATTTATATGACCAATTGATATGAGTTAAATATGTTTCTTAACATTTTTTTATTCATCTTATTTATAAAATGTACCTAATAATGCAAACATCACAGGGTTACTATAAGAAATGAGGTAGCATCATATGTGAGCCTGATGTTAACATCATACTTAATGAGAAACTAGATGTTTTCCTCCTAAGACCGAGGATACATGGAGAATGATTTTTCCAACATTGTATAGGAAGTACTAGTTACTGCAGTAAAACAAGTAAATGAAATAAAAAGTATACAGCTTGTGAAGGGAGAAGTAATTGTTTTTAATCTCAGATGGAATGATTGTCCACATAGAAAATCTGAAAAATCAACAAATAAACTTCTGAAAAATAGAATGACGGCAGGATATAAAATCACCAAGTGAAGTATCCCAAGAATGGAAAAACGAGCACCACATATACTCACCATCAAATTGGTATTAACTGATCAACACTTAAGTGCACATAGAGTAGTAACATTCACCGGGTGTTGGGCAGATGGGAGGGGGGAGGACGGGATAGGTGTATGCACACCTAATGGGTGCAGAGTGCACTGTCTGGGGGATGGATACGCCTGACGCTTTGACTCAGGTGGGGCAAAGGCAATATAGGTAACCTAAACATTTGTACCCCTGTAATATGCTGAAATAAAAAAAAATTTGAAAAAGGAAAATAAAATAAAATAAAATAAATACCTAGTAGTGGGATTGCCAGATCAGAAACTTTTCAAAAGAAGACAGACTAATGGCCAACGAACATATGAAAAATTGCTCAACATCTCTAATCATCAGGGAAATGCAAATCAAAACCACAATGATGTATCACTTAACTTCAGTGAGAATAGCTTTTATCAACAAGTCCCACAACAACAAATTTTGGAGTGGATGCAGAGAGAACACTCATACGCTGCTGGTGGGACTGCAAATAGTACAACCTCTGTGGAAAGTAGTATGGAGATACCTCAAAGAAATTTGAGGAGAACTGATTTTAGTTCTTCTTTGAAATGGCACAATTTGACAGTGAAGCCATCTAGTCCTAAACTTGTCTTTGTTGGGAAACTCGTTATTACTGATTCTAACTCATTATCTATTACTTCTCTGTTAATGTTATCTATTTTTTTCCTAATTCAATCTTAGTAGATAGCATGTGTTCAGGAATTTATTCATTTCCTCTAGGTTTTCCTGTTTGTTAGTATACAGGTGTTTATAACAGTCTCTGATGATCTTTTGCATTTCTACAGTATCAGTTGCAATGTCTCTTTTTTCATTTCTGATTTTGTTTCTTTGGGACTTCTCTTTATTTCTTAGTTAGCCTAGCTAGAGGTTTACCAGTTTTGTTTCTTTTCAAAAAAACAACTTTTCATTTTGTTGATTTTTTTTTAGAGTCTATTTCATTTAGTTGTGCTCTAATCTTTATTTCTTTTCTTCTACTAATTTTGGGTTTTGTTTGTTCTTGCGTTTCTAGTTCTTTAAGGTGCATTGTTAGATTGTTTATTTGAAATATCTCTACTATTTTGATGAAGGAATTTACTGTTATAGACTTTCCTCTTAGCACACTGCTTTTGCTGTATTCCATAGGATTTGGTATATTGTGCTTTGACTTTCATTTGTTTTATTTAATTAATTAATTTATTTATTTTTTGAGACAGAATTTCACTCTGTTGCCTGGGCTAGAGTGCTATGGCGTCAGCCTAGCTCACAGCAACCTCAAACTCCTGGGCTTAAGCAATCCTCCTGCCTCAGCCTCCCAGGTAGCTGGGACTACAGGCAAGCGCCACCATACTCGGCTAATTTTTTTTCTATTTTTAGTTGTTTGGCTAATTTCTTTCTATTTTTAGTAGATATGGGGTCTCGCTCTTGCTCAGGCTCGTCTCGAACTCCTGAGCTCAAACAATCCTTCTGCCTCGGCCTCCCAGAGTGCTAGGATTACAGGCGTGAGCCACCGTGCCCAGCCTCATTTGTTTTAATAGATTTCTTGATTTCTTCCTTAATTTCTTCATTGACTCAGTGGTTATTCAAAAGCATTTTATTTAATTTCCGTGTAATTGTACAGCTTCCAAAGTTCCTCTAGTTATTAATTTCTGGTTTTAGTCCATTTTTGTCTAAGGAGATACTTCACACGATTTTGATTTTTTTTTTTTTTTTTTTTGGTGTTTATTGGGACTTATTTTGTGTCATAGCATATGGTCTATCCTGGAGAACATTCCATGTGCTGATGAGGAGAATGTGTATTCTGTAGCTGTTGGGCAAAATGTTCTCTAAATGTCTGCTAGGTCCCTTTTGTCTAATGTGCAGTTTAAATCCAATGTTTATTTGTTGATTTTCTGTTTAGATGTTCTATCTGATGCTCAGAGTTAGATGTTGAAGTCCCAACAATTCTTATTGTTTTAGAGTCTATTTCTCCATTTAGATCTAATAGTATTTTTTCTACATAGCTGGGTGCTCCACTGTTGGGTGCATATATGTTTAGAATTGTTTATACTCTTGGTGAATTGACCGCTTTATGGTTATGTAATGAACTTTATCTCTTTTTACTGTTTTTGACTTGTAGTTTATTTTATTTGATATAAGTGTAGCTACTCATGTGGGTATTTTGTTTTCATTTGCATGGAATATCTTTTCCATTCCTTTACATTTGATCTGTATGTGTCTTTATAGGTGATATAATTTCCTTGTAGGCAACATATAGGTGGGTCTTTTTTTTTTAAATCCATTCTACCAGTCTGTATGTTTTAAGTGGAAAATTTAACTCACTTATATTCAAGGTTATTATTGTTATGAGAAAGCTTATCCCTGTCATTTTGTTAATTGTTTTCTGGTTGTTTTGTACATTCTTTATTTCTTTGTCTCCTATTTTTTATCATTGTGGCTCAGTGGTTTTCTGTAGTAGTAACATTTGAGTCCTATCTCTTCCTCATCTGTCTGTTTGCGTTACCAATGGGTTTTATATTTTGTGTGTTTTCATGAAGGTAGATATTGTCCTATCGCTTCCATGTTTAGGATTTCCTTAACAATTTCTTATAAGAGCTTGTTTAGTGGTGATGAATTCCCTTAGTTTTTGCTTGTCTGGGAAATACTTTATTTCTCCTTTATTTATTATCTTTTACTTATAACGGATAACTTTGCTGAACATGATATCCTTTGCTATCATCTTTTTTCTTTGAGTACTTTGAACATACCCTCCTATTCTCTCATGGCCTGTAAGGCTTCTGCTGAGAAATCCACTCTTAGTCCAATGGGGATTTCCTTATAAGTGACTGCATCCTTTTTCTCTTATGGTTTTACAATTTTATGTATTTTGTTTTTGTTATTTTGACTATATTGTGTCATGCAGAAGACCTTTTTGAATTTTATCTGTTTCTCTGAACTTCCTGTAGCCAGATGTCTAAATCTCTTGGTAGGCTTTGGAAATTTTCAAATATTTTATTAGATAAGTTTGCTATCCCTTTCATTTTCTCTTTGCCTTCTGGGATACTACAAATTTAAATATGTGGTCACTAAGGTTTCCCAAATATTATGCAGGCTTTGTTCATCCTTTTTTATTCTTTTTACTTTATTTTTGTCTGAATGTGTTATTTTAAAAGACCTGTTGCCAAGTATTGAAATTCTTTCTTCTACTTGATCTAGTCTATGGTTGAAGTATCAAATGCATTTTGTATTTTGTTAAATGAATTCTTCAGCTCCAAAATTTCTTTTTGGATTCTGTTATCTATCTCTTTGATAAATTTCTCATTCATATCCTGAATTGTTTTTCTGATTTCGTTGTATTATTTTTCTCTATTTTCTTATATGCCACTTAGTTTCTTTAATTATCATTATTTTTAATTATTTTTCTAGGATTTCATGAATTTCTATTTAATTGTATTCTATTGCTGGAGAATTATTATGTATGACTACTTTGGAGGTGTTATATTTCCTTTCTTTTTAATTTTTCTGTGTCCTTACATTGATATCTGAGCATCTGTTGTAATAGTTTCTTTTTACAATTTTTTTGAATTTGCTTTCATAGGGGAAGATTTTTCCTGAAGATGTATCTATGGTGTTGATTGGGTAGGGCACTCTAGTTTTGATTCTGGGTATGTGTAGTAGTATAGAGAGCATCTGTATGATTTCTGCTGCTATAAACAGAATGAGAGGTGTCTGTGATTTCCTCAGTGGCTTACAGTGTGCTTGTTGCTAGAAGCTGTGATGAAGTTTTGCTGGGGAGGAAGATGCCAGGTGGGCCTGTCCTCAGGCCCCGGTGGTGGCAGTGATGGGCCAAGTATGCCTGTCCTTGGGCTGTGGGGCAAAGCAGTTTTAGCAGGTCTAGGGAGGCCAATTTTTGGCCTCCAGGAAGCTTGCTTGGGTGTCAGTAGCAGAAGTGTTGCACCAGGCTAATGGGCAGGTTCTCTGGCCTTTGGGCAGCGGGCATGGTGTAGGTGATGGCAGTAGCAATGGTGGGACAGACCTCTGGCTCCCAAGCAGTCTGACTGGTATTTGTGGTGGTGGTGACAGGCTGGGCAGGTCAGTTCCCAGGCCCACAGGTGGTGTGTTTGGGGAGGTGCCAGCATGGTGATAGTAGCAGCTTGAGTGGGTCTGACTTCAGGCCCCTGGGAGGATTGCTCAGGTGCCAGTGATGGAGGTCTGGGTTAAGTGGTACCCAGACTCCCTCACGGCAATCTTGGGCACTAGAGGGGCAGAGCCATTCTGGGTGGATGTGTCCTTAGGTCCCCTGGTGGTATGTGCAATCATTGGCTATATGGTAGGCAGAGGTGGGGTGATCCCCAGACCCAAAACAAAATAACCAGGTGGGGGCAGCAGTGGCTACACTGCAGCCCTACTACGGGGAGGGCAGCGTTGCTTTCAGTGGCAGCAACCATTTGCAGCAGGCAGCTGGGCACATGCACTTCACTCATGCTTTGGTCCGTCAAAATGGAAATCTGCAGGGCAGGCAGAGTAGTTTGTCCTCCAGGATGGTGTAAATGTATGGTGACTTTGCTGCTGGGGGCAGCAGGGTCTTTCCCAGTGGCTCTCACTTCAGCCATGGCTACAGCAGCCAGCCACAACAGTGATAGCTGTTGGGACATGTCAATGGGGCTCCAGAGATGTGGAGATGAAGGGGCGGTTGGGTCGCCAGGAAGGATGCAGTGCAGTGGGGGCTGGGCTCTCAGTATGGGACCTTACTGTATTTGCTTAAGGCTGGAGGGATGTGGGACTCAGTTTGAGTCCTCTCTCTGGAGAAATACCTTTACATGGTCTCCAGGCAACTCCCTATCTTAGTCTCTGGGCCTGTGATGGTCTAGGGTCTTTCTTGTGGCTAGGATGTAGGAGTCTGTGGTGGAAATGTGGATGCTAGGAGTCACTCATTCACCCTTTCCCCATGGTAGACTCTCTCTAGGCTCCCAGCTGTTCCTGGCTGAGCAGGCTGCCTTGCTTCCCTCTCTTTCCTTGCTTCAGGTGTTTCCCGTCACTTTTCTGTTGAGTTCTAATGTTCTCTCTTAGATGATCTATTCAAGACGTAATTATTTCCTCACTATTTCGGTTTTCCTTTGTGGAGGAGGCAAGCACCAAATGCCTACAGTCAGCCATCCTGAAGCCCCTTCCCTTCATCAAGTATTTCTTGATAAACTACCCATCGGCATACAAAATGTTTATCTCTTACTTTGAGGATTGTATTCTACAACTAGGATGAAGGCAAAAATGTGTTCTGGGTAGATCAACTATGCTTGTTTTGTAGTATAGGTTGAGTGACTTAATAACCAGAATTTATGGCAAACAATGATAACCTCACATTTGAAACTCCATGTTTCTTAAAAATTCAGAGGAAAAGGAGGGGGGGGAGGAGAGGAGAGAGAGAGTGAAATAAAGAGATAAAAAAAGAGAGCAAGAGAATGAGAGCAAGAGGGAGATAGAAGATAAGTTAAAAAAAGACTTATTTAGCAACATAGAGCTAAAATGAGACAGACTTTAGGTTTTGCTTTCTCTAACCCCCCAAATTAAGAACATCGTAAATATTTCTCGTTAAATATTAAATATAGTATAGAAATAACATCTGAATGCTGGCTAAAACATAATTTACTTCTGGAAAGTCTACAGCAGCCTATTAAAATTCAGAGTGAAGTTTAACAGATATCCACTCCTTTGCAAATGCTCTATGTCACCAGACATTGGTTATGAGAGTCAAAATGTGAGCTATTTCTTCAGGTTGCATGTGGCTTTTCCAGATCTTTTTTGTTCCACATTACACTTCCTCTACTTTATTTATTTCCCATTCTTGGTATTATGCATTCCCTAGATATTCATTATGCCACTAAGAAAAATGAGTATAATTGAGAAACGAAGTTAGAATTTTCAGCTGCTTCCTTCCCAGCTATCAACGGTATTCTCCACTTCTTTGTGTACATGGCCAAAGAGCTACATTTGTCATGATTTTCAAGTTCTCTAGCAACCCAAAGATACTTATGTCATAGACTAAACCAACTATTTATATTTACAGCATCTTTATCTTTTAAATAATAGGTGGAATTATCAAGTTATATGGAATCATAAACTCATGACAACAGGAGAAATGAAAAAAATTACCTGAAATAAAGAGCTCTGTATTTCATCTCTTCACATCATTTTTGTTCTCAATATATATTTTTTATTACTCCAATGCTGAGCTGCTGAGTGACAATTTGTATTATAAACAAGCAGTTGCATGATTTTTTTGTGGAATTATTCACATTTTTTATAAATAGTGTTGCCAGATAAAATTCAGGGTTCTCAGATAAATTTGAATTTCAGATAAGTGATGGATAATTGTTTAATATAAGAATGTCCCAAGTATTATATGGGATATATGTATCAAAAATATTTCTTATCTATCTGATATTTAAATTTAGCTCATTGTCCATTTTTTTGTTATTATTTTCTAGAACTGCTTGCTATAGGTTAGCTTAAATCAGTGTATTTTCTTTTCTTTGGAAAGATGAAAATAGTGCTCTTCTTCTTCTCAATTGTTGCTTCTGCACCATTTTTCTCCTCTCCAAAACAAAATAAATAAAAGAAAGAGAGGAAAACAGCACTTTAAACCCACTCGCTTTAGAAACACCTATTTTCTTCCCTGCTAGTAATATTGCAATCTTCTGACCTCACAACAATCATTTTTAAATTCAAAACCTCATATCTTACTATATTTTATCCTTTGATTTGGTTTCCTGCTTTGCAAACTTAGTTCTCTGATAAGACCAAGAAAATTAATTAATTTGCAGAGTGAATTATAGCGATGTCTTTCTAAGGTAAGTGTCCATCAATGGATGAATGGATGAAGCAATTGTGGTATATATGCACAGTAGAATATTATATACCCACAAAAAAGAATGAAATCCTGCCATTTGCAACAACATGGATGGAACTAGAGAACATTATGTTAAGTAAAATAAGCCAAGCACAGAAAAAGAAATCTCTCATGTTCTCACTCATACGTGAGAGCTAAATATTAAAAACATTTAACCTCACAGAGACAGAGAGTAGAATGATGGTTACCAGAGTCTGGGAAGTGTAGCAGGGAGGGGGAGATAAGGTGGGGATGGTTAATGGGGGAAAAATATAGTTAGATAGTTAGAATTAACAGTATTTGATGGCACAATAAAGTGACTATAATTGACAATAAGTTAGAGTATATTTTAAAATAACTAAAACAGTGGAATTGGAATGTTCCTAACATAAAGAAATGCTGAATGCCTACGGATACCCTGATTACCTTGATTTGAATAATTCACATTGTATGCCTGTATCAAAACATCACATGTATCCTACAAAGATATACGATAATTATATACCCATAGTAATTAAAAAGAAAAAAACTTGGGTTGTATTATTTTTAATTTACAATAGCAATTTTGCAAGTGCCTATGTTCCCAAAGAATTATCAAGAGAATATGAAATGAAACTTTTGGATATTGATCATGTGATAGGTAAAAAAAACTCATACTATTTTGTTAGGATTATATTAAATTTATAAATAAACAAAGGAAGAAATTAGATTTTTTGTGCTTAATCTTCTATTCTGATATAAAGATTTCCTACCTATGCAAAAGTATTTCACCCCTTTATACACACAAACACACACATACTTATGTAATCAATAATTTTTTCTTATAAAGGTTTTTAATTTTCTTATTGTGTTACCTTTGTACTACTATCTCGAAGATAATATTTTTAGTCTTATCTGGTAGTTTTTGATGAGAAATCTATTTTCCATTATTTTCCCATTAAGAATAATATTAAAATTAACTAGGAACCTCTTCTCTTTCCCTGCCTTCACCTTCGGCATGCCATTTAAATTAATATTATTCTTAGTTAATACTTCTTTAAGGCTCTTAGAAACTTTATTTGACTTTTCATAAGTCATTCTTACACATCATTCCAGTTTTTATATGTACATTAGGAGAAAATATGTCCATTATATACTATTCTGTCTCCCTAATGGCCATTACTTTGTCTTGGTTCTATAGGTAAAATATATTTAATATTCTCCACCATTATTTTACTATCTCTTCATTTATTGTGTCTGTCTGAAACTTCTAGCAGATTCTTAAGAAAAGTTCCACTTTTATGTTACCTGAGTTATTTTGTTACTAACATCTTTTCCTAGTTTTTATATTTGAAGTCAAGTTTTACTGAATATAAATCTTTAGCTCAAATTGTATTCCCTCAAGTATATTAAATGTCTATATTTTCTATTATCCACTGGAATTGGACAATTCTGTCAGAATGCCTGCTGAATACTCAACATTCTCTTTCTTATAAGTGACATTGTCTTTATATGAATGCCTAAAATATAATTTTCTCTCTCTTTTTTCTTTTGCTCTCCTCTTTCGCTTTATCTATACTCTATTTTCTTTGTACCTGTTCTGACAGATTTAGTTCCTCCTCTAAACAGAATCTTCAGTGATATCTTTCCTTCAGAAAGGAATCTTCTCCTTTGTCCTAGAAAGGAGATTTAAATGGTTGGGTTTCAAACATTCATAAATCTTCATTATGTGGAGATATATTTCTCTACACATAATTTGTTAAAAGTTTTTATAATGAAAAGATGTTAAATTTTGTCAAATGCTTTTTCTGAAGCTAGTGAGATAATTATATGATTTTTTCCTTCATTCTATTAATATAGTATATCACATTTATTTATTTGCACATCTTGAACCTTCCTTGCAATACATGAATAAACTCTAGTTGATCATAGTGCATGATCCTTTTAATGTGCTGATTAATTCCGTTTGCTAGCAATCTGTTGAAAATCTTTACATCTATGTTCATCAGAGATGTTGGCCTGTAATTTTCTTTTCTTATAGTGTCCTTGTCTGGATTTTGTGTCAGAGTAATGCTGAGCTTCTAGAATGACTTTAAAAATGTTCCCTCCCTTCAAATTTTTTGGAAGAGTTTGAGAAGAATTGGTATTAGTTCTTCTTTAAATGTTTGGTAGAATTCAGTCTAGAAGCCATCAGGTCCTGGACTTTTTGTTGTTGTTATTGTTGGGAGGTATTTGATTACTGATTCAATCTCCCCACTCATTATTGGATTGTTCCAATTTTCTCTTTCTTCATGATTCAGTCTTGGTAGCCTGTATGTTTCTAGGAATTTTACCATTGCTTCTGGGTTATCCAATTTGTTGGCATCTAATTGTTATTGACAGTCTTTTATGATCCTTTGTATTTCTGTTGTATGAGTTGTAATGTTTCCTCTTTTGTTAATAATTCTATTTATCTGAGTTCTCTCTCTTTCATTCTTGTTAGCTAAAGGTTTGTTGATTTTATCTTTTCAAAAAACTAACTCTTGGTTATGTTGATTATTCCTATTGTTTTTATAGTCCCAATTTTATTTATATTTGCCCTTGCATTTGTTATTTTTTTTTCTTCTGTTAACCTTGGGCTTACTTTTTTTTTTTTTTTAACTTAGTTCCTTGAGGTGAAAGTTAGATTATTTGAGATGTTCTCTTTTTCTTAATGTAGGAATTTATCACTATAAAGTCTATTCTCAGAACTGCTTTTGCTGCATCCTGTTAGTTTTGACATGTTGTACTTCCATTTTCATTTGTCTCAAGATATGTTCTTAATTTTCTTTTTAATTTCTTCTTTGAGCCACTTGTTCAGGTATTTTCCACGTATTTCTGAATATTTAAATTCCACCTATTATTGATTTTTAGTTTCATGGCATTGAAATTGGGAAAGATCCTTAATATGATTTTAATATTCTTAAATTTATTCAGACTCGTTTTTGACCTATGTATGTTGGGTTTCTCAGCTCTCTTTTTCATGTGAGTCTTGGGTGGGCACCGTGTACCTACGATGCAGGGGTAACACTTACTTCACACTCCTGCCCGTTCCACAGTGGCAGACAACAAATGCTTACTATTCATTATAGGCTCTAGATCAGGATTATTAAACATTTTCTATAAAGAACAAGATAGTAAATATTTTAAGTTTTTGTCATATATGCTAATTTTTAAAAGCCTTTTAAATATGTAAACAAAAATATTTATGTGCTCAAAGGCCTGTCAAAAACAGAGTGAGGGATGGAATGAGCTCCAGGATATGGACTGCCTACAGGCCCATAGCACAAATTGCTTTCCTGTCCTTTCTACTTGTGACAGCTGAACTCTGCCTTGCTTTAGCAGGGACTTGGGGCATGAGCACTTTTGCTTCTGCTACACAAGCAATAGATTCCTGCAATCTAGCGTTAATAAAAAAAAGTTGCAGTGGAGTAAGTTTTCTACCCTTCTCCAGAGGCAGCTCACATTTGGTTGGTATCAGGTGGGGGCAAGTGTGCAAGCAGGTTCCATGCCTGTCCATCAGTGGCAGTCAATCTCCACCTTGCATACAAGCAGGGCTTAGATTTTAGATGTGTTTTTTTGAGTTGTATTGTCTCTACCCCCAAATACTGGAAATTCCTGAATACTGTTACTGCAAACGGGGTCATTTGGATCTTTTTTCCTGAACCCAGTAGTTCTCATTAGGATGCTGTAAAAGCCTATGGAAATTCCTGGCAGGAGGGTGCATGCTCTCCTGTATCTGGTGTACTTTGCAATTCTAATTAAAAATTATTCACATTTTTCTTATTGTGAGAGTTATAGTGGCAGCCCTTTATGGATCTCTTTTTCCAAACTGGAAGAAGAATTTTTAGACTTTGTGTGTATGTATATATGTTTATATATATTAAATTAATATTCTTCATATATATTTGAATTTACTTTCTCACTTATATATTTTGCTTTCTCTATTTTACTTTGAGAATGAAATAAATTCCCTGGAACCTCATTTCTAATCACTATTAAGCACCCTTAAAAATAAGACCAATCATATCAGCCCCTCAGTAAATGAACTTCCATCGGTACATATTCACATAGACATTAATGTCTCCTTTTCTATAAACATATTGAGCATTAGGGAGGTATGATTTCTGGAATATTTAGTTGAGTTGGATTCAGTGAAGCTCTTTCCAGAAGAAGCACACTTCTTTTGTCATACCAAGATAAAAGGATTATGGACACTATTCTACTTCTATGACTGTAAGAATAACAATCAACCTATTTTATATCTGTGCTATATGTTACGAGTGAGATGTATTCATGATCCCTCACCATGACATAGTCTTTGTATCAGGGACTTAAAATTGTATTGATCATTCAGATATTTTTGTTCTTTTATTTATTATTTATTTTTTCTTTTTAAAGTTCACCTATGTTAATTCCTTTTTATACATTTTTGTTTTTATTATAATTTATTAAATTTGATAATTTTATTTTAACACTCCTTTTCCACTCCCTATATTTTCTTCTTGGTCCACCCCAAGTTTAAAAAGAGTAGTTAACCTTATTGGTGAGTTATGTGAACAAATTGGGTATGTGCCACTCAGCATTAACCATGTAGTAATTTTATTGGAATTTACTATGGGGTGTCTTCTATTTCTTAGAGATATTAGAAACATGTGAGTTAAGCTAGCCTAATAAAGGAGTGAAACATGACTAATTTAGTCCATATCTAAGCTAATTTAGTCCATATCTAAAGCTTGCACTTCAATTATTATTTCTTCAACTGTTCGATTTTTTATCTTTCTTTTTTTTCAGGTTACTCAGAATTCTAGTGAAGAGAAAAGAATGTTCCTTGGCTGAATGAATGGGGAGGAAGTAGCCATGTACTAGTTCCAAGTCTAGGCCTTAGTAGGATTGCATTTTGCCAAAGCATGCTTCCCTTCACAGCGGCTGCTCTTTCAGTTTGGGCTCTATCATGGACACATGTGGAAAATGACCTTCCCCAGCAAATCTAGCCAAAACAAGTGCAAAGTAGAGTCACCCAGCTGAACCCATCCTAGACCATTCCCAACTGATCTGTAGATTCATGAAAATAAATTATTGTAGTTTCAGCCATACTGTAGTGTGCCGTGTTTTTGTAGCAAAAGCTAGTTGATACAAGGGGTGTTATTTATTAGCTCTCTTAAACTCCAATACCCAAAGGATGGTCCAAAAACCATGAAATACAGATAAAGGCTCTTATTAGGCATCAAATGCTGAAATCGGGTCTTAGATCATTGGATTCAGCAAAAAGAGGATATATTAATATTACAGATTTTTTTTCTTTTTAGTATAAGACATATGCAGAAATTACAGAAAACATAAGTGTATAGATGAAAGAAGTATCACCATATAAACACATTACTAGCATCCTACAACCCACCTTTCTCCCAGAACCTGCATGAAGGGAAGGAACTGAGAGTTGTGGTGTCTCAGGAATTCAAATGCCTTCAGGTTCAGATTTAACCACCCACAGATTCAAACACAAAGGCAAATGTAAGCTAAGAAATGAAGTACTCTCTTTATAAGCCACATTCTCAACACAGCTTTCATCTTAATGTTTTCAATTCCTTGTTATAAAATAGGAAAGAAGAATGTCAATAAAGGGTATTTCCTAGCTTAATTATTATATGTCTGGTATGGTGACAGTCATTTTATATTTAAAAAATAAAACAAAACAAAACTTATAAGAATCCATGTATTTTAGTGGTACTCATACAAATCAAGAGAAGAATCCATTTAGAGTAATAAATATACAATGGAATGGAACGTAACCTGAAATTTTGTTTCAAAAAGAGTCAAGCTGCACATGTTGATAAAATAAATTTCAAATTATGCAACATTTTTCAAAATCAGGCAAAAATAAAGCATTTATATGTCGGTGCAATTCTTTTATTCAGTTAAATCTTTTCTTCAAACTAAATCATGTTTCTTTACTTTCATTTTAAATAGCAGTTAATTAATATGTTCTTACTGGAATTCAGAGTCAAATAAATTTGGTAACTGACACAATAAATGTGTAGATAAGTAACTTGGAAAAAAATCAATAAAATTCTTTGTGATAATAATGTTACCACATTAAATTTATAGCAGCTGGTTAAACAATACACACATCCTCCTCCATAGTTCTAAGTTTTGCTCCAGGATCTTTTTTATAGACTGTATTATTTCACGGTAGATTTGTAAAGAGGCAGTTAAAATAGTTTTTCTGAACGTTCAGTGTACCTTCAAGAAACGTTCTATTTTGAAGATTTCTCCAAATAATAGCTTACTTAAATATCTCAGAAACAGTTTTTCTTTAGGGCGCATGTAGGTTTTCACCATGGGTAATTCTAAAATAGGATGTTTTTACCCAAAATGGGAGCCTCCCACAGGGGATGTTAACCTTTTAAAATATAATCAAGACCAAACTTTATATTAGAGAATCACTGAGCTTTGACATCTATTTTAAATCATTTCTTTTTTTATCCTACTTCCTCAAAAATATATGTGTTTTTTGTCTTGGAGGTAGTTCATCTTATTGGTCATTTTTTTTTATGTTTTCAATGTTAAATTTTATACCATTATTCCATTGTCATGGAAAATATTAGGCAGACAGTCTAATAAAACCTGTCACTGTTCATTAGAAGCAATGCTACATTTTCCAGGATCCTCTCTAAGTGGACAAAAAGAGAAAAGGAGACTCAACTTTCACTGCCTGAAAAACCTGTGCTTTCTCTGAACTGCTAGTTTAGTAATTCCATTATTGACTATTAGTGCTTTGATATTTAAAGAAGGATCAAATTCATAATTTATCTCTAGCAGATGTATAATAGTATATGTATCATTTCTGCTATCTAATATCACAAGCTATTATTTTTACTTGCATTAATGTTTTAATTTTATTTTTATCCTCATTCACCCTAATTGTTATACATATTTTTGTTCATATATATTCAAATCACATATAACTATTTTCCAATGTGAAAATTGGGCGGTCAATAG
Source organism: Propithecus coquereli (assembly GCF_000956105.1). NCBI lineage: Eukaryota > Metazoa > Chordata > Mammalia > Primates > Indriidae > Propithecus > Propithecus coquereli. Next base: position 1,632,479 of record NW_012155618.1, on the reverse strand, counting down.
AGAGTACTTAAAGAACAACCACAATAAAAAAATTTATAATCCTATTATTTAAAACAAAAATATATCAGGTACTACAGTTAAATTATATGTGCATATAAGTCTAGTTTTAGTCCTATGTATATAGATGCATATATAATTATATAAATTATATATGTGGCATACAGATTCTACATGCTATGAAGTAGATTTATGCACGTATAATTGCATACATTATACATATTCATGCACGTGTAGAAAAATGTCATTTGGCAAATGGTATAATGTTCTACTTTTTAAAAATATTTTTCACTTTATATTTAAAAATGAGTATTTAAAATTTAAAAAAATGCCTCTTATAGAATGATTACATATCACTTAATCTTATGGAAGTTAATTAATTTACAAAATCTTCCTGAATTGCTTGATAGGCGTTATACAACAAGTTTTTCTGTATATAGATCATGAGACACATGTTTTATTATTTTCTGGATGTGGAACTCCTGATTCAAAATTTGTGCAAAATTCTAAAGCATATGATATGCCTTGGGAATGAAGAAAAGTGAACATGTAGCAAAGGTCCTTAGTGTGAAGAGGAATAAGTCAAAGATGATGTTCAGATTTCTCCCTTAAACAACTTAATTATTAAGATGGTTATTAGTGAATTAAATAATAGTCTGTAATACTGTAATCTCTTTATCATTGATCAAATTACACTGCTGTTAATCACTCTGACAATAAATACAGATAAATTTAATGTATATTGAAAATACTATTATAGTGTCTGCAAAATAACCTGCAAATAGATGAAGCATCACATATTTTATATAAAAACTCAAACAAGATATATAAAAAAGACATATTAACAAATGAAAAGATATGCTAATTAAAAAAAATAATAGTTTAAAAAATATGTTGCAGTGTTTTCATCTATCCAAAGGGAAAAATTAGAATCCCTGATAAATTGAGTGAACTTGTGTCTGGGTCAACAAGTAATTTCAAGCTCTTTGTGGTAATAAAAACGGATGTGGACTCTTTGGAGGGTATTAAAACAATAACTTTAACAGTGCACATTCTCTTTGACAAAACAATTACACCTCTGCGGATACACTCTAAATACAGATCACATGTAACTGTAGAGTTATGACGAATAGTTTAAATAGGTTAAATGTTTGAGTTTTTTTTTTTCATATTTTCCTTTTTTCTGTACCAAGTTAACATGATCCTGATGCCCTAAATCCAGCTTTCTGAAGGTTAGACTATCCCACCTTTCTGGGCTATATAGGAACATGGTGAGTTTCCATTGAGTGATTCAGGAGGACAGTAATAAGAATAATTACAGAGAGAATTTGAGAAGATTTCAATACACTGCTTTATTCCACATTTTCTCTATGTGGGAAGGGAAGGGAATAGTCACTAACTTTCTCAAGCCAAATGGTGGGGTCTTCAAAAAACTTCAAAGATTGCTTGACAAGTTTACTCTGTAGTTTAAAAATTATATAACATCTAGTGCCTGACTCACGCTTGTAGAGGGAGATGCTTTCATTACAGCTGCCTCTGCCTGTGGTTTAGCACAGGGACAGGGGTGTACTAGGGTTGCAATTCCAGAAGTGTGCTATTTTTCCCATGATATAGATATTAACTCCATAAGACTACTTTTGGATATTTATAAAGGGGTATGCTACAGGAATCCTGAAATGGAAGGGAGGTTGTTATGTTGTCTGTTGGAGATGGCATATACTTGTCCATGGCAAGTATATTTCAGATGAAAGATGAGGTAAGGGACCCTTTAAAGAACCCAGAATATCATGGTAAAGAGACAAAGAATCAACATTGGATTCTGCTCCATCCAGAGGTCAACAGCATCAGATTAAAAATTTTGCCAGCCAAAATTCCTGCAATTTTTTTCTACCTGTCAAATAAGATATTTCTCATGCTTTTTCTTTCCTTCTTTAGTCAATACCCCAAACCTAGAAAAGCCCAAATTGCAGTTATTGAAAGGAAAACTAAGAGAGAGAAAGACAGACAAGCTTGTCTTGTTATCTACTTCACTGTAGGTTTTCCAGTTGGGGCAGGCCCAAACTGGAGATAAAAAACAAATGAAAATCTTTTACATTGATATGACATTTATTAGGATGTCTTACTATAAATGATCGGAAGACATTTTACTACTTGAGTCTGACTGAGAAACTACAGGACCATACAAGTGTGTACATAGTGTGGAGAAGTGATGAGCTCAAGGAGCAAACTTGAAAATGTAGTCATTAACAAAGAATGAAGTTAAGTTTATCGAGTAAAGTGATGGAGATTTTACAAATATTTTCATTGCAGCATTGTTAATATGAATAAAATTTAGATTAAAACTTGTTCTAAGGCC
>NW_012155618.1:1625098-1625761 GCF_000956105.1 Propithecus coquereli | reverse complement strand
AAGAATTCTCTCCTTTATCACAGTGTTATGTTTCCTTATTTAACTACAAGAGCATGAAGTTTAGTTTCTAAAACCGGCCTCATGAGAATAACATTCATTTTTGTATGACAATTTTCGAGACTACAAACATATCAATTTGTTCAAAATTAGGATGAACAAATCAGGCAAAATGCAAATTATAATTAGAAAATAATTTGAAATATACTTATTAATAGTCTTAACACTGTATGCAGTTTTAAAAAATCCAATATTATAATTAAATTAGCAGTGTTTATGCTTTCAGTATTTAAAGTCTGAAATTATAAGCAATAACCATAAAGTAAAGTAATAAATAATGATAATAACCAATTACCACAGAAATGGAACAAAATGTTGTAATAATCACAATTTTTATTGACAACAGTTCCTTTATAGCACTCCTAATGGCTGCATAATTCTACAAAGATCATTTTTATTACCAACAAAACTTTTGGTTCCACCTAATAAATAAAGCAAACTAAGTTTTCTCCCTATTTACAGGAGAACAGTGCCCTTTTGGTTTGGGTTTTGTTTTATAATTCATCATGATGCACTGTCCACTCATATATTTTGTGACCTACATTGTAGGTTATAGAAGATAAAGTAATTGGAGACCACTTCAAATCATCAAATTTAAAGAGTTCC
>NW_012155618.1:1621718-1625048 GCF_000956105.1 Propithecus coquereli | reverse complement strand
GGTTTTACTTGAGATAATATGTGTGACCCAAAAGACATGCTGTTAAATGCAGGAAGCTACAAATATAATTTAAGAGTACAGCTGACCCTTGAACAACAGGAGGCTTAGGTGTGCAGACCTCCTATGGAGTTGAAAATCCATGTATATCTTTTGACTTTCCCACTTAACCACTAATAGCCTATGTTGACCAGAAGCCTAACTGATAATAGTCAACACGTATTTCGGATGTTATATGTATTATATACTGTATTCTTATAATGAAGTAAGCTAGAGAAAAGAAAATGCTATTAAGAAAATAATAAGGAAGCGAAAATGCATTTACGATACTGTATTGCACCTATTGATACCTCAAGTTTACTTCCGTTTACAAGATGAATCGTCTGTCTGAAATGTGGGCAACCACAGCTGCAGACCTCAATCTACAGTAAATATCAAGCAATTCAACTTTCTTCTGTAATGTCATGACTTTTCTCTGCTTCTTGGGAGCACTTCCAACATCACTAGCGGCACGTTGTATGGGTCCCATGGTATGATTCAAGGTTTACGTATTGTACTGAACACAATGAGAGATATGCAAGAACCATAAGAGATCCCTTTTTACTGCAATACACAATTTGCTAGAGAAATGAACTGCTTAAGCGGAGGTTTATACAGGTCACATGGAGTTTTAAGCGATTACTCATAACACTTGAGCTCACTGCAATAGCAATAAGAAGTGGCTACAAAATTATGACAGTAATATAGTATATACTACAGTTAATTTTATGCAGTTATGATTTAATACTGCATCTTTACATTTGTTTAGTTTCTCTTGACTACAAATAACACCATATACAGTCTGTAAGCATTTGTGCAAGTTTTGATAAATTTTAACTTTTTATAATAGATTTGTGTATATGCTAAGGTAGTAAATAACAAAACAGACTAGTATCTATATATTTTATGCATTCAAGATATACTTAGCTTTTCCTTAATTTTTTTTGATATTTCTAAGCTATGCAGTTCCTCTGCAAGTTTTTTTCAAATTATAGCAAATCTCCAAAAAATTTTTGAATATATTTATTGAAAAATATTTTCATATTATTAAGTGGATCTGCACAGTTCAAACCCATGTTGTTTATGGGTCAACTGTATAATTAATTACATGCCTTCATTCCATAATTTGTTTATATTTTTTAAACTAGGTCTTTCTGAAACTCCCTGTGCAAATTAGTTTCTTTAGGTGTTAGCTTATTTTTTTCTTCATCAGGCACATTTTCTTTGTTCTAAACACTTTTGCTTTTAATAGATTTCAAACTATGCTAGTTAGCTTTTCTATGTTATATTGCATTAATAAAAGAAACCTACACCTTAGTTGCTTTTATAAATAATGTTTTAATTTTTTGTTGTTCTTACGTATCCTCATGAGTCACCTCAAGCTCTTCTTTTCATTCAAGGATCAAGGCTGACAAAGCAACTCCAGCCTGGGGAAAGATGGTCTAATGATCAATAAAAGCCACGGCAAATAAGAGCCAATAAAAGTCTCAGAACTGTCAGGCATATGACATTCTTGGGAATGAAATCACCACATGGCCAATCCTGATGTTCCTAAAGCAAATAAACACAATACTCTTACTGGGAGGGGAGGAAAATAATTAGGACCAAGAATACTTTTTACCATTTCATATGATTAAGAATATTTTCTTTTATTAAATGTCATAAAATGATTTCTACCTTTTTGAGAATTTTTTTGAAACACAGAAAAACCTGATTTTTAAAGAAAAATATTTCTTTTCAAACATATAGTGAAGTTGAAAGAATTTAATAGAGAAAATCCATATACCTAACACCTAGATTCTACCACTAATATTTTACTTTAAAACTTGATTTTTTTTTTTTTTTGGTTACTCTTTGATGTCTGAAAACCCCTTTCTCATATATTATAAGTAACAGAGCAGGTATTATTATGATAAATTTACAAAAAAAGGAAGTTCAGAGCCACTTGCTAGATCAAGTTTCCTGCCCTTGGCTGTACATGGCTTTTGTTTGAGGAGTTTTAAATATATTGATGTCTGGATCCCACCCCAAGAATTTTTTTAAACATATCAATATTAAATATTTTAAACTCCACATATAAGTGAGATCATGCAATGTTTGTGTTTCAGTGTCTGGCTAATTTAACTTAGTATGTCTTTCATGTCTATGCATGTTGTTGCAAATGGTAGATTTCTTTTTATTTAAGGCTAAATAATATTTCATTGTATGTATGTATGTAATATACAATTGTAAGATACAATTTTGTTGTATGTATTTATGATTTATATATATGTGTATATATTTTCTTTATCCATTCACCTATCAATAGACATTTAAGTTGTTTTAATATCTTGGCTATTGTGGACGATGGTACAATAAACATGGGAGTGCAGATATCTCTTCAACTTACTGATAGCATTTCCTTTGATATATATCCAGAAGTGGGATTGTTGGATCTTATGGTAGTTCTATTTCAATATTGGAGGGAATTTCCATATTGTTTTCCACAATGGCTTTTTCAATTTGCCTTCGCATTAACAGCGTACAAGAGTTTAGTTTCCCCACATTCTCACCGACACTTATCTTTTGTCTTTTGATAATAACCATTTTAATATGTATGATGTACTACCTCATAAATTTTTTATTTATATTTTCCTAGTGATTAATAATTTTAAGCTGGACATCTTTTGGTCTTTTTTTTTTTTTAATAAAGTCTATTTAGTCCTTTACCAATTTTTAAAATTGGGTTATTTGGTTTTTTGCTATTGAGTTGTATGAGCTCCTTATATATTTACTATATTAACCAATTGTCAGACATATGATTTGCAAATATTTATATATGTACTGACCAATATTTTGTTTTTGTGTTGAGAGAGAAGCCCAGTATGGGCTGTTTCCTCCTGGTTGCATGTGCCATGCCAAATAGGAGGATGGGCACAGACAGATGCATGAAACACCCTGAATTTTCTTTTTGCTGAATCTTTTCTTGGGTTTACAGTGGCCTGGGTGCTGTAGCTCTCAACTGTTCTCTAGATTCTCACAGAGATACTCTGGTCTTGATATTGTTGTTAACTTGATGTCTCCTTGGAGGAACTATGGTATGGAGCTTCCTAGTTTTCCGTCTTGCCAATGTCACCTTTGAGACTTTTTTGAGATATATATCATCCTCATAACCCAGTAGATTGAAGTAGATGCGATAATTTACTACCAGCTCCTCTTTTCAGGACTCGGGCTCTCATTTCTCCAGTTTCTGGAAGGATTGGTTATTGATAGCTCAGAGTGGAGTCTTGCTGGAAATTTCCTTTGCCCTTAGAG
>NW_012155618.1:1614135-1617153 GCF_000956105.1 Propithecus coquereli | reverse complement strand
AACTCAGACATTTGATTACTTTTCTGTCATCCAATTTATTTCATTTGGCATCACATTTGCAATAAAAAATACTATCTGCTCCACTTTATAATACGAACATCTTTATAGGAAATAGTTACTTGGAATAAATTTTGCAATAACTATTAATATTGAACAAGTATATCATCAATACCATATGCCAAACACCCTGGAAACCATTATATTAAATAAAATATGAGATTTGACAGTAACTTTAATAATATGTCAGGGAAATCACAATCAACTTTTTAAAAGAAGAATAAAGGAAGGTTCAACGTTATTAGGTTAGTTTCTCATATAACATAGATATTAAGTGGAAATATTGGACCCTTTGCTCCTAAATTCTGGCTCCAAAATCAATACGAATTTTATTATAGGAACAAGAATAAACACAGTAGCATATATCATATATTTTCGAAGTGTCACATGTAGAACAGAAATCAAGTAATTTAATATAAATCTTACTGGATGCTCATTAGTTCATTGCCCTACATTAGGAATAAAGTTGTGTCTTATATGTGAGCATGCCAGACTCTCTAGTTATGTACCCATAAAAGCAGTAGAAAGGGTTATAAAATTTAATAGTTTAAGGAACTGACAATGAAATGTGTGGAGTGGTGAAAGCTACTATATGCAATTAGAACGTACACCTAATTTTACCTTTTATTAATACTTCCTTGTGAATCCTCCAGAGTGCTCATTATCCTGCTCCTGGTCATGACCACTGGCATGACTGCCTCTAGATTCAGAGACGTTGTCATTAAATTATTTTCTCTTTAATTACATACTCTATTAAAACACACTTTTAAATATTGAGTTTCTGTGCATTAACTTCTATAAATTTTAATAGGACCCACAATCTTTCATCCCACTATCATCAGAGTAAGTGATCATTTTCTTCCTTGGTTTTACATGGTAAACATAAAAACAATCTGGCTGGCAGAAGTATAAAAATTTAATTATTTCATCATGTAAATTAAAAAGTATGATATCTCAGAGTTGCTCGAAATTGTAAACATTTATGAAATTTCTGTGAAATGGTATTACTTTCCTCCCAAATATTCTTACAACTCATCATCAAACGTTTATATCTGTATCACCTATACCCTCATCCAATCTTGTGTTTCCCATAGCATTTATTACTGCTTGGTATTAAAGTCTCTCAACATTAGAATATCTGGTAAATGACAACAGGGTCTTGACTCTTTTATTAGGTGCTTACAGATTGTTAGGCTTACAGAATTTACCCTCCCCAAACTTCCATCCAAACCTCCTATAAAAACCACCCCTCTCCCCTCCCTAGGGGTGTATTAGGCAGTAGCCTTTGCCAGGCCCCAGGAAGATAAGGGAATGAAATGCAAAATGGGAACTTACTTTCCTCGTTCCTCCTGATAAGGACTATGTTTATCCCTCCCAGTTGTTCCTCAGGGAGATAAAGGAATGGAATGCAAGAGGGGAACTTACTTCCCTTATCCTTCCTGGTTGTTTGAAAAAAATTTATTTTCTCCTCCCAGAAAAACCCTCTATAAATGCCAAGGTTCTCCCCCTTTCTCTCATGGATACCTTTTTGGCTCCACCCATCTGCGCACAGATGCTCAAAATAAACAGCATTTTGCTACACATGAGGCTTCATATCTCTCTCTCTCTCTCTGGGCTCTGGACCTAACATGGAATAGATAAGCTTGGCAGATAAGAACTCCTTGATAAGTATTTGTTGAAAAAATAAATGTTTAAGACTGAGGTCCCCAACCTCTGAACACGGATCAGTACTGGTCTGTGGCTTGTTAGGAACCGGGCTGCCCAGCAAGAGGTGATCAGTGGGAGAGCAAGCAAAGCTTCATCTGTATTTACAGCTGCTCCCCGTTGTTAGCCATTTACCCCTCTCCACCTGCTCCCCTAAATCTGTGGAAAAATCATCTTCCATGAAACCATGAAACTGGCCCCTGGTGCCAGAAATGTTAGAGACTGCTGGCTTAAGAGGTAGTCATACCCACACTTCCAATCTCTGTATTCAGACACCTCCCATTGAGGTAACAATATCCTCCATAATAGTATTTCTGAATGTGATGTTTCTCTTTATTTGAACCATATAAAACTCTCTGCAAGTGTTAACGTTGTTTTGAGGCATGTCATGCTATATAGAAAATATATAGCCAAATGAATTCTAAATAAATGCCAAATAATTTAGATAAATGGATGCACTCTGAGACATTCTCTCTGTATTTAATTATTCTTTTAATATTTTGATAACTGTTTCCTTGAAATTTCATTTTATTTTATTCATTTAAAATTTTGTTCTAAGAAGTGATCTATGTGCATCAAACTCCCAGAGATCCATACATATAAATCTTTGGTAGTCTCTGATCTGGGTAAATGCCTAGGAGTGGAACTACTGGTTCACTGGATATGAATATGTTCAACTTTGGTAGATACTGTCTAAATGTTTTCTGAAGTGCTATTACCAAATATCCTCACAAAGGCAAGGTGTACGGTTGCCCGTTGCTCCACCTCCTGGGTGTCTCCTTCCATTTAGCTGGCTATAACAAAATGCCACTAAGTGGCTTATAAAAAAAAGAAATTTATTCTGGAGCCTAGAAGTCTAAGATCAGTGAGGCTGCAGATTTGGTGTCTGGTGAAGGCACATTTCCTGATTCATAGATGGCACCTTCTCATCATGTTCTTACATTGTGGAAAAGGCAAAAGAGCTCCCTTGGACATTTTTCATGGGACTCTTCCCCTCCCGGCCATGATCTAATCACCTCCCAAAGGGCCCCACCTCTGAATGTCATAACCTTGGGAGTTAAGATTTAAATATATGAATTTGGAGTTTGGGGACATGAACATTAAGACTATAGCAGTTGGCATCACTTTATATTTTCAGATTTCTAAAATTTTGTCAAACTGGTGGATATCTGACTTTAATGTGTTTTATTTTAATGAAGTTTAATACGTTTCCAAATACATATTTGCTAATTGTATTTACCTTTTATGAAGTGTTTA
>NW_012155618.1:1612422-1612872 GCF_000956105.1 Propithecus coquereli | reverse complement strand
TTTTTGCCATGACTTTCAATTCTATCAAATTTTAAATAAATCAAACAAGACATTATTATTTACCTACATTATCTATTATGCTGTGTCTCTATATTTATTTTCTAATTCCTTTAGTGATATTCTCCTTCTGCTTGAGTTGCATCTTAGAATTTCACTTGTTAAGGCTTTATTGTAATTAACGTGTGTGTACATGTGCATGTGTGTGTATTCATTTAAAAAATATGTCTTATTTCATTCTCACTTGTGGAATTCATTTTCACTAATAATCTTAGAAATTTAGTTTGGTGATATTTGTTACCAACTCACTGGAGAAATAATTCAACTGTGTTCAGGTGTCTTTTATGTTGTGAAAAAATCTTCAGTCTTATTGATATTTTTTTAAGATAATCTAACTTTTTTTCCTCAAGTTACTTTTATATTCACTGCTCATATTTCTTTCTTTCTTTATTG
>NW_012155618.1:1604294-1610215 GCF_000956105.1 Propithecus coquereli | reverse complement strand
AGCTGAAAAATTTTCTAGATGCATGAGAAACCACACCCACATGATAGATATAATTTCTTGGTGGATATGTTGGGAGAAAGAAAACCACAAGGAGAAGGAAACTAGTGTCTTTATTGAAGCCCTCATGCACATAAAATATTTTATAGTACAACTAGTTACAAAATAACAGCATCTACTGAGGCTATATTCTTTTAAGAGTCCAGGGATTTTCCCTATTTCAAAGAAAGAATTTTGTAATCCAATGCGATATTTTGGAGACAATTCTCTAGAGATCACTTTACTGTTTCTAGTTAAATATTTAAAGATCCATTATGGTATTTAATTGTGACTATTAAAATATGAGAGAATACATGACTTTCTTCATTGAAACTGAATAAGGGACCATTGTTCTTTTTCTCTATAACTAGTTCTAATACATACCAGACATTCTATGAATATGATGATTTTAGGAATATAATAAATTGCATTCAGCATTTAAAAGGATGAGAAAGCATGACTTGGTATACTAGTGGAATTGAATCCAACTCACAAACTTCTATTGCTTTTCTTTTCTCAATTATTAAAGTAATGGATGTTTACCTTAAAAATTATAAATACAAGAGTATAAAGAAGAAAATTGAAATTATTTTGACGCCTTAATCCCATGACCATTATGAATACGCAGATATATTTCTTTCTAGAATCAGTATATCTATCAATCCACTGTCTGCTCGATGGCTTAAAAACCTCCTGCATGGAGGGGAGTACAGTAACTTTCACATCCTGTAGTTACCTCTCACAAGCTCTGTAAAATTAACAATATTATTCTTTATTACGTTCTTTCATTATTGTGTTCCCAGTATGTGCCAGAAATGGGGAACACAGAAAGAGATAAACAAATAAAAACCTTTGCCTTCAAAGTGATTATACTTTAATAGTGATAAAAGGCACCTCAGGAAGAAAAAAACACTCACTGTTATTTTGAGTGCCTTCCTAAGCTGTGTGCTTTTGGCCCCTTTCTAACCTTACCCTAGCCAGGCTCTAAATAGGACAAAACTTCATGACTTTGGATTAGTCTAAAATTTCTTTGATATAATCATAAAATACAAATCATAAAATTTCTTCGATATAATCATAAAAAATACAAATCGTAAAAAGATATTTTGATAAATTGGACTTCATCAAATTAAAATCTTCTCCTCTTCAAATCAGACAGTTAAGAGAATGCAAACACAAACCATAGACTGGGTAAAAATATTTTGATAAATTGGACTTCATCAAATTAAAATCTTCTCCTCTTCAAATCAGATAGTTAAGAGAATGCAAACACAAACCATAGACTGGGTAAAAATATTTGCAAATTATAGATCTAAAAAACAGCATATGAAAGATCCTCAAAACTCAATAATAAGAAAACAAAAAACCCTATTAAAAATGGTACACTTTACCAAAAATATATAGTGATAGTAAAAAAGATGCTTAATGTCATTAGCCATTACGTAAATGCAAAGTTAAGTCACAATGAAATATTAGTGCACATGATTTGAATGACAAACATTAAAAGGATTGACTATACCAATTGTTGGCAAGGATGTGTAGGAAATGTGTGTCATACAATATTGGAAAAAATAAAATATTGGACATTCAGTTTAGATATGGCTACATGCAATTTTCCATATGTATCTGTATTTACTGCTTAACAGACCACCACAAAACAGTGACTATTTCCCCCTACAATTTAGTAGTTTGAGATAGGCGACTCTGCTTTAGGCCACACAGGGGCTGGGTATCTTGGATGGCATCGTTCCTATGCTTAGTGTTTGACATGCTGGATGATCTAGGGGACCTGAATTGGACTGTTATTTCTCCTCCATATGGTTTCTCTTCAATGGCTTTAAATGTCATTTAAAAAAAAAAAAAGCCAGATTTCATCATTGTTGTGAGCTGAATGTAGTCTTAGTTCAATGTAAATTTCTCTGGCATCCTAAGAATAGAAATTTCAATCTCGAACATTTAAATATTGAACTTTACTATTATACATAGATATTGACACTTCTATTTCTATATTTCACATGTTTTAAATTTTCTTTCATATTTCCCATCTCTTCATCATTGTCTGGGAAGAAAAATGTTACTCAGCCAGATCTTTCAGCTCAATAATTTATTTTTAGTTTTGTCCCATTTTTGAGTTCTTTATTTAAAATGTTATAATTTTTTACACTTAGTGTTTCCATATGAGTTTTCATAGTTGCAAGTACTAACTTCATGCTCTCAATAGCTTCCTTTCATCTATTACATGTCTATTCGGCTTGTCACCTTCATTTTAACAGTGGTTGTGTTCCCCAATTATGTAATTATTTTTCCATTAGTGCCTTTCTCCTGATGATATCAGCCACTTTGGCAGTTATGTACCTGAGGAGAGTGGCAAGTGTCCAGGTCCTCCTTATGATATGCCCTTCTGGTCAATTTAAGATGACATTTGCCCTAAGGCAGACAGTCTCAGTGCCAGTGCCATAGCCATAGCCTGGAACTGACCACCTCCATTTGCTGTATGCCACATCCTGCTTTGTACCCTAAGTCCGTACAGTGACTTTTTTCAAAAGCTTTTTTTTTTTAATCACCATCTATTATTGGTACTAGATAAGAGTTTCTGATCGAATAGGCACTAATATTCCATTGATATGCCTATTTCCCACTTTGGCATCTAGGACTCCACACTGCACTGCCATTTCCCTCCATGGCAGGTCAGAGATGCCTTTTCTTTCTCCCTGTGGGTGATTACCATTTTAAAAATTATTGCTAATGTATCATATTCATATATTTCCCCATGGCTTTTGTGCCATCTCTATTGATGGACTTGGAACAAAAGCCTGCTAGCAACCCTGATCTCAGTTTGTTACTTGTCATTTTTTAAAAATGTACATCCACAATAGACTATGCTTAAATGGCATGATCTTGATTTCTTGTTATAGTCACAAACTACGTAATATAAATCATAAATACACAGGTAGCACTATGCTGAAATGTATTTGATTTCCAATTTTACTAATTAACCATGATTTTCAAACTTTAGGATGCATCATTATTATACATTATTATACAAGGACCCCCTATATATATATATAGGATTCAATACTATCCATTATTTCAGGCATCCACTGGGGGTCTTGGAACTTATTCCTCACACATAGGGAGGCGCTACTGTATCTGCATGAAAAAACCTGTACACAAATACTGCATGTAAGAATTTGGTTGGTAATCATGCTAAACACTTTTTATTCTTCCCAACTAGTCCATTCTTTCCCCTTCTCCATGCTACTCTTTTCAGGAGGCTGACATGAATGGACTATTTCAGTGGATTCCCTTGCTCTATGAGTCACAGTTTCTAGAGAAATAGAACAAATAAGAAATCTATCTGTTTATCTATCTACCTTATCCATCTACCCAGAGAGAAAGATTTAAAGAAATCGGCTTATGTCATTGTGGAGACTGGTAAGTTCAAAATCTGCAAGGCTGGCCAACAGGCTGGGAATTCTGGCAAGAGTTGAGGATGCAGTCTTGAGTCAAAGGCAGTTGGGATGATGAATTCTTCCCTCTTAGAGAGACCTCAGTCCTTTCTTTTATGATCTTCAACTGGCTGAATGAAGTCTACTCACATTATGGAGAGCAATCTGCTTTACTCAAGGTCTACTGATTGAAATGTTAATCACATTTTAAAAACCTGCCTTCACAGCAACATCTAATAGATGCTTGACTAAAATCTGAGTACTATCACACAACCTAATTGACACATAAAATTAACCTTCATACCCCCTGACATGTAGTTGGGTTTATTCAACGGTGAGCTCTAGCAGAAAATCTGAGAGAGGGAGAAGCAAGAGGTCAGAGAAATTAGCCCTTCAGTTTCCTGTTGTATATATTACCACAGACTTCACAGGTCCTGCCAAGGATCTCTACGCCTGACTAGTTATCCTCCTTTCCTCTGGCCTATTTCCAAAGAGAAGTGGTTTCCAACTCCGCTTCCTCCTCTTGCTAGCTCCCGGATTGCACCCTTTACATTTTGCCTAAACCGTCCTCATATCTTCGAAAATAATCCCTTCATTGAACTTTCCTCAAATTATCCAATTTGACCATGCCCTTCTTTTCCTGCCATAACTGGACAGATGAAAAAAAAAAAAATCTGTGGGTTTGGAAATTAGCAGATTACTCTTGTGGGTACTCTAACCTTCAAAGCAAAACCACAGATGTTTCTTCCACAATTTGAGATTTTTCCTTTTTACTCTTAGAGATGTCAATCATTCAATATTTGCAGTTTTACTTTTGAACCCCCTTTGTTTGCAGAGATATTGTTTCCCAATCCTCAATTGGCTGTTAACACGATGAAACAGGCTTGATATTTGAAAGTCCAGCAAATACTGAAATTGAGCTGAACAATACTACAGTAAATAGAAAATGATCTTCACTATTAAACTGCTTCAATCATACCTTGCTCTGTTGGAAGCAAAAGACAGGCTTTCTTTTAGGTCAGCAGTTGGTACAATTTATGCAACTATATTGGGGAAATATGGTACTTTTATTCACTTTCACATCCATTACTTGACTCTTCTAAATGGCAATTATTGCTTCTTGCATCGTTTGATAGAATTAGTAAAGCCAGCATTGCGTCTGTGTTTTTTTGTCCGAAGATTCAGAGCAACATACTCCACTCCCGCTTGTCACTCATTTTCCTTCTTTTCTGTACCACGACCATGTGACACAGACTGACTTCTTGCCCCGTGGCTAAGCAGTTACTGATAAGATTTTTACCAGATTTTGATCTAAAAACTACAGAAAAAATACTTTGTGAACTTCGAGCAGAGGTTAGGTTAGAGTTGGTAACACGGCGCATGAAAGCTACAACAAATGCAGAGGCTTTCCAGTTATTTGCTATTGACTGTCTACTTATTTAATATTTTCCAAATAGTTTCTAGAACCAATTAGCACAGAAGGTCATAAGCATTTTATGATTATTCATGTAAACTAATTGTACTAATAACTACATAAAATTATGTCTACTGACTGTAATATAATTTAAAAATTACCCTATTTTTATATGTGAGATAGCTTCCAGAGGTTCACAATCAATTGATTCCCTAGTAATTATTGTTATTCTTAAATTTAAATGTTAATCTCTCAGTATAGATATATAATAGAAATTTAGTGTATTAAATTAAATTTAACATGTAAATCTAAATGTTAATCTCTGAATATAGACATATAATAATGGCTTAATAACTATATATATATTCTTTTGCTAGGGATGTCATAACAAAAGCCACATAGACTGGCTTAAATGACAGAAATGTATTTTCTCACAGTTCTAAAAAGGCTATCTGATATCAAAGTGTGGGCAGATTTGGCTTCTCCTGAGGCCTGTCTTCTTGGCTTGCAGATGGCCGTCTTCTTGCTATGTCCTCACTTGGTCTTTTCTCTGTGCACATGCATCCCCGATGTCTCTTTGTTTGTCAGCATTTTCTTTTTTTTAATAAGAACACCAGTCATATTAAATGAAGGTCTACTGTCTACCCATATGGCCTCATCTAACTTTAATTACTTTGTTAAAGGCCCTATTTCTAAATATATTCATGTTCTCAGGTACTGGAAGTTAGGGCTTCAACATATGAATTTTGAGGGGGTGAGTAATTCAACCTGAAATACTATGTATCAGAAAAAATAATGGATATACATGTATCTGATCATTTATGCAAAAGGAGTATAGAAAGGATAAGTAAGACATTTTTGAGGTGTTTTACTACAGGGGTGTGTTGCAATTGGGATGGCAAGGATGAGAATGGAACAGAACAGAAAAAATGGAGAGAGGGATAATATTTCTCTGAGTTTGACATTCTTTACAGTGCGTATGTTTAGAAGTAGATTAATGTTCCAAATAGATGACGGATAGG
>NW_012155618.1:1599194-1603604 GCF_000956105.1 Propithecus coquereli | reverse complement strand
ATTTATTTGATTCTATTTTCTCTGAGTAATATCATAGACAGCAAACATTGTTTACATGAGAATAAACTTTTTTTGCTGTGATAAAAGTTTTCAACTACTCACATTTTCTGGTTTATCATTACAGTTTTTTTAAAAAATGATATAAGAATAGATTTCTGTGAAAACTTAAAAAACTGAAATTGAAACTAAAGGATTCAACAAAATTAAAATTATTTTATTAGCAGATACATAGAAAATATTCTTATTCTTTTTTATGGTTATAATTGTTGATGCTTCATGCATTCGAATCAGTTTATTTGTATCAAAGAATTTCTCACCGTTACAATGACCTATTTGGTAATTTTTTTTTTATTTCTGCATATTATGGGGGTACAAATGTTTAGGTTACATTCCCTTTGCCTCCCCACCCTCCAGTCAGAGCTTCAAGCGTGTCCATCCCCCAGATGGTGCGCATCCCACTCATTATGTTTGTGTATACCCAACCCCTCCTCTCCCCTCTTAGCTGCCAGAAGTCCGATAAATGTTATTCCTACATGTGCTCTTAGGTGTTGATCAGTGAAATCAATTTGCTGGTAAGTACATGTGGTGCTTATTTGTCCATTCTTGCGATACTTCACTTAGTAGAATGGTAAATTTTTTTGAAGAAACTGAGGACTGGGGTGTGTTTCTTGATTAAAACACTGGATCGTTAATATATCCCCATATTTAGGGATTTATCCCTATATTCAGAAAAGTGAAGAATTGGAGGGAAGAAATCTCCATGTAAACTTTTCTGGTTGAGGAGTTTTCCCGTTTTGCCCTGAGTATAGATGGACTGATATACATACTTTCACAAATGCGGGGATTTGAAAGTCTTACATATATACAGGTGCCAAAGAACACTTTGCCTAACACTCAAGGATAATCCACTTATTTGCACAACATGAAAGAATGAGTGTTATTCATATGTATCAGTGATTGGTCCCTTTTTCTTTCTTCTGTGAGAAACAATTCAATAATTTCCATTATCTTGACATTCAAAAGGTATATTTATATAATAGGACAAGAAGATCAGAGATTGTGTACCTCTTTAAACCCATCCATTTATGTCTAGTCTTATACATCCAAAAATTGTTCATAGATACATGTTAATCTGGACATTTAGTGGAATAAATTATGTTTTTAACCAGGTGGAAAAGTCCATAATTTCTTTATCAATATTCTAATCTACCTATGAAGCTCATCAGAGTTTATTTAACTCATGTAATCTATCGCAACTGCAAACATAATTTGTAACCAGTGCTGTCTGCAGAAGACTTCTGAAGTAAAAGTATTTATGAAAATGGAAACATAATACCATTAGTGATAAATATAAATATAAAGATTTATTGAATATGTAAGTACTTGAACTTCACATATTTTAAACTATATATCTGGGTTTCTAGAGAAGTGTCACAAATGGATTGGACTGTAATTCCAGTAAGCCAAGTTTATATTCCTGTTTTGGCATTTAATATGCTCTGACACCCTCATCAATTTTCTTACTTGAATAACACTGTACTCTGGCATATTTTAGATATGGGCTATCAGTATAATAAGTTATGTCTCAGAGTTTAAGAATTTTCATCTCTGAAGTAGGGATTGATAAAGCAAATGCATAGGGAAGAAGAACTGACAGGGCTTCACAAGTTTGGTTTTTTTGCCCCCCCGGCCTCAACTTGTATCCTCCACTGATAGTGATGATAATGCTGAATAGAAGCACTGAGGAATATACTAGAAAGAAACTATTTATGTTAATAAGATAGAGTGTAGATAATAAACAAATCATTTACAGAATTTCTGAGTACCCTGGAGATTTTTATTTTGATACCAGTATCATTTTTTTAGACATTTAGAGAAGACAATGTGTATACTCTGGTAAATATTTTTGAAAACGAATTTTACTGTTTTTTGTTTGGTAAAGAAAGTTACCTGTCAACTGCTGTAGTTGATTACTTCATTCCTTTCTTTTAAATGCATCCTCCCTTAGCTATAGAGAACACTGCACCTTCTATCAATCAACTTAAGATTGATAGAGTTGTAAATTTTCAATATCCATGGCTGTTTAATATATTGTCAGCTAAGATGTCAGCCATAGTTGTAGGTTAAATACAGTATAAACCTAAACGATTATATTTTTAAATAAACTATCATAACTATCAATCTAGCTAGGATGGGAAAAGAACAGGTTTGCATTTTGCAAAGTCAACTGTATCAGCAGAGAAGAAAAGGATTTAAAAGGGGGGGCATACTAGAAAAAAGTTTTAAATAGCAGTTACAGTAATTGAGGTGAGCTATGATGCTTTGAGCAAAGGGAAAGGCAATAGAAAGGCAAACTACAATATGAACTCAAGTGATATTAAAAAGAAATATTTGACAGAATATAGTGACTTATCGGTTGGGAGTATGTGAACAAAACAATTAGAGATAGCAATATTTTTTATTGGGAAGGTCATGATAGCATTAATTGAGATAGATTTTACAGGAGGACATAAGGCTGTCTGAACACTGAATTTTGAAATGCATGTTCTTGGAAACTTTGATATTTTTCACCCCACTTACCATCACTGCTTAACCAGATCTTTAAATTTTGTGACTAACATTCATTTAAGAGAAGAATAGAACATACACATATATGAACATTGATAAATTCTTCAATTTATGTGAAAAATTCAAATTCTTAAAATATGTAAAAAATTATTCATGTTCACATATATGTATTGTATTTCTTATGTCAGAAACTCAGAAATCTCTATACTCGTATAATTTTTTAAATTTAAAAATTTGGTAAGGAAATTCAATTCATTCTATATTCTCTTATATTAATAAATTTTTCAATAATATCTTTTATACTATTTCAATCAGTTCTTTTTGTCTAATTTTTTAGTACTACTTCTCTCATACTGCATAATTATCACTCTCCCATCTGGCAGTAATGGCTCCCATATCAAACACTTCCATGTTTATTGGGTAGCTAACATGTTACCACCATAAGAGAACATTATCTCTCCCTCAGCATTTTTCTACTCATGCAGACCTTTCCTCTCATACCATCCGTGTCAAAAGGAATCTGTGGTACAAGTGTGATAATTATTAAATGTGGATCAAATATATTCACTACGCATTCATTAATATGCTTGCTCTATTTGTTAATTTCAGTGATTGTGGAGGTTTTTTTTTAGTTTAGCATTGTTTTACTGTTTATGCTTCCCCATTTTTGTTCTTTTTGGAAATTTAGTAGATTTTCAGAAAAGGGAAATGAAAATTCATATTCATGCCAATCTTTTTCAAGAAATCATTCCTTATTTTTAATTTTACATATATTTACCCATGCAAATAAAGAATTCTTCAACTGATAGCATCATTTTCCTTGTGAACACTCACATCATTAATAATAATGTTGGCTTTTCCCTTCCAACATATATTTTCCTTATTTCTTTTTATTTTATTTTTTCAGCAATAACTTATAGAACAATAGTTAATACAGTGTAATGATGCTCATAATTAAATCACACATAAATTTCATGCTAATATCTTTTGTGTTTTATTCTGCTACCCATAATAGAAACTGAGCCAGGGAGTTTCTAGAAGCAGAAGTGTAAGCTCTGAAGCTGCTCAGTAGTGCTCAGAAATTGAAGTTCTTTCTGCACTGCTGTTCTGCCAGCCTTCTTTGAGGCTTTGTCTTCAAAGTTGCAAGATGATTACTGCACCTCTAGATATCAGATCTGAAATCTCAGTAGTAAAACAGGTAAAAGGAAAAGAGAAAAAGTTAATAAAGTTTTTTTGTGATGTTTTGCTTTTTTCAGTGAGTAAAAGATACCCTCACCTTGATATCATATTTGTTGCTCAAGGTCATATGAGGTCTATTTATTAATAAAGGTAAATGGGTCACATGTAGAAAACTAGAAGACATTGCCATAAACATTGTGTTAGATACAGGCTGTCTGATTACATTTTTTTACTATGTCTTGTTCTGTGTCTTGTCTTCATATTTTCAAACTTTTTTTATTAAAAACTAAGACACAAACACTCTTATTGGCCTAGGCCTGCCCAGGGTCAGGATCATCAAGGGTCAGAATCTTCACCTCCACATCTTGTCCCACTGGACGGTTTTCAGCGGCAATAACACACATGGAGCTGTCATCTCCTGTGGTAACAGTGCCTTCTTCTGGAACACCTCCTGAAGGACCTGCTTGAGGCTGTTTTACAGTTAACTTTTTTTTTTTGATAAGTAGATGGAGTACACTCTAAAATAATAAAAAGTATAGCATAGTAAACACATAAACCAGTAACATAGTCGTTTATTGCCATTATCAAGTATTATGTGCTATACATGACTTATGACCTATACTTTGATACAACTGGCAGCACAGTAGGTCTATTTACACCAGT
>NW_012155618.1:1598587-1599144 GCF_000956105.1 Propithecus coquereli | reverse complement strand
CCTCAGTAATAGAGGGGGAAAGTATAAAATAAAAAACAAACAGAAACAAATAAACTATATTTCAAATGAGTAACATAAGTTTGATGTATATGTTGATGTTCATGTGCATTTATTCATCTGTATAACTACTTCCCGAAGGTATTTATTAGTAGGACTCTATAAAATGTGATATATGAAATGGTTTATATATGTTTTATATACATTATATAATTTAATACTTTTGATTTTATATTCCTAGTAAATATGTTTTATTATTTCTCATGCTTCTATTTGCTTAAAAGCAGCACTTACAGGATATAATATTTTTATGCAAATTATAACTCTCTTTTCTTTTATTTTTCTTTCATTAATTTAATGCATGGAAATGCCTCCCTCTTAAAGGGCCGGTTGTATATTTAGTACTATTAATAATAACATATTTGAGGGGATGCTTTCTTAAATTTTATGTTCATGTATATAATTAAACTTCTACATTTTTATTTTGGCTACATTGTAATTTTTTTCTTCAATTGTAACTGAATGTACTAGTGATTTTTGAATGCCATATTTATGCTGTT
>NW_012155618.1:1586632-1587297 GCF_000956105.1 Propithecus coquereli | reverse complement strand
CCAGAAGCTGAGGGGAAGAGAGAATGGGGAGTAACTGCTTAATGAGTGTGGAAATTCCTTTCTGTGGGATGAGAATATTTTGTAATTAAATAAAGATAGTGGTTTCACAACATTATAAATGTACTAAATGCCAGTGAATTTTTCACTTTAAATGGTTAATTTTATGTTATGTGAATTTCACCTCAATTACAAAAAAATTTAAAAGAATTTAACTCAAATCTTACTCTTTCTCTGCTCCCTTCTTCTTTTCACCCCATTTTTTGTAGGTAACCAATTCTTGTATGCAAATCTAAGGAAGTACATTCATATACTCTTCTTTCTTGTTATTTCTTACAAAAAGCCAACAAATAAGACATTTTTAGTAGCATCTCTTTCTCTACCTAACACATAAAGTGAAATTACAGGATAAACTCTAAGAACTGTAATTTATGGATCACATAGTAAATACATACATAGTTTTTAGAAATATTGCCAAACTGTCCTCCACAGGGTTATGCCATTTCACAGTTCCGGGAACAATGATAATATGTCCCCACAGCTTGGCCAACTGTGAATGTTGTCATGTCTTTGAGTTTTGTCAATCTGATAGCTGAGACATTGTGAAAAAGTGTAGTTTTAATTTGCATGTCAGTTATGAGTGAATTTGAGCATCTTTTTATATATAT
>NW_012155618.1:1583122-1584499 GCF_000956105.1 Propithecus coquereli | reverse complement strand
GTAGAGTTTAAAAGAATTCTGTCATGCTTTTTTCTATGATGTTTATAATGTTCATTTTTACTCTAGATCATATCCATTAAGGCTTACTGGTACATACTAAAAATGGATATAATTTTATCCCTTACTAAGTAGCTATTCAGTTGTCCCAGTATTATTTATTAACAAAATTATTTTGACCCCAGTAATTTAGAACACTTCCTCTATTATATAATAAAGTGCTATATGTCTAGATTGTACTTTTGGACTTTCTATTCTATTCTACTTGATTGTCTATTCATCATCCCCTACTATACTGTTTTGATTGTAGCTGCTCTATATTTTTTTACTGGGTTAAGTTAGTCAACTTATTTATTCTTAAATATTTTATTTTTTGTGGTCATGGGAAATAAACTCTTTTCTTTAATTATGTCTTTAAACTTTTTATTGTTTTATACACAATAGTTCTTGGGTTTTATATGTTGACTTTACATCGTGTTACATTAGTAAATTATTTTTTGTTTTGAGTTAGTATACATGAGAAACCGAAAGGAATTAGTGACAGAGAGATCATATCATCCATAAAAGGAGATAATGTTATTTTTTCTCTTATAAGTCTTATGCCTGCAAATATTATCCTTTTCTTAATTTCATAGGCTAATATTTCCAATATACTGTAAAACAGAACTGGGGATGGTGGGCTTTCTTGACTTGTTACTAACTTTAGCAGAGATGACGTCAGTGTTTTTCCGTTAAGTAAGATGCTAACTTTAGGACATGCATGTATTTCAGGTTTTTATGACACAGATCCCACTTCCTCTCCCTTTTCATGCTCCTGGCATCTATCAGCAGGAAAACATTTTCCCTATATAATCTCCTTTACTCTGTCTATTCATAGTTTTAACTCCTGAAGATCAAACCACATAATGATTATCTTTGCAATTCTTCTCTTTACCACAGGGAACATTGTTTTCATGTTACAAGCTAAATCAGCTAGATTCATTTCTCATAAATTATATGATTCAAAACAAAGAAAAGCAGGCTAAATAATGCATAAGAAGTAGAATGTTTTCAAGGGGATAAATAAGGGCTCATATAAGATGATTTTAAAAGTTGAATAATGCCTTTATATACTTGAAAATACATATCCTAGAAACTCCCATAATATTTTATATTCTGCTTTGAGAAATGTATAATTTCTTAACAAAGCAAAAGATACACAGTTTCTTATGCACTCTGAATTTATGAGAAAAAGAAATGATTATTCAATATTAAGATAGGACCACTGATGTGCTCCTTACACATGCTTCCTTTTTTTAATAGAAAATTACTTTTTGAAGATAAAGATAAATTATTTATTCATAAACTGGTTTTCAGGAAGGGGTGATTAGTATTTGCTTT
>NW_012155618.1:1582573-1583072 GCF_000956105.1 Propithecus coquereli | reverse complement strand
CAACACCTTCACATTGACTGTAAAGGGACTTAAACAGGCAAGCCTTCCTTGAAAAAGAAGGGCAAAATTACATGACTTATACCTCCTGCTTTTCAAACTTACTACAAATCTACAGTAGCCAAAGAGGTGTGGTTCTGACATAGGGATAGACATACAGAAAAGTGAAGTACAGTGGAGAGTCCTTCCCCCAAAACTTACGCAACTAGGGTCAATTGATTTTCAATAAGGATGCCAAGATCATTAAATGGGGAGAAAACAGTCTCTGAGACAACTGGATAAACTGCATGCAAAACAATGATAGTGGACTTCTAACTCACATCAAATATAAAAATTAACTCAAAATCAGTCAACAATATACAGAGAAACTAAAACTATAAAACTCTTAGAAGGAAGCAAAGGGATAAATCCTCATGACCTCAGATTTGGCAATGGATTCTTAGATATAAAATCAAAGTATCAGCAACGTAAGGAAATTCAATTCATTCTATATTCTCTTATA
>NW_012155618.1:1567844-1569208 GCF_000956105.1 Propithecus coquereli | reverse complement strand
CTAATATAATATTGAATATAATACAATTGCCTACAATCACCGCTGTTTCCTTCTTCAAGTGTGTGACACCTGTCCTCAAACATCAGTGCTCATGATTGATGAACCAGGCACTTAACTCAGGAGCTTCGTGTGAGTTTGGATAGTGATTCCGCCATAGATCACCAAGAGTAAATACAAGCAGATGGAAGCCATGTGTGCTAGAGCTTTCATGTCAAATATCAGTATGAATATATTTTCCCAAATAATCCTTTGAGCTGAAGATAATTTTGGTCTGAATCATGAATTATTCTTTTTTCTCTCACTCGTATTACTTCCGTAAATCCACTAGAGTATTTATTTTAGTGAGATATTTTTGTTGCTACTTAAAATGAGAGAAATTGCCTGAAAAATCCTAACATTACACAAAAGATGTAAATCCTTCTTCTGCTTTTAGTAGTACTACACAATGCTTTACTTACTCTTGATAAGTAACAGACCTTTAAATAGTTCAAAGTAAGCAATTATTAAATTGACAAGTGCTTATTATTGAAAGTGATTGAGATTTGTTAATTAGATCTCACATAGTTTGCATTTTGTAATAAAAAACTGGTGTTTTTTTTCCCCCAAAGGACTTCAAATTGTTCCACTAATGATACATGTTAAGCTGTATAGAAATTTGTTAATTTTTTATTCATTTCTGTTTTGGACTGTAGTTTGGGAAGATTAACAAACTACCCTTTGTTTTTTTCTAAATAGCTCATTAAGTCATTCTCTACATTGATAATTTACTCTAGCTTGCTAAAGAAAGTGAAAGCAAGAGTGTAAATTTTTAATGGCATTGTGAATAATTCACCCACAGTTCATGAATATAAAAGATAATGTCACAAATAACACAACTTGAGTTATGACAAAACTTAAAAGCTGAAGGTTGCCATCCTTGTACTTAACTGGATTCATAACTGTTGTCAACTACAATGTCATAAACATTCTCTGTTCTCCACAACTGTGTATGTGAAGTGAGGGTAAACACTCGTACTCTTTTGGACACACACAATGTTCAACAGGCAGGAGAGGGATCACTGGCCTGACAGAATTCAGCAAATAACGAAGGCAAAACAGAAAGCGCCTCTTCTGCATTTGCAAAGTGGGTTTAAGGGTCATGGCAGGCACCAGATTGTGTTCATAGCCGCAGCTTTAAATGAAAGCACACAGAATGGCTAAGGACAAATGCAAATAAGAGTTACCCAATAGATACAGTCATGCAAAGACACACTCCACTAACAAGACTATTCTCTTTGCTTGTATAAGTTAAATATGACAAAAATATTATGAACTCTTTTGAAAAGGCAAAGTATATCCCTATAAGTCTACCCTCTAAACAAAAC
>NW_012155618.1:1566698-1567794 GCF_000956105.1 Propithecus coquereli | reverse complement strand
GAAATCCTGTGTGTGTGTGTGTGTGTGTGTGTGTGTGTGTGTGTGTTTTATTTCAAAATATTAAGAGGGTACAAATGTTTTTGTTACATGTATGGCTTTTATAATGCTTAAGTCGGGGCTTTCAGTGTTCATTATACCCAATAGGCAAGTTTTTATTCCTCCCCACCTCCCCTCCTCCTTCTTGGTTTCCAGTGAATGACCTTTACATCTCTTTCTGCCTGTGTGTGTCCATCGATTAGCTCCCAATTATTAAAGAGTACATATGCTGTTTGTTTTTCCATTCCTGAGATACTTCACTTAGGATAATGGTCTGCGGTCCCATCCAAATTGCCGCAAAAGGTATTATATCACTCATTTTTATGGCTGAGTAGTACTCCATGCTTTTATGTACTTTATGGCTGAGTAGTAACACATGCACACACTACATTTTCTTAATCCACTCATGTATTGATGGGGACTTAGGTTGATCTCACATCTTTGCAATTGTGAATTGTGCTGTAATAAACATTTGCGTGCAGGTGTCTTTGATAAAATGACTTGTTTTGCTTTGGGTAGATACTTAGTAGTGGATTACTGGGTCAAATGATAAGTCAACATTTATTTCTTTGAGGAAGCTCTGTATTATTTTCCATAGAAGTTCTACTTGTTGTTGTTTTATAAAAATGGCAATGAGAAACCTGTAAGGCCTTAGGGGAGGAATGGTTGTTGGTTTGGGAATACCCGCAGAGGGTAGTTTTCGGTAGAGTGTAGTTTTTGCAGTTTTGCAGTATCTTCAGCTTTTAGCAATCCTATAAAAATTGTCTCAGCATTTAGAAAACTCGAAGTAGGCTTGAAATGAGAGGCTGAATTTGTATTTACTGATAATGATAGTCTTAACCTACAGGTCATTGATATTTAAGTTGTTAACAGCAGAATGAAAAAAATGCCATTGTACAATTGTGAATCATTGCTGGCATAGCAAATCTGCACGATGATATAGTTAAGTGATGTGCAGGGAGTGAGGGGAAAAAGGCACAAAAGAAACTAGAATGACATCCTCATTTACTAGTGTACGGGAAATGTAATCATTTTAGAATATTTTTTTATGGATCATGAA
>NW_012155618.1:1555382-1556582 GCF_000956105.1 Propithecus coquereli | reverse complement strand
TTCAGCATTAGTAACCCTAACCCTAACCCTAACCCTAACCCTAACCTTAACCCTAACCCTAACGCCTTTCCATTCAGCATTAGTAACCCTAACCCTAACCCTTACTTATCTGTCGGCCTTTTACATATTTTCCATATCAATTTTGACATTATTTTCTTAACTGATATTTTTTCTGGGGACATTTGTAAATATCTTAGTGATTTGAGAATATTCTTACTATAGTGAAGATGTTTACACTTTAGCTGACACATATATTTGGTGTGATCATTTGCCCTTTTCCCTCACTGGAGTCAGTTTGACTTTGTTCTTCATCACACCACTCCTGGTTGTCCCAGCCACAATCCATCTTCTTCTAGGGTTGTGGCATGTGAATGGGACTTAAATTCATTACCATTCACAAATTGCCATTGCCAGGCCATGATGATAATTCCAATGATGAGCCAAGTGTCATAAGAAGCTCCGGTCAGGCTGGAACCTTGGGATTTTGTTTGATATTTGAGGAAAAATGCTGCTGTTAACTTTTTGTCTTAAAGATAGTGGGCCAGGTAAGTTGTCAACATATTCTCACCATGAAAAGAGTGACAAAAATGAAGCATCAGATGCAGATGGAACAAAGGAAAAAAATAGTGACCATTTTTACTCCATTTGTTTGCCAAACAAGCCTTAGTGATAACATAAATGAAAAAAAAAAATGTTCTTTTTAAATCAAATAACGTCTTCTTTCACCGACACTATTTCAACTTTCAGAGTTGATTTAAATGTTTGAATTTCAATTTGATTTGCAAAGGAGCTTTATAGACCCATGGTTCTTTGTGTATTAGTAATATAATATGGGGAAAATATTCAGCACATAGCAATAGCCATTAAATATTAGCTTCATGTTTGTATTATCACTATGCAAAAGTATTGTCTATTTACTTTTGGTGACATTCTTTCATAAATCTCTTGTTTTTAAATATTAGCTTACGTTCTCTACATCAAAACTTTTAGCATTTTCATTGAAAACATTAATTAATTTGAAACATATTTTGGAGTATGAGTTAAAGGTATAACTATCAATGTATTAAATATTTCCTATACATTTTTGGAATGCTCTGTTTTTATTACCAAATTTGGAAATCTACCTTAATTATATTTGAATATCTATCTTCTGATATATTTTTGTCTTCCTTTTATGCTCTATTGAATTACTTTGGGGTA
>NW_012155618.1:1550834-1553542 GCF_000956105.1 Propithecus coquereli | reverse complement strand
TAATACCATTTCTGGGAAGTGATCCCAAAGTAATAAACAAATGTAAGTGAACAGCTTTATAAGCGGAGATATTCATTTCCCCAGTACATATCATAGTGAAAGGTCATAAACAATATAAAAATATCAATGACAGTCACAAAATTTGGAACATATTTGTGTATCAACTACATGTTATAGTCTTTATATTAGGTACTGAGGACTCACCAAGGAGATAACTCCTTACAGAAAAGGGAGCTACACGAAATATCCCAGCCTCAGGAAGTGCCCAAGTCATTGGAATAGAAATTCCACTTTGATTAAAGCGAAGTGTTTATTTTTTGGATATCTCTCTCAACTGAGCCTCCTTCTGATACAAAGCTAAGTCACAAAGCTACAAGATTTTCACTAAAAACACTTTTCGACTTTTGTAGCATAGGCACTATCATTTAGGTAGTTTTCCAATAGAATATAAACAAAGAGAGAGTTATCTATCATTTTACAAGACTTCACTAAGCAACTTAGTCATATTTGACCTTTCAGTGTCTCATTTAAAGTAGAGAGAGTGTGGAGATCAGTGGAAAGGGTGTTATCTGGACATCTACCCAAAGGAACAAAACACAGTCTATAAAAAAGACATCTGCACTAGAATGATTGTAGCAGCACAATTCACAATTGCAAAGATGTGGAAACAACCCCAAGTGCCCATCAATACATGAGTGGATTAATAAAATGTGGTCTATGGATACCATGGAGTTCTACTCAGCCATAAAAAATAATGGTGATCTAGCACCTCTTGTATTATCCTGGATGGAGCTGGAGCCCATTCTACTAAGTGAAGTATCCCAAGAATGAAAAAACAAGCACCACGTGTACTCACCATCAAATTAGTATTAACTTATCAACACTTAAGTGCATACATACTAATAACATTCATCAGGTGTTGGGCAGATGGGAGGGGGGAGGAGGAGATGGGTATATACACACCTAATGGGTGAGGTGTGCACCGTCTGGGGAATGAACAAGCTTGAAGCTCTGACTCAGGTGGGCAAAGGCAATATATGTAACCTAAACATTTGTACCCCCGTAATATGTTGAAATAAAAAAAAAAATTCCTCAGCTGTGACACAAACCACTGTGTATGTGGAACATCCAATATAAGCTCTTCCACATCACCCTGACAAGAATTGGAGACAAGGGGAATAGATGTGAATGTGAAGCTCATGCTGCCTTCTGTACCACAACTAATAAAATTTTTTGTCTTTTATCCAGGAGCCTCATGTATTTTCCTAGTACCTCAAGAAAGTGTGACAGACTAACACAGTTCTTGAAACTAAGTACCTACCAAAATCAGATGAGAATTAGAAACGAATGAAGTTCTGGGACCCTTTTCAAGTTAAAAAAAAACAAACTAAAACAAAAACCATGAAATTGGCAGGAATCTCGTATATCTTGAAACAAAATGTTCAGTGGTAATTATGTACAACATCTTAATCTCTGATTGGATATATCATTAAAATCACACACTATTACAAATCACAAGACCATTTGATTGGGTTATCAGTGCTTACCTCCAAGTTCTCAGCATTTCAAAATAGTGGCTTGATTAGTTAAAATATGCTTGTCCCCATATAGAATTATCCCTTCAAATTTATAATCACAGATTATATACGTGCTTTGCATTTGCTGTTCTGCCTCATTCTATATGTCCTCTCTCAGAAAGTATGTCTTTTTCAGTTTATGTGTTAACAAGCAGGCATTGAAACCTAATACACTGCGCAGTGCCAAGCTAATAGTTTGTGGAAGGGTTTACACAAAGAATAGATGTACATAAAGGCACAAAGTGGCTGGAAAAGGTAGCATGAGAAAGCACAAAAGTCAAAATGAATTTTAAAGGGAAAATATTTTAAAAATAATAAAAATGACCAGCAAAATATACTAATAATTGTCATAATGTGGAAGAACATATTTTCTACTTTGTCAATACATTGTATATGTGTGTGTATAGATAAGTAGATAGGTAGATAGCATATGTTATTAATGCCTATGTTAATAATAATGTGTATACATACATACACATTGCATGTATATCTTTATACATCTATAAAAGCAGGTTCAAGATAAGGAAGTAAGTCCCTTATTTAATAATTTGAATGATACGAATCTAATGAGTATTTTACCTATATTATAACATTCAGTTGTCATAATCACCCATTGGGAAGGTGCTATTATTATGCTTACTTTACAGATAAGGAAACTAAGGAATAAAGGTTTTAAGTTATTTGTCCATGTCTAGAAAGTGCTTGATTCAGAATCCCAGCCTATTCATCAGTAGTTTGACTCTAGAATGTATAACTGTAAATTTTATATCTACGATCATATAGTGATATCTGCAATTTTTGAAGAAGAACTTCCTGAAATATTTTATATATAATAGGTTGATTATTTTGGAAAGTATTTCTTCATAGTTGTACTTCACACCCTCATACAAAGATACTTGAGTTTACCCATTTGAACATATAAAAATAAAAATGAAACAGTAGAAAGTTTGCCTGAAGTATTAATAATTTTTTGAAAGTGATATAAAACTTATCTCTTAGGAAATTGTTTTGATTTATATGCTATGTTTATCACTTTGCAAAGAAAGAACACTTCTGTGAACATCAAAGAGTCCTAATTTAATTTGGATATACTACAAGGATATCAATGAGCTTGTAAATTGAAATAAATTT
>NW_012155618.1:1548495-1549614 GCF_000956105.1 Propithecus coquereli | reverse complement strand
CTATGGTTATTTTTGTTGCTATGCATTTTTTTTCTCTGAACAACTTCTCAATTTCCCAAAGATGGCTTCTGTCCCTTCGTTTTTCTGCAATCTCATATCTATAGCCAGGAGAGAAAAAAACCCAGAGTTGTTTAATTTCCTTCGCACTTTGGATGCATTCCTACTTTGGATACATTCTCCAATTTTTGTCTTGTTTCTAAATAAAAGTGTAGCATATCTTGGAATTCTGACATTGGTCTGACTTTCTTTATCAGAGACGTTTTCAGTGTCATGGTGGCTGTGCTCTCTAAACAGTGTCTTGTTTCTAAATAAAAGTGTAGCATATCTTGGAACTCTGACATTGGTCTGACTTTCTTTATCAGAGACGTTTTCAGTGTCATGGTGGCTGTGCTCTCTAAACAGTGTCAACATCATTGATTCTTTGCCTTGTCTTGTGAAGAAAAACGAATACATGGTTAGATGAGGCAACCAACTTATATTCTTTAGCTTGCCCCTGACAATTTCACAGTTGGACAGATTTCATCAATCTATATGCACTAGCTTTCTTTTGTCAATAAAACAAGACAATGGCAAGGTTGAGGATTTTATTCAGGAAAATTGTAAGTTTTTAATAATTAGCCTAAACTTCAAGTGATTATTTTACTTGGCATTGCAATGTATAACTTCTTATATGCAGTGATTAATATACATACTGTTTAATGCAAATTGTTTGGGGACTTTCTGGAATATATATTTCTGAATATTTCCCATCCATGATTGGTTGAATCCATGGATGTAGAACCCACAAATCGAGAGATGACTCTACGATCAAAGTTCCAAAGGTATTGTGAATGTTCATTTTAACGTTGAAAAGAATCCAGTTCTTCCTCTAGGTTTTTCAGCTGCAGGAGTCAATCAATAACCTTTTTATTTACACCAATTTATATACATACACACACAAACACACACACATATCAAATTTGTCACATTTAACTGTAAGTTTCTTAAATCATTCAAAGACAGGTACAAAATTGATACTACCAGTAATTCCTAAAATTAGGTGGAATTATATTTAGTTTTGGTCTAGTTACTTAATATATGAAGGAATAAGATTATAATGTCCTTTAATCTGAAATAGTT
>NW_012155618.1:1540250-1547519 GCF_000956105.1 Propithecus coquereli | reverse complement strand
AAATCAATATAAAATGTCAACTGCATTTCTACATAGTAGCAATGAACAATGCAAAAAAAAGTGAAAGTTTAAGAAAACAAGTCCTTCTAAGAGCATCAGAAATAATAAAATGATTAAAAATAAACATCAAAAGAAGTACAATACTTGTACACTGAAAATTGAAAAACATATTTGAAAGAAATTTAGTAAGATCTAAATAAATGAAAAGGCATCTCATATTTGTGGATCAGATGACTTAACATTGTTAAGGTATAAATAGAGCACCCCAGATTAATTTGTAGATACTATGCATTCACTATCAAATTCCATCTGGCTTTTCTGCAGATATATCACGCTTGCTTTAAAATTCTTATGGAAATCCAAGAGACCCAGAATAGCCACAATAATCTTGAAAGAGAACAGAATTGGAAGACTCACGTTTCTTAATTTCAAAGCTCACTACAAATTTCATTATTTAAGACAGGATGGCACTGTCATAGGGATAGAGATATAGGTAATATACCCCATCTGTTGATAAACAATCTTGGAAAGATTGTAATTTAAATGATATTAAAAGAAAAACATAAACATACTGACTGACAACTTGTAACTTGTGAAAAGAAAACATAATGCAGAATCAAATATATTGAACGATATGCAAAAAACTCAAAGAAAGTTATTAATTCTGAAAATTGTCTATTACATGGATCCCAAAAATGTTTAGGAAATAGTATAGGATTCTCGGAAGAATAAAATAAGTTATTGATTAGATGATATGGAGAAAAATTTGAAAAGCTTTCCCAGAATGCACAGAACAAAGATTAAAATTAACAGAGAAAAGATGCAAATGTTATCTATGGAGGCTGCAAACTGCTGATTTAAGATGCTGATTATTGGTGGTTACTTATACAACAAACAAATAGGTTAGAAATGATAGCCACAATTGTAGGGTGAATTATTTTCTGGACCAAACAAATTTCATTGAAGGTATAGTGAAAAATCTCACGATGGTCCATGAAACATCATTCTTAAGAGGCCTGTGTTAATCAAATAAGGGTGGGGAGAAATCTCAACCTGTAAAATGTCAAAGGTAAAGTCAAAAATGAAGATCAACTTTATACTAACAATAACAATTAAACGAAGTAATGGCCCTCACATTTTATGTTGAAACTCAAAATGATAGAAGAAAAATATAAAGTAACAGCAACATCAGTAATTTAATGTTAAAAAAAGCTTGTGACAAGATAATTTTCTGTGCAGTTATATTACCTTTTAAGATAAAAGCAACTCGAAGTAAATAATACTCAAGAAAAATATGAACCTGTTTACCTTCCTTTAAAATATTATACAAAGGTATAGTCTAACCAATTGAGAGAAAAAGCAAAATTAATACTCAGAAATGTCAAGCCTGGTAAAAAGATATAATAATGAGCAAGTCCCAGTGATGATTCATAGATAACATAAATAATTGCAATTTTTTGAACTTATAGGAAATTATAATTAATAAGTAATATCTATAGTATATAGGACCTCTGAAGCTAAAACCAATTATATGTATTAGATATATATTCTGTTTCATTTTCTGGTAACAAACTCCCTCTCACACACCATTTTGTTAACTATCCTCCTAACTTATGGGAATTCCTATCCAGTGTGTCATCTATCCTTCTCAAAGTTAGGCACATTGAGGTCGTTTCAAACATGTACTCAAATTCTTTAAGCCTCCTCTCACAAAATATAAGTCCTTGGAATATGGACTGGCTTATTGACTCAATGCTAATGAATAGAATGTGTCAGAAGTTCCAGAGTTGTGTGACTTCCAATGCTAAGTTAGAAAAAGACAGTACAACCTGGATCTGGCTCTCTTTCTTGAGCTCAGAGGTGACATATAAAATTTTGCCTGCCTGACAGCTTTCATACTGGGAGATCAGGTTAAGAGAACATGGAGAGCAAAGAAATGGATGCCTGAAGAATCTAGTCTATTCTGTTCCTACACTCTTGATCTCCAACTAGCATCAACTTCCAGACATATAAGTGAGGGAAACTTCAGATGATTCCAGTCCACAGCCTCCGGGCCACCTAGACAGCAAGTACTACAAACAGGGCTCCACCACCCTGCTCTGCCTGAATTCCTGATCCACAGAATCTACCAGCAAAGTGAATGATTACTTTTTACAACAAAGTTTTTGGGTAATCTGTTTAGAAACATTAGTCACTGAAATACACATAGACTAATTTCTTAATTAGAATCCCACTTCCATTTAAACATCAATTGATTTAAGGATGATCACCTGGTTCAAGCTAAGCCAGTCAGAACTGTGACTATTTGATCGACTGATTTGATTTGACGTGATGTGATATTCTTTTGTCAGAGTGGTGGAAGAAGATGTAGGTGGAACTATTGACATGGAAGCTGGGGAAGAGGGTCTCTCTTTACATGAGATCATGAAAAATAAATGATTTATTAAACTGGAGCCACATTTATGATAATGAAAATAGTATGTCTGAAAAATAAATCAGGAATGAGGGAAGCAGAAAATGACACAGATTGCTAGTGACATATTTGAATGCAAGGATTCATCCTTACATGAAATCAGCACTGCTATTTAGCCTTCCCAGTATATGGACAAATGAGTTCTCCCTTGTGGCTTAATCTAGTTTGAATCAGTGTCACTTGTAAACAAAAGGTTACTGAATAATGCGGTAGTACAATGTGTTTTGTTTTTCTCTTACAAATCTGATTTCCATAGATTTTTTTCTAAGTAGGAAACATTCAATTCTCCTCTGCATTTTCCCTAAGTTTCCAAAGAGTCATGAAGCCCTCCAAGTGCCTTCCTCTATCAGGAAATATATATGTGTGTGTGTGTGTGTGTGCATGTGTGTGTGTGTGTGTAAATATATGATTTTAGTTCATTTGGTTGTAAATTATTTTAGGGAATATAAATTTAAGGATACTTTTCTTTATAGGAAGCTACTTTTTTTGGATCAGCTGGAATTGTGAGCTATTACAAGTCAAAAATCACAACTTGCAAATGTCAAAAGTTTGAGCAACTGACAGTTGCAACTGACAGATCAGTTTGAGTTCTGATCTGCCTAAAATAATTGAAAAGAGTGATTTTCATTTACCTCATTTACATATTCATAAAGGAAGGCAAGTAGGACTACAGATATAATTTCCCTTTATTGGTGTTATTCTATCGTTCAGATCCTAATTAAAAAAAGTCTGATGCAATTAGAAGCTATTTTAGACATTAAGAATTATTTGTTGTAAGTTTATTGGAGGAGCAAACCAAACATGTTTTTCATCTTTAAAATATTAAAATTTTTTGACATTTAATGTTTTAAGAGACTACTTTTATTCTCCATTTCAAACTCAGGAAAGACAAGGAAATAAAATAAATTATGGAACTCTTAGAATCTTAGAGAGAAATACAGATAACCATAAAATTTGTTGTACTATCCTCTCTTCTACCTTTCTTGCTTTGGACCTCTGGTACTCAATCAAGTTTCCTCACAGGACATAAAATTTTCTGATATTATTCCTTTTAAAATCCAGTTTTTTTCCCTTGGGGGGAAAAAACTTACATTTCATAAAAGGATCTATAACTTCTCAACAGAGAAAAAGAACCACATGGGAAGAGTATATAGATCTCTCTCTCTCTCTCACTCCCTGCCTTCCCCTTTCCCACTCATTCAATCTTTATGAAACACAGACAATCAACTGAAGGGCAAATTCATAGAATACAAAAATAGAGTTTCAAGAAAAACAAAGCAGGGCAGCATTAGCGAAGCAGTAACCACTATACTGACTGTGTCTGTGTGTGGTGTGTGTATTTCCCATTTCCCTGTCACATTGTCACTTTTGTTTTTTCATACTATATAATAGAGCAGTTTGGCCATGAGTTGAGTGGTAAACTATCCTTTCAAAAAAAAAAAAAAAAAAGACAGGGAAGAAAGGAAAAGGAAGGGAAAAGATCATGAGAAACAGTGGATACACACTGCCAAAACCTTACTGTCATGAACATTAACCACATAGGAAACAGAGGCAAGGTAACAGCAGGTAAGACTCCAGAAAGAGTAAATTTGCCTAAGATATAGGAGAAATAAGAGACTCAAAAACAGCATTAAAACACAGAAAGTAGGTTTCACTATCACAAACTTGACAGGATTGTAACTGAAAAATATTTATATAACCCCAAAAGATGGAGTTATACTACTTTCCTGAGGATTCACCCTGTGGCCCAGTCCTACTTCACACACTTTGTATGGCTGTGTACCTCCTTGGGGTATTGTCAAGAGCTGAGCTGAACTGGAGAGAGGTAAGCCACCAGGTGTCCGGGCAGTTGATTAAGTCAACAAGCTGAATGGAATGGTCAAGGCTTAATCGCTTACTGTGATAGTACAAGCATGAGGCTAAGCAGAACAAAGTGCCAGTTTCCCCAATGGTCCATATTCCCCCCTGGAATGGTCCAAGGTGATGGTCAGGGGGATTCTTGCATACATGGGTTTTGTCTCCCTGCAGAGAGAGCCCCAAACCAAAAGTAACTGCCTTTGTGTGGACCTAGGGGTATGGGGGAAGCAGAGGGGAAGCACGAGCAATAAAGTGAAGAAAAATGTCTTCACAAACCCCTGATAAGGTGATCTGGGAAGAAGAGCCTGAGAGAGGCCTCAGCCATAGGCCCCTGATAAAGAGGCCTCCAAATGGATGCACAGGGGCTAGGAATTCAGCTGTATGTAAGGACAAGGACAAACAGGGGTCTGAAGTCCTTGACTGCAATTCTTTTCAGAGACTACAATTCACTAACTGTGTACCAAGTCCGGTGTGGGCAGTACAGTTTTTCCCCATGAGTCTTGTCAAGTAAAGCCTTTGTAATTGCTAACAGTTGGACTCGAAAAATCACGCATAGGATTTTGGCCTGGAGCCATACAATTCAGTTCTGTCTGTGTGAATGATAGCGGAGAGAAGATATTCCAACTAAGCTGGAAGCTTTCAATGAGTGCAGGGCTTAGTTTGGCATGTTGAATAGATCATGGTAGGGAGTAAGTGTGGGTGTAAGGGAGTGCTTTGCCTCAAGTCGCTGGTCAGTGTAAGTCTCCATGGGGCAAATGTGAAACCCCAGTGAGGAGAAAACAAACAGCTCCTTACCTTTGAGTATGACTGAATGGTACAGATATTTCTTGCCACACAAGGACGGAGTGTTTAGAGTACAATTTAATTTGATTAAGAAAATTAAAGCAATGCAATATTTATTAAACTAGAAGATATTAAGCAAAAGTATACTTGATTACCAATTATAAAAATATACCAGTTAGCATTGCATTCAGCAAAAGTACCTAGTTAACTAAAACTAATTGCAAACATAAGGACATTTTGTTTTTCTTCTTTTTTTCTTTCACAATATTAATTAAGGGGGTAGAAGTGTTTTTGTTATATGGATATCTTGTATAATGCTTAAGTCAGGGCTTTAGGTGTGCCTGTCACCAGACTAGTGTTCATTGTACCTAATAGCTAAATTTTTCTCCCACACCCACCCTCCCGTCATCCCCCCTTCTTAGTTTCTCACGTTCTTTACATGGCTTTGGGCCCATGTGTAGCCACCTGTTTGCTCTCACTTATTAGTAAGAACATAAGGTGTTTGTTTTCCAATCCTGAGATACTTTGCCTAGGATAACAGTCTCTAGTTCCATCCAACTTGTTGCAAATAGCATTATTTCATTCATTTTTATGGCTGAGTTGTACTCCATGGTATACATATACCACATTTTTTTTAACCCCTCATGAAATGAAGGGCACTT
Source organism: Propithecus coquereli (assembly GCF_000956105.1). Classification (NCBI taxonomy): domain Eukaryota; kingdom Metazoa; phylum Chordata; class Mammalia; order Primates; family Indriidae; genus Propithecus; species Propithecus coquereli. The sequence continues at coordinate 1,541,744 of NW_012155618.1, read as the reverse complement.
AGGTTGATTCCACATCTTTGCAATTGAATTGTGCTATGATAAACATTTGAATGCAGGTGTGTTTTTGATAAAATGACTTCATTTCTTTTGGGTGGATACCCAGCAGTGGGATTGCTGAATCGAATGATAGGTCTACATCTATTTCTCTGAGGAATCTCCACACTGTTTTCCATAGAGGTTGTACTAATTTGTAGTCAACCAACAATGTATGTGTCCCTTTCTCTCTGAATGCATGCTAGCATCTATTGTTTTTTGACTCTTTAATAATGGCCATTCTGACAGGGATAAGGTGATATCTCACTGTATTTTTAATTTGCATTTCTCTTATGATAAGTGATGTTGAGCATTTTTTCATGTTCGTTGGCCATCTGTCTATCTTCTTTTGAAAAACTTCTGTTCATATCTTTGCCCACTTTTTGATGGAGTTGTTTGTTTTTCTCTTGCTGATTTGTTTTAATTCTTTGCAAGTTTTGGATTTCAGTCCTTTGTTGGATATATACTTTGTGAATATTTTTCCCATTCTGTATGTTGTCTATTCACTCTATTCATTATTTTCTTTCCTGTGTAGAAGCTTTTTAATTTAAATAACTCACATTTATTTATTTTTGTTGTTGCTATATTTTATGTTGGGTCTTAGTCATAAATTCTTTGCCCAGGCCTTGTCTAAAGGAGTTTTTTCTATGTTTTCTTCTGGAATTTCTATGGCTTTTTGCCTTATAATTAGGTCTTTTAATTTTTCTTGAATAATATTTTGTGAGTGGTGAGAGATAGGGGTCCTGGTTCATTCTTCTGTGTGTGGCTATCCCAGTACCATTTATTAAATAGGGCTTCCTTTCCCAAGTGTATGTTGTTGTCTGCTTTGTTGAACATCAGTTGGTTGTTGGTAGATGGTTTTATTTCTGGATTCTCTATTCTGTTCCACTGGTCTGTGTCTCTACTTTTATCCAGAACCATGCTGTTTTGGTTAATATAGGCTTGTAGTATAATTTGAAGTCTGGTAATGTGATGCCTCCAGATTTGTTCTTTTTATTTAAGATTGCTTTGGCTATTTGGGATCTTTTTTAGTTCCATGAAGCTTATGATTGTTTTTTCTAGATCTGTGAACTATCATACTGGTGTTTTGATGGGGATTGCATTATACCTGTAAATCACTTTGGGCATTATGTACATTTTAATGATGTTGATTCTACCAATCCATGAGCAGGGTATGTTTTTCCATTTGTTTTGTGTCATTTGCAATTACTCTCATTAGCATTTTGCAGTTCTTCTTGTACATTTTGCATGTGTGTTCACAAGGGCTATTGGTCTGTACTTTTCTTTTTGTTATTGTGGTTGTGTCCTTTTCTGGCTTTGGTATAAGGGTGATAATGGCTTCATAGTATGAGTTAAGGAGGATTCCCTCCTTCTTGATGTTATGGAATAATTCCTGTAGTATAGGTACCAGTTCTTCTTTGTATGTCTGGTAGAATTTGGCTGTGAATCTGTCTGGTTCAG
>NW_012155618.1:1536965-1537411 GCF_000956105.1 Propithecus coquereli | reverse complement strand
ATGTTTATTGCAGCACAATTCACAATTGCAGTGATATGGAATCAACGTAAGTGCCATCAACTGATGAATGGATTATGACTATATGTATCATTTTACACAGACACATAAACACACACACAATGGAGTACTACTTAGTTATAATAAATAATGAAATAATGCCTTTTACAGAAACTTGGATGGAGTCTATTATCCTAAGTGCAGTAACTCAGGAACAAAAAAATACACGCGTATGTTCCCACTTACAAGTAGGAGCTAATCTATGACTACACAAGGGCACACAGAGTGGTATAATGAACACTGGAGACTCGAATGAGGGAGAGAATGGAGGGGGTAATGGATGAAAAATTATATATGAGGTAAAATAGACACTTTTTACATGATGGGTACAACCAAATCCCAGACTCTATCACTCTACAATATATAAATATAACAGAATTCAACTTGTA
>NW_012155618.1:1531789-1533200 GCF_000956105.1 Propithecus coquereli | reverse complement strand
CAAGAGAATGGGAGAAAATATTTGGAAACTATGCACTTTTGACAAAGGATTAATAACTAGAATATATAAGGGACTCAGCATCAAAAACAAAACAAATAATGATTAAAAAATTGCAAGTGATCTGAATAGACACATCTCTAAATAAGACATTGCAATGGCCAATATTGTATAAAAAAGTCTTAACATCAGTAACCATCAGGGAAATGCGAATCAAAACCACAATGATATATCATCTCATCCCTGTTAAAATGACAATTATAGAAAAAGACAAAAAAATAACAAATGCTAGTGAGGATGTGAAGAAAAGGAAACTCTTGTAAATTGTTGGTGGGAATGTAAATTAGTACAGCTATTACGTACAACATTATGTAGGTTCCTCAAATAAATTAAGAATAGAAATACCATACGCTCCAGCAATTCCACTGCTAGATATATATCCCAAAGAAATCAGTATGTCAAAGAGATATCTGCACTTCCTGTTTATTGTAGTATTATTTATTCACAATAACCAACATATGGAATCAACCTAAGCATCCATCAATGAGTGAATGGGTAAAGAAAATGTGGTAGATATGCATAATGAAATACTATTTAGCCATAAAAAAGAATGAAATCCTGTCATTTACAGCAACATGGATGAACCTGGAGGAGATTATGTTACTTGAAATAAGCCAGACACACAAAGACACATATTACGTATTTTCACTCATATGTAGGAGCTGAAGAAGTTAGTGTCAGGAATGTAGAGAGTAGAATGGTGGTTATCACAGGTTGGGAAGGGTAGGAGGGAAAGAGGAATGAAGAGAGGTAGGTTAATATACTGTCCAGTGGCCGACGCGCTATAGTTAACAATAATATATTGAATATTTCTAAATAGGGCAAAGGTAAGTTTTGCAGTGTTCAAAACATAAAGGAATGATTAATGTTTGAGGTGATCAATATTCTAATTACCCTGAATTGATCATTACACATTATGTTCATGTATCAAAATTTTACATGTAAATTACGTACACCATAAATATGTATAATTATTATGTATCAATCAAAAGAAGAATATAAGCAAAATATTATGAACAGCAAAGTGGAAAATAGAAGTAACCTGTGTTTCTAATGTCTGTTGAGCCATGACACTAACCTTGAACTTCTTATCTCCCAATTCTCTTTATGTAAGAGTCAAATAATATACTGATCTGCTTAAACCACTTTTGTTGTGGATTTCTATAATACACAGCTGAATTTAATTACTACTTAAGCCTAAATATTTATTTATGTATATATGAATATGCACATATATGTATACAGGTAGATTGACTATTGCAGAATTGTTCCATAGAATCAGAAAATTACACTCTAAATTTGATATACTGGTAAATATTCTCCTATGTAAGATCTCTTAATATAGATTTATATT
>NW_012155618.1:1528488-1530443 GCF_000956105.1 Propithecus coquereli | reverse complement strand
GAAGGTATATGATTTCAATGTAAGCTGTTATTTGCTCATATTCAATTAAATTAATAAAGATTAGTTTTAATTGGAAATCTATTGGCTGTACATACATATAATTCCTGAAATTTGACCTTTGATTAGATTTATGGCATGATGATGGGATAAAATAGTTGAAATAATAAGAGTCCACACCTGAAGTCTTTATTCCATAATTTTACAATGCTTCACAAAACATTAAATTCATGCATATTTGGAGATGTGTATGCAACGAGCTAAAATATATCTATAGTTGAAAAATTGTTTCTCATCCTAGGAATTTTCTTTAGAACTATTTCTAATGAGGATGTTGATATGATATGTTAGTGACAAAATATGTTCCCCTGAAGCTTTTTCCCGGTGCCTAGGTATAGGCATTAGGTAGATGTCAGATTTTATAATGGTGGTGTTCCAGAGGCTAATGCCCTCTGTTGGTCTAGAAGCATAAGTGATCCTGTTATCTTGTCTCATTTCCCAGCTCCCAAGTTTTCTACAAATTTTGTGTTGATCTAACTTAGTAATTGATTTGGAACAGCATCACCATATTGATCTCATTTTTTTAGAATGACCCTCAAGGAAAGTCAGTCAGCATAGTCTGGCAACAAATGACCAAAATTATTTCTATAGCTTCAGTAAATGCAAGGCAAACTTTGGAGAAAATTCTGAAAGGTGTAACATTGGTCACCTATACCCATCGATTCATCTCTTTTCTTTCACCTCTCCCTTTTACTAGCCCCCTCTCTCCTTTCCCCTTTTCCATATTAAAATGTATTATCAGAAAGGATTAGCATAAAAAGCCTGATTGGCAAATAGGAAATAATTCCTGGCCATATGAGCTCTTATGGTTTTGGATGATGTTCCATTTCCATACCAATCTCGGTTTTAGAGAGAACAAAAAAGTCATGTTCATAAATGCTGAGGTTCAACTTCTAGCTGTACCTCTGATTAAATAGGTGACATTAGATTTGTTGACATGTCCTTGTAGATATCAGTTTCTCAATTGAAAAATAAGTTCAGCTCTATCAGAGGTATTGAAATGGGCCCTAGGAAACCCTAGGGCACTCTATAAACAGTCATGGAGCCAAAATTGAAGAAAAAGTCAGGAGCTATCCTTTAAATATATTTCTAGAACAAAGCACCTTTTCCCTCAAAACTGATTCTGGGACTCTGCAACATTTTTAAACTCTACCATATTGAAAATCAGTTTTTATTCCAGGATTTCAATGATTCTGAGACTAAATTTTAGGCAAAATCAAGATATCTAGAACCTCCAAATTCCCCAGAAGATGAGGAGTAATGTACATTTAAGGTTTTTCAAATAGGACACATAATTCGGGTCTAGGGGAAGTAAAAAATGTCATCATGAACATGGAATTTTGGATAACAGTGGGGAAAGCAAGTCCAAGTACATTTTACTGGGAGCAGACATGCTTTTCTCTCACCACTGCATTGTAACATCTAATGAGAAGAGTGTAGTAAACTGGTTTCGATGTGGTTGTGAGACATATTTGTAAAACATAAAAGTGCTTATATACATGATTTATTTGAATTTTGTAGCTATAGTGACAATATTGACATTATATCTTAATAATGGACCCTCATTTTTCAAAATGTAAGATTAAATCTAAGCTTAGGGAAATTGTAATGTTTAATTTCACGCTAAAAACTTATAATTTTTATGACATAAAAGGTAACATATAATTTTATTAGGAAACTTTCTCCAGTGCTCTAAGATAAAACTGGAGATAATTTTTAGTCTATGAATTTTATTTGGATATATTTTAGGAACATATAAAAAATTAAAAGGTGGTTTTCATTTTCTTTGTGTATTTTTCTCTCTTTGTTTTCTTTATGCTAAAAATAGACAGAATTAAAACTGCTAGGTATTTTAATCTATTCATAGGTTGATAGAAAGTTTTTATTCTATTGGAATA
>NW_012155618.1:1526505-1528438 GCF_000956105.1 Propithecus coquereli | reverse complement strand
TATTACTGATCTTTTGCAATAAACCAAAAATGTTTCATAACTTCAAGTATTTATACATCTTCCACATTAAAAACTATGTGTGCACTCTCTTGCAAAGCTGCTGGGATTTTTAAAGTAGGACAATCACTTTGGAAATCTCTTGACCATATCTACTAAAACAGAAAAACACACATACCTTATGACTTTACAATTGTACTCCTAGCTATATACCTGACATAAATATGTATGTATGTTCATCAAAAACATGCATAAGAACAATATTCACAGGAGCTCTATTTGTTAGCAGGCTAGAATGCTATTCAAATGACTATGTATAAGAATGGATAAATAATTAATCAAGTATACTACAATACAGTAATATATAGCAATTTGAATGAAATAAACATTGATACATGCATAAATAGAAATGAATCTCCCAAAATTATGAGCAAAATAGTTCAGATAGAGTACTTACAGTGTGATTCCATTTATGCGAATGTCAAGTTCTATGTGTTTTAATTGAAGACCAGTTACTCTTGCAGGGCAGAGTACACAAGTGGGAGTTGGGGACACCAGGATGCTGACAAGTTTCAATTTATTGATGTGAGTACTGGTGAAATAAGCATGTTCTTTTTGAAAATTAATTAATCTGGATAATTACGATTTGTGCACTTTACCACATGTATGCCGTAGGCCAAAAATCATTTACTGAAAAAGTGTACATGTTACTGTTATAAAATTAACAGGAAGGAAAAGTTAAAGAACAAACAAATAAACAAAACCTTTATAGATGACAATAGCTTATTAGCTATTTTTTATATGTGTGAAAATTGGAAAAGAAGCAAACAAAATCCACTCCCCAGTTTTCCCAACAACAAAGCAACGTTGAATATTTGAATTTGCAGGTGTAAATTGTAAAAAAACCCTGAAATAAAGTATCAGAAAATCATTCAATCTAATTGGTTTTGAGAAGGATTTTTCTCATTCGTGTAACTACACTACCAAAATCATGAGCCAATAATAATAATGTAGTCTTGCAGTCAGAATCTAAAGAGCACTACATGAATTAAAGCTCTATTTTTAGAAATTATTATAATTTTGAGAATATCAGTATTTTCACTCACTATTCTACATTGAATAATAATTGACACTAGATCTTTAATTGCATAGTTTCAAAATTTTGGGGGATTTAACTGCTTTGGGAACTGTTATTGTGTTACTATGAAAACTGAGTAAATATTTAGTTTGCCTGTGGATAGCTGATCATACAGCCAACTGACAAAAATGTTTAAATAGTCAGACTTTTTATAATGAGTATACTTCTTGAGATCCTTTGCTTTTACATTCGCATAGCATCTTACTATACTTAGAAAATGTACAGAAAATAATCATGGCTATTAATTCCTAAACAAAGGCTTTATATCACATTTATTTCTCTTTTAAAAAATGCAACTTATGTTGCTTCAGTTAGGGATCTAGTTTCATTCTTCTGAATATGGATATTCAGTTTGCCAGCACTGTTAATTGAAGAGACTGTCCTCTCCCCCAATGTATGTTCTTGATGCCTTTGTCAAAAATCAGTTGGCTGCTAATGTGTGAATTTATTTCTGAGCCTGTTATTCTGTTCCTTTAACCGATATGTCTGTTTTTTATGCCAGTACCATGCTATGTTGGTTATTATAGCTTTGTAGTATAGTTTGAAGTCAGATAGTGTAATGCTTCCCACTTTGTTCTTTTTACTCAAAATTGCTTTGGCTATTTGGGGACTTTTTTTGGTTCCATACAAATTTTAGAGTTGTTTTTATATTTCAGTGAAGAATGTTTCTGATATTTTGGCAGAGATTGCATTGAATCTGTAGATGGCTTTGGGTAGTATGGACATATTAACAATATTACTTCTTTTAATCCATGAACATGAGATACCTTTGTATATTTTTATTTTTTGTGTCATTTT
>NW_012155618.1:1511351-1515095 GCF_000956105.1 Propithecus coquereli | reverse complement strand
CATAAATGGTTAAATACGAGACTATGAACTCTACAAGTACATTGTATGTTTAATTTTAAGCATGTACATATTATACCCATCAAAAAATAAGGTTAAATCAAAATGATTGACAAAATTCAAACATAAAATTGAATACAGTCATAAACAAGTAAATTAACCTCTATGATAAATTGTCATCAAGGCATACCAAAGTGACAATTAATATGAATTACTTTTAACTTTGGCTTTGTATCTTTAGTGGGATATAGTTAGAGACAAAAAGAATTGTAAAAAATCTTGAACTTTGTGTGGTAGAATCACTTTTGGAAAAGGTATTGGTATCGTAATTATGAAACTATTGTGCATATCTTGTAAGATAGAGCAGATAAATAAATATAGTGCTATTGCTGGGACCCCTAGCATTTTCATTATGAAGGAGAGACATAAAAATGGAATGAGAAAAAGTGAGGGAGTACCCTATCAATGTAGATTTCAATGGAAGGTGTCAATATGAACATATGCATTTTAAATGTTCTATTTCCTAACTCTGTTCAATGAAAATACCTAGTAACAATGATACCCCACAAGCAATAAGCACACCCAACATGCCCATATCTCAGATTCTAAATTCTATTCCTCATTAAAAGACAAAAGCAAAAACAAAGGAAAACAACAACAAAACACATGGACTTTCTCTAAAGAACTGCCTGATTCCAGAACTGAAGAGGGGAAAGAATAAGATTACCCTGGCATGTCTGTAATGACAACAAACAAGAATGTACACAGAAACTAATGGACTTATGCCAAAGAAGGAAGATGATTTCAAGGGGCTTCAGTTGGGTACATTTTGAGCGTAAAAAATGACTTCGGTAATGAATTATCTCAGCGAAGTTCAATGTCACGAAAGAGTAGAGCAATACCTAAAAACACTCAAAAAAGGACATTCTGAGCCAATAATTTTATATCTAGCCAACCTACCCTTCAACTATAAAAGTTCCTGATGAGGAGTCTACTAAAATTAAGTAAAAGAACTTCAGTCTAACATCTTTCATTATTTTTATTATCTACTATCATGTTTTGATTAAGGTAAATTTACTTAAAATAACAAAATGGGTCAGAGACACATTAATTAAATACAGAATATAGTCTCAATATCCTTTATACATTAGCTGTGGATGAATGAGTAAGTTATTTAATGTCTGTGTTCCTTGGTTTCTTCATTTACAAACAATAATGATTCCTTATTTGAGCTATCACGAGGCCTAGATGAATTAATTGATAAAAATCCTTGAAATTCTATCTGGAATATAATGAAAGCGTCTAAAGTTAAATAATATCAGTACTATTACTGATGTTATTATTATATTTATACGATATAGATTTTTGTTATAGCAAATAGAATGTCAAATTTAACATTCTGAACCATATAGGGCTCTTTATAGTCTTGAGCCACTAAGATTTTACACAAGAAATTTGAGCATACCACAGGGATATTCATTTACTCTCGATACCAATTTAAAAGTGTTAGTATTGGTCATGATGGATTATTTTTTCAATAAGCACCTGAATTCGGTTTGATGGGATTTTGTTGAGAATTTTTGCATCTATATTTGTAAGGCATATTGTTCTGTAGTTTTCTTTTTTTGTTGTGTCCTTTCCTGGTTTTGGTAGCAGGGTGATGTTGATTTCATAAAACTTGTTGAGGAAGATTCATTCCTTCTTGATGCTGTGGAATAATTCTGCAGGATAGGACCGGTTCTTCATTGTAGATCTGGTAAAATTCCCATGTGAAACCATCTGGTCCAGGACTTTTCTTTTTAGGAAAATTTTTTATTGCTGTTTCAATTTTGATACTTGATATCAGTCTGTTCAGGAATTTTATTTTTTTATATCTCATTGAGCCCAGGGAAGTTGTGCATTTCTAAGAATTTATCCATTTCCTACACATTTTCAAATTTATGTGCATAGAGGTTTTTATAGTATTCATAGATGATATTTTATATTTCCACGGTATCAGTTGTAATTTATCCTTTTTCATTTATAATTGAGCTTATTAGAGTCCTTTCTTTTCTGCTTTTTGTTAATCTACCAAGAGGCATGCAAATTTTCTTTGTTTTTTCAAAGAACTAGCTTTTTGTTTTATTGATCTTCCATATAATTTTTTATTATCAATTTCATTTAATTCTGCTCTGATCTTTGTTCCCTCTTGTCTTCTGCTGGGTCTGGGGTTAGTTTGCTCATCCTTTTCCAGTTCCTTCAGATGATTCATTAGATTGTCGATTTGTGATCTTTCTGTCTTTTGGATGTAGGCATTTATGGATATAAATTTTCCTATCAGGACTGTTTTAGCTCTGTCCCACAGATTTTGATAACTTGTGACTCCTTTATCATTCAGTTCAAAGAATCTTTTGATTTCCATATTAATTTCCTTCTTAACCCCAAAATCGTTCAACATACACAAATCTAAAAAAATGTAATTCACCACACAAATAAAAGCAAAAGCAATAGACACAAAAAAAGCATTCAACAAAATTCAGCACCCATTATGACAAGAACGCTTAACAAAATAAGCATAGATGCGACTTACTTAAAAATGATACAAGCTATGTATAACAAATCTACAGCCAACATCATATGAATGGTGAACAATTGAAAACATTCCAGCTTAGAACTGGAACCAGACAAGATTGCCCTCTATAGTGGCTTCTATTCAACATAGTGCTGGTAGTCCTAGCCAGAGCGATCAGACAAGAGAAGGACATCAAGGGCATCCAAATGGGGTCAGAAGAGGTAAAACTATCATTCTTTGCTGACAATATGATCTTATATCTGCAGAATCTCAAAGATTCTGCCATGAGACTACTGGAATTGATAAATAAATTCATCAAAGTCTCATGCTACAAAATCAATGTACAGAAATCAGTAGCATTCCTATACACCACCAAAAATCAATCTGAGAACCAAATCAAAGACTCAATGCCCTTCACAATAGCAACAAAGAAAATAAAATACCTAGGAACTGCAAAACACTAAGGAAGGAAATAACAGAGGATATAAACAGATGGAAAATCATATCATGCTCATGAGTCAGTAGAATCAACATTGTTAAAATGCCCATACTTCCCAATGTGATCTACAAATTTAATGCAATCCCTATTAAAATACCAACATCATTTTTTGCAGCTCTAGAAAAAATAATTTACTCTTTGTATGGAACCAGAGAAGACCCCGTATAGCAAAAGCAATCTTAAGCAAAAAAAAAAAAAGGGCAGTGTCAATTTACCAGATTTCAAGCTATACTACAAGGCTATAGTAACTGAAACAGCATGATCCTGGCACAAGAACGCAGACGTAGACCAGTGGAACAGAACTGAGGACCCAGATATAAAAACCATCCCCATATAACCATCTAATCTTTCACAATTCAGACAAAAACATACACTGTGGAAATGAATCCTTAGTCAATAAATGGTGCTGGGAAAATTGGATAGACACATGTAGAAGACTGAAACAGGATCCACACTTTTCACCTCCCACAAAAATCAATTCACGATGGATAATAGACTTAAACCTGAGCCATCAAACTATTAGAATTCTAGAAGAAAATGTTGGAAAAACTCTTATAGACATCGGCCTAGGCAAAGAATGTATGAAGAAGACTCCGAGGGCAATCACAGCAACAACAAAAATAATTAAATGTCACCTGATCAAATTAAAAAGCGTCTGTACAGCCAAGGAAACTAACACAAGAGTAAACAGACAACC
>NW_012155618.1:1502305-1503651 GCF_000956105.1 Propithecus coquereli | reverse complement strand
ATATACAGGTACAAGAAGCTCAACGGACCCCAGGGAGATTCAATGCAAATAGGAAGACACCACGTCAGGCAGTCATCAGATTGATGAAAATAGCCACTAAAGAGGCCCTTCTACAAGCTGTAAGGTGAAGGAAACAAGTAACATACAAAGGAAAGCCCATCAGAATAATTCCCGATTTCTCAACTGAAACCCTACAAGCAAGAAGAGACTGGGGCCCCATTCTCACTCTTCTGAAACAGAATAATGCCCAGCCTAGAATCTTGTACCCTGCAAAACTAAGTTTCATATACGAAGGAGAAATAAAGACATTCTCAGATAAGCAAAGACTGAGAGAATTTGCCAAGACAAGACAGCTCTCCAAGAAGTACTCAAAACAGAATTACACAAGGATCAGCACAATAAACACTCTCGAATGTGAAACCACTCAAAAGTTAAAGATCAAAGGCTAGATTCCACAATGGCTCAAGACAGAAAACAAAGCAACAAAATGCAACCCAACACAATGAACAGTAATTCACCCCACTTATCGGTTCTCTCAATAAATGTGAATGGTTTGAATTCCCCTCTCAAGAGATATAGCCTGGCTGAATGGATAAAAAAGAAACAAGCCAAGCGTCTGCTGCCTCCAAGAAACGCATCTAACCTGCAAGGATGCATTTAGACTCAAAGTAAAGGGGTGGAAAACAATATTTCAGGCAAATGGAAGCCAAAAGAAGGCTGGTGTGGCAGTTTTGATCTCAGACAACTTGGTTTTTAAATCAACAAAAGTAATGAAAGACAAAGGGGGTCACTATATAATGGTGAAGGGTACAATTCAACAAGAAGACATAACAATTCTAAATAGGTATGCACCCAACTTAGGTGCACCAGATTCATAAAGCAAACTCTACTTGATCTAAACAAATTTATAGACAGCAACACCATAATAGTTGGAGACTTCAACATCCCACTGACAGCACAGGACAGATCCTCCAAGCAGAAAGTTAACAAAGAAATAATGGACTTAACCAGAACTCTAGAACAAATGGGCTTGACTGACATTTACAGGACATTCTACCCAAAACCCACCGTATACACATTCTTCTAATCAGCTCATGGGACATTCTCTAAGATTGACCATATTCTGGGACACAAAGCATGTCTCAAAAAATTTAAAAATATAGAAATGATACCATGCAACTTCTCAGATCACAGTGGAATAAAAAAAAAAAAAATCAACCCCAATAGAAACTCTCATCTCTACACAAAGTCATGGAAATTAAAAAGCTTTCTGCTGAACGATTCCTTCATAAATGAGGAAGTAAAGATGGAAATCAAAAGATTCTTTGAACTAAATGACAAAGGTG
>NW_012155618.1:1499116-1502255 GCF_000956105.1 Propithecus coquereli | reverse complement strand
AATTTAAAGTGTTAGTATTAACCATTATTGATTAAACTAGTTTATCTTGGTAAGTATGACAAAGTAAACTATGTTATCTTCATTAGTGTGACAAAGTAACCAATCTAGTAACATGAGTAAGTATCTAGTAGGTGCAATTGAACAGTTCAAAATAGAGATAGTTGTAAAAGAATGTGAAGACCACTGCTTTAGGGAAAGTATTCAAGCACAATTTAGGGAAAAAAGTGAGTGAAATAATTTATTTCATAGATTAAAAAAAAAATGTTGCCACAGCCTGTAGTTGCTATATTTGTACTGTGCCTGTCTTTCCAACTAGGCAGATAAATGGAAACAAATACAATGTTTAAAAAACTCAAACATGTAAAACAATTTAATGTAGTTCAAAACTGCATCTCTCTTTAATTGAAAGCATGAGTTATTGAACAAATGAAATCATAAAAACTGGCTCAACTTGTAGATAAATTTTGACTTTAAATACAAACAGACACACACATACAGATAAATGAATATTTTTATTATAAAACATAAAACTAGGAAAATAGCCAAGGAGGGAATTCTGTGATCACAACAGAAATGTCCTTTACCCATCTTTCCCTCTCAACTCTCTGCTTAGTATAAAATTATTACCAATATAGTTAGAGTTTCACTTGGTGTTAATAAATGACACAAATTATTGTGCCAATAACCTTGACAAAGACAGTTCAGTGATTTATTCTGTGGCTTCCTGGATCAAATCTCAGATAACAGAGACATGGGGGAACGCTTGCCAGGCATTGAAAGCCTGGACTAAATTTTCATGATTTGTTTCCTACTAGTGGCGATTGGCTAAAGGGATTCACAGAGAAGGAACGTGGTCTGCTGGCTTACTGCCTATAGTCCTTGGAAGGATTGCCCAGATCTGCTAACACTAGCAAACCTGGCATGTGTCTCCACAGGTGGAATACATAGCCGGAATCTAAGCTACTGGAAGAACATAATACTTTCAATGAAAATGATGTAGGTGCAAAGAGGCTTCATCTTGGTATCTCAGCAGAAGGTGACAGTTGTCCAGCTCATTAGATTCCAGATGATAAAAAACAAAACTTTCCAAGATTCCACAGCCCATCTGCCTAAGCCCTACCTCCCTACCTGCCTAAGCCATCCCAATAGCCTGTCTACCTCGATACTTAGGTGCCATATAAACATGAACAGACAAATAAAAATCGTAATCCTTTTATAGTGAGTTTGTAATGTGAACAATAGTGAAAAGAACATACAAAAAAATTGAACTCTTGGCCTTACGGAAGTTAATTTACACCAGTAGGAGAAAAATTTAATAAAATGCCTTGAGAATAATCAAGGATAGTTAATGTGCAACACCAAAAATTCTTTCTAACTAAAATAACAAAACACTTTTTTTAAAAAAAACAGATTAATAAATTGAAGACAGAAAATCCACCATATGAAAATATCAAAAGAAGAAGATATATAATATCAACAATCAAGAGAAAGAGAGGGAGGAGGAGCCAACATGGCGGATGAGACAAGCCGCCAGTCAGAAGGTCTCTGCAAAAAAGACGAATTTTAGAAGAAAGAGAAAAAAAAATAAGCAAGCATAGAAACATAGATCAGGTGAGGGTCAGAAGGAAGAGTGCCTGAAACTATAGGAGACTCCAAGAGAAGACGTTGCGAAGGAGAACTGGAAAGAGAAAGGTCCCAAGAGGCTTGGAAACCAGCGACAAGGATAGGTGGAGCGGTTAACTTCCCCCTCCCATGCATCTCGGACTGCTGGTGGGCTCCTGAGCAGCTGGAGAGACCTGCCCACACCAGCCCAGAGATGCCTACCGCCAGTGAGCAGTGGCCACTCGCGGACTCAGTGCCGGGCTCCCAGCACCTTTGGGGCACCTCCCCGGGCGCAGACCCGAGCCTAGCGGCAGACGCGATAGTGTTCCGTTCTCTCCTTCCCCCTCCCTACCAGTGGGTGCCCAGAGAGACAATTTAGCCATCACACGGAGGCATCTCCAAGGAACAGAACCTTTCCTTTTGGGGTCCTACAGCAGACTGAGGGGTACTCAGACTGTCAGTTCCCTACCCACCAGCCCTCCCAGGTGCTACTGCCTGGGGACTCCAGGAGAGTGGGGCAAATCCCGAGGTGGAGTGAAATCGATACAGCTTGGGCACCCTGTAGGTGATTCAAGACCAGCACCTCTCCCCCATGGCAGGGTCAGGGATTGATCTCCAGGGTCCAGGGGTCAGGCCTGCAGACCAGACCCCGTACACCCAGGTCACCATTGCACTGCCCTGGGGCACACAGGAGAGATCTGTGAAAGAGCCTACTGAGGAGTGTGTGCCTTCAGGGGCAGATCAGTGTGCTGGAGCGGCAACCCTCCTCCTAAAAGAGGGCTGTGCACCAAGCTCAGGCTTAGATCCTGGGTAGGGAACCTCCCAGCCCACGTCACAGCCAGGGGAGATCCATCGCCTGAGGTCGCGCTTGCTGGCAGAGGCCTGGGAGAGGCCACGGAGAGGTGGGGAGTAGAGGGGAGCAAGACCTGCTCCAGAGTGCAGGATCTTGGATAGCCCCAGCCCCCAAGCCCAGACTTTCAGCTGAGTGGACCCATTTCAGCCCCTCCTGGCAGCTTTGCATGGAAACAAAGAGTAGATCTTTGACCCTGTTGCAGCAGTTGTGGAGCCTGAGGGCAGGCTTGCCCAACCCAGCCCCACCCAGATTCACTGCTCCCACTGAGGTGGAGAACAAGGACCCACCTGGAAATCCCAGGGCCCCACCCACCACCTGAGGCACAAGAGAGCCTCTCTAGAGCAATAAGAGCTAGCTAAAAGACCAAAAAACAGCACCGCAGCTCGCTCCTCCCTGCAAGTGCCACCTACTGACAGGGAGGTCATCCTGCACACCCTTTTACTCAATCTACTGATTCATCATAAAGGGTGTGGTCGAATCTCAACCCCAAACACCACCTACTGGCTCAGAGACTAAACAAGGCAGGTCATTATCCAAACGAAAATTTAAAGGCAAGAAGGAACAACTGATCCAGATGGGAAGGAACCAGCGAAAGAACTCTGGAAGTATGAAGACTCTAACGGAAAGCACACCCCCAAAGAGGAACAACAGCTCCCCAGCAATGGACATTAACCAAACTCAGAA
>NW_012155618.1:1495260-1495881 GCF_000956105.1 Propithecus coquereli | reverse complement strand
GAATTCTAGAGGAAGATGTTGGAAATACTCTTCTAGACATTGGCCTAGGCAAAGAATTTATGAAGAAGACCCCAACGGCAATCACAGCAACAACCAAAATAAATAAATGGGTCCTGATCAAATTAAAAAGCTTCTGCACAGCCAAAGAAACTGTCACAAGAGCAAACAATCTACGGAATGGGAGAAAATTTTTGCATGCTACAAATCCAATAAAGGGCTGATAACCAGAATCTATTTAGAACTCGGGAAAATCAACAAGAAAAAAATCAAATGGCCCTATCAAAAAGTGGACAAAGGACATGAACAGAAACTTTTCAAAAGAAGTCAGAATAATGGTCAAAAAACATATGAAAAAATGTTCAACATCTCTAATCATCAGGGAAATGCAAATTAAAACCACAATGAGATATCATTTATCTCCAGTGAGACTGTCCTTTACCAAAAAGTCCCCAAACAATAAATGTTGGCGTGGATGCGGAGAGATAGGAACACTCATACACTGTTGGTGGTACTGCAAACTAGTGCAACCTCTGTGGAAAGCAATATGGAGATACCTTAAAGAAATACAAGTAGAGCTTCCATTTCATCCAGCAATCCTATTACGAGCATCTACCCAAAAGA
>NW_012155618.1:1488699-1493950 GCF_000956105.1 Propithecus coquereli | reverse complement strand
TCCAAATTTCCAAATAATCTCACTACATGTCTTTTTCAACATTTGTATTTCTTGAAAATTTCAGTACCATTGGATACGACAAGCTGGTGTGGCTTGTAAAATTTCTATTTATGAAAACCATTATGATTTTGTTTTTTTCTCACTACATAAATTTTCATGTGAAAGTTTAAAAAGAAACAAAATATATTCTCCAACTATAGGATAATCTTTTATATATGTTAATGTAAGCTTGTTATTTATGTCATACAAATAAATATTTTACACATATTTGAATATGTTGTCTACTTGATATGTGACATTTTCAGTGCAGGAATCTTTCACATCATTCATTAGATTTATTTCTCAGGACTTATGTTTTCCAATGCTATTATAAATCATGGCTTTTTAAAAAGTTTTTATTTTCTAATTTTTTTATTGCAAGTAAAAGTACAATTAATTTTTATACATGGACTCGTACAGTGATTTTATTATATTTCCCAATTAATTCAAATTATTATTAGATACTCAATATGTATAATGTACATAATAGCAAATGTAAATAATGCCATTTTTACTTCTTTCTTTCAATATTTATATTTCATTTTTTCCCTCCATTGTACTGGGTAGGAACTCTAGAACAATGAGAAGACATTACTTATAATAAGCCAAAAACATGTCTTAAATATTAATAGAAGAGATATTTTAAGTGAAAAATATAAACAAGATAAAAAACAAGAAACTAGAAAAAATGCAACTTTTATGGCAGGAAAAAAAGTATTAATACCCTTACTGTGTCTTATGAACTGCATGTGTTCCCTCAAAATTCATATGTTGAAATTCTAATCCCTCAATGTGATAGTATAAGAAGGTGGGGTTTGGGGGATGTAGTTAGTCATGAGGATTCATGCCCTTACAAAAGGGACCCAAGAGAGCTCTCTAGCCCTCTTTCTGTGATGTGAGGATATCAGAAGAGTTGAGAAGTCTGAAAACCTAAAAATGGCCCTCACCAGATCCAGACTATACAGGCACTCTGATCTTGGACCTTGAGCCTCCAGAACTGTGAGAAATCAGTTTATTGTTCATAAGCCATCCAGTCAATGGTACTTTGTATAGCAGTCAAAACTAAAACATTATGTAAAGAATTATTTCAAATTACGACAAGAAAATATAAATTGAAAACCAGGCAAATATTTTGAAAAGTTAGTTTAACAAAGAATAAATTTAAATAGCTAGTGGCCTTGGTCAGCCTCAGTAATTGTAAATAAAATTTGATAAAAAAGTTTATATAAAATATCAAATTATTAAAAATTTGGAAAACTCTGAGTAAGAAAACTCAATGACTGGAACAAAGAATATAATATTATTTTTAACTAGTAAAATGATATTATTTCTGATAACAAAATTGGTTTGGGAGGATGATAGGAACTAAATCTTGTTTCCCCAGAATTAATAAATTTCAATCCTAATCCCACTACCTCCGAATATGAATATATTAATATTTGGAGATAGGACCTTTAAAAAATTAATTAAGGTAAAATGAGGTCATATAAGTGGGCCCTAATCCAATATGACTGGCATCCTTATAAGAAGAGATTAGGACACAGACAACACAATTACCATGTGAAGACACATTGAGAAGGCGTCTATCTACAAGCCAAGGAGAGAGGCTTCAGAAGAAACCAAACCTGTCAAGATGTTGATATTGCACTTCTAGCCTCTAAAGCTGTGAGAAAATAAATTTCTGTTGTTTAAATGACCCAATCTTTGGTATATCATTATAGCATCCCCAGTTAGCTTTTATATATATAAATACACACACACACACACACACACACACACACACACACACATGTATATATCCATATACACATACATTTGGTAAATATTCTTAAATAATGTCTATGTACTTGGAAAATTTACTTTCACTTATTTATGAATCTTTTCAGGGAGGGATAAGATATTTTCTTTGAGGTTTAGTCTGCTGATTGCAGTTCCATGTTAAATTTCTTACATAAACCACACCATATAAAATTTCAAGATTTCTACTTTGAGTTTATTTAAAATGGAACCATTTTAAGAGAGCTGTAAAGCAAACTGAGTACAGAAACTTTTTTCTTTTTTAAATTTTAGAATTTTACAAGGGTATGCAAATTTTGGTTACCTAATTTTCTTTTGTAGAGTTTGAGTCAAAGTCGTAAGTGTGTATGTACTTCAGCCATTTAGTTTGCATTGTACCCAAAGGTGTGAATTTCCCCATCCCCTCTTCCCACCCTCACCTACTTGAATTTTACTTTTATGTGTATATGTAAGTGTTAATTGATTAATTCTAATTTAGTATTGAGTAGATGTGGTGTTTGTTTTTATATCCTTATTATACTTCACTAAGAAGAATGGTCTCCAGTTCCATCCATGTTGTTACAAAAGATACTAGATCACCATTTGTTTTTAAGGCTGAATAGTGCATATGGTATACATATACTATTAATACATTGTATTAATCCAGTCATGTATTGATGGGCATTTGGGTTGATTCCACATACTTGCAATTGTGAATTGTGCTGCTATAAACATTTGAGTGCAAGTGTCTTTTTTTATGAAATGTTTTTCTCCTTTGGGTGAATACCTAATAGTGGAATTTGTGGATCAAATGGCAGTTCTACTTTTAAGCTCTTTGAGGTATCTCTCTACTACTTTCCTTAGGGGTTGTACTAGTTTGTAGTATCACCAACAGTTTGTAAGTGTACCTTACTCTCCCCATTTTTGCCAGCATCTGTTGCTTGGTACTTGGGACTTTTTTCATAAAAGCCATTGCACTGGAGTTAGGTGATATCTCATTGTGATTTTTATTTTCATTTCCTTAATGATTAGAAATGTTGAGAACTTTTTCATGTGTTTGTTGGCCATTAGTCTATCTTCTTTTGAAAAGTTTCTGCTTGTGTCTTTTGCCCCTTTTTAATAGGGTTGTTTAATTTTTTCTTGTTGATTTGCTTGAGTTCTTTGTAGATTCTGGCTATCAGTCCTTTATCAGATGTATAGCATGCAAATATTTTCTCCCATTCTTTAGGTTGTTTATTCACTCTGATGATAGTTTCCTTGGCTGTGCAGCAACTTTTTAATTAGATCATGTCCCATTTATTTATTTTTATTGTTGCTGTGATAGCTTTGGGGGTCTTCTTAATAAGTTCTTTGCCTAGGCCAATGTCTATAAGAGTTTTTCCAACATTTTCTTCTAGAATTCTTATGGTTTCATGCCTTAGGTTTAAGACTGTTATCCACCATGAGTTGATTTTTGTGAAAGGTAAGAGGTGTGGGTCCTGTTTCAGTCTTCTACATGTGGCTATCCAATTCCCTGGCACCATTTATTGAATAAGGATTCTTTCCCCCAACCTATGTTCTTGTCTGCTTTGTCAAAGATCAAATGGGAATATGAGGATGGATTCATATCTGTTCTCTGTTCTGATCCATAGATCTATGTCTCTGGTTTTGTGCAAGTACCATGCTGTTTTGGCTACTACAGCCTTGTAGCATAGCTTACAGTCTGGTAAAATGATGTCTTCGATTTATTCTTATTAGCTATTGGGGGTCTTTTCTGGTTCCACATGAAGCATAGAGATATTTTTTCAAGGTCTGCAAAAAATGTCATTGGTATTTTAATGGAGATTTCATTGAATCTGTAAATCACTTTGGGTAGTATAGACATTTTAACAATATCGATTCTGCCAATCCATGAGCATGAAATGTTTTTCCATCTGTTTACATCCTCTGCAATGTCTTTCCTCAGTGTTTCATGGTTCTTCCTATAGAAGTCTTTTACATCCTTAGTTAAATATATTCCTAGGTTGTTAAAGTATGTACATTTTTTCTAGCATTTTAGCTCATCATACCTGCCTAAAATGACAGTTTTGAGCAAACTTAGATAATGCTTTCCAATTAGTCACCCTAGCTTTCATACAATTTCTTTGTCAGACTCAAATTTCATAGATTTACATATTTATTTCATAATTCAGCAATATAAACATGTAGCATAAATATGCTTATCATATTTGTCTGCTCAGGCTTCCATAAGAAAACACCATAGCCGGTGACTTAAACAACAGAAAATTATATTCTCACAGTTCTGGAGGCTGAAATGTCCAAGATCAAGGTGCTGACTGATTAGGTTCTTAAAGATGACCACCTTCTTGCTGTGTCTTTACATGATCTCCCTTGCACGTGGAGACAGAGAAAGCATTCTTTCACTTTTTTAAGAGACCACCAATCCTATCAGATCTGGGCCTTATCCTTATGGCTTCATTTGATCTTAATTACCTCCAAAAGTCCTATTTCTAAATATAGTTACATTCGGGGTTAGAGCTTCAATATATGAATTTTGAGAGGACATAATTCAGTCCAAAGCAGTTGCTAACACATGGTTATCACTGGGAACTAGTTGAAGCAGACGAGTCTGGGCATGTTACAAAGTGGCATTTTATCTGGATTGACTAAGTATGTCATGTGCTCTAGTTTTCATTGTTTTATAGTTTATTACTCTTGTAAGTAGGTGAATTGGCAACCAGCTATGACTTCTGTTTAATTGTGGAAATGGAAAGAAGTACAGGAAGCAAAGCATTTGAAACATTGTATAAGGTATGGTCTTATAAAACAAACAAATCATTACGTACTATTAAAAGCTTTTAAAGACTTTCCTATAAACTTACATTGGCCTTGGGCCTAGAAGGCTTGCTTCCTTTTCTTCCTGCTCATTTTGAAGCCAATTATTCCAGGCTTCCAGGTAAGCCTGTGATTCCTTAATATTATTCCAGCAACTTCTTTTTTCACTTAAGGTAGCTAGAGTTATGACTGATACAAAAACTGTTACTTTTTGTGGGTCAAAGTCAATGGGTTTTGAGGGTGAACTTTAGATGGTACTATCAGTCCCTAAGCTTTTTGGCACCAAGGGACCATTTTCCTGAGAGACAATTTTTCCACAGAGCAGGGAAGGGGGGATGGTTTTGGGATGATTCAAGAGCATTACATTTATTGTGCACTTTATTTCTATTATTAGTACATTGTAATATATAATAAAATAATTATGCAACTCACCATAGGTTGGGGACCCCTACATGTAAGCAGTGTCAATTAGGTCATTGTTGCGGTTCTGCTGTTCAGTATGTGCTTTTGCGTGTGTATGTATAACTGGGAAGTAGAATACAGGGGCAAGATTATATATTATTTTACTCACTAGAATTTAGTACTTTTGAATGAATATAAATTAATTTGTGATTGGATGTGA
>NW_012155618.1:1472799-1488449 GCF_000956105.1 Propithecus coquereli | reverse complement strand
TCTAGGAATCATATCAGGATCATTTAACTTCCCATCAGCCTTTAAAAAAAGCTTATAAAAGTATATTTTATTGCAGTTTAATTTTAAAGGGAAAGCATCTGATAAAAATAACTTACAATTGAATTTGCAGGGGAAATTATTGTGCTACTTTAGAGTTTTTTATCAGTATAATCAGAGATCATACATGTGTATTCAAAAATTTTGGTCTTGAGATAATTTTTTTGCATTACTAACAAAATCTAAATTTTCTAACCATAAGCCTTTTAAGGAAAAGAATAATAACACATATATGAGAAATGTCATCTATTCAGAACAAAAAGGACAATACAGAGAGAATTTTGCCTAGGCAGAGATCATTAATCTTAGAATTTAATACCTGTGACTTCTCATCAACTATGCTTAAATGAAAATAATTATGCAATAACATTGACAGCATAAAATATTAAAGTGCTTTGTAAGGAAATAACTACCCTTTGTCAAGTCCAAAAGCATAGAACTGAAATGTATGAATGTTGTACCCTTTAGGGATGGTTATAAGTTATCAAACATCAGTATACCTTTAAATATATGGGGATATTAAATTATGTGGTTGTAAATAAAATTTGTTTTATAGTAAGTTTTCTCTGTAAGTAATTTCATATCTGTTTATAACATTAAAAAAGATAATATGCACTTAAGAAAATCCTTAATGAAGAAAAAATTAGCAATACTCCTTGGTTTATAAGTGCATAGTGAGAGTTAAGTCTATTGGATAAATTATGAGGAAATTTTTGGGATCAGTATTATAATGTGGATATAATGATATATTTTAATGATTTGAGAATGGATTATTTCTTGAGACCAATAATTGAACAATAGATTATAAATATAATATCAATCCAATAATAACAAAAAATGGACTTGTTACAAAAAACAGAGTTCATCCTATTTCACATATATTTACTTTTCTGGCATTAGAGCCACTACAGAGATTATTTAGCTGGGTATACATTTCTTAAAACAATAAAATAGTCTTCCTCTAGCCAAAGGCAACCATTTATAGGTGTCTTTGATGTCATTAACATATTAATTTTCATGCCCATTTATGCCCCCAAATAATCTTTCCAAAATGACTAATTTAAGATGTATAACTATCCTGAACCCATTATTCTTTTGCAAAATTTGTTCTTTGACTATATGATTTCCACAAAATGGCATGTAACTCAGAAATACTTATGCAACAGAGTGTGTTACAGAACTTGAGAACTATAACAAAGAAAAATATAATTGCTATGATGACTTTTTACCATATTTTAATAAATCCTTGCTTTATGATGGTGTGGTATGTTAAGACTGATTCCCAGAGCCATCAGCTAGGGTTAAAAGGAATATATTTAGAACATTGTAAAACTTTATAAAAGTTTTGAGGTCCAGATATTTTGTTGTCAATGTGGGAGAAAGATATATTGGAAAAGAAGTCTGAAAGTCAGGAGGAGACTAAATGTGGGAGGTTATTGTGAAATAATATTAAAATAATTTGTCAGATTATTTTTTGAAATAGTATCAAAATAGTTTCCTACAAGTTGAATAAGAAGTAAGATGATGTTTTCATAAGTATTTGAATGAGTATAAGCTCTTCATCATATACACAAAAACAGAAATGTGCACACACACACACATTTATGAAATGACTAAAGCTTTAGTGGAAGGATTAGATTATACAGAAGACTCTAAAACTTATTTGTTTGCAAATAATTATTAAATATTATTAATAATTCAAAGATTTGATATTAAACCTATTAAAATAAAATTGGAAATAAATTCACAAAAATCTAAGTCTTTGTATTTTTATTAAAATTGCCCTAGAAAACTTAAGGTAGAATTAGTGGATCATGATCTGTGTAATGGACTAGTTTAGATCTTTGTGATATACCTGTTTTGCTCATTTACTCTTCAGATAATTTTATTATTGATGTTCATAGGTAATTTTTTTCTGAATTACTTCGAGGACCCTATTTTAAAAAGGATATGCTAGTGTATTACTGTTATCTATATCCTAGTCAGGATTTCTGGTGATGACTACTCTTCCTCTATTATATATTCTCGAATAACAAGCCTATATGATTAGAAAATACAAAAAAAAAAAAAAAAGGAGACATTTAAAAATAATAGGAATGATTTAAAAATATTATTACTTTAAGATATGAGTATAAACCTAGAAAATTCAAGATAACAAATGGTAAACTATTGAAAACTCTGGGGCCATGGTTTGGGAAGAAATTAATCTAGGCAATGGTAACAAGTGATTAGAGTTAAGATGAAGACATACACATACACTCACACATTAACAAAACAGACAAGTTAGTAAAGAAAAGTTTTAAGTTTAGGCTTTTACCAGACCTCCCAGTATGAAAACAGTAAATATAGATATTAAAAATATCTATGATAGAAAAACCTATGGGAATAATGACTCCATACATTGAAGAAGTTAGTAATTGGGAAAATCATCCCACATTTGGATCTTCTGGTTTTCTACCATTTATTATGATTTTTCCATTCATACAGAAGTTTTATTTGTATTGCAAACAATATATTTCTTGCTACACTGATTAGTTTACTTGAATTGTTTCTTTTAAGAACCAGGGAGCATACTCTGATAGTTCTCAGAGGTGCTATGTTTGCATTTATTATAATGTATTTTTAAATCCATGCAAAGCTTTGAAACATACTTAAAATGGAACTGAAGGTTATGCCATATTCTCTTTAAAATTTCTCTTTGTAAAATCCTATACATCTATTACAATTATTCATAATGTGTTCAAGTTTAATAAACTTGGCACTCTATGCATTTCTGCTCTAAAAATTAGAGTTATATATTATAATAATTTTTTGCTTTCTAATTGAAGAGAGGTAGTTCAAAAGAAATCATATTTAAAAAGGAAGAAAATACAAAAACAAAGTAAGCCAAACATTGACTTTGAATTGCATCAAAAACAATCTGAAATAATGACTAGTTTAAAAGATGTCAATATGTAGGGTAAAATAAATTTTTATTACAGTGCAAATGTGTATATAAAGCATCTGTCATGAACTAGATTTGGGTAAACATATATAAATGTGATATATTCACTTATCCTCCAAGAGATCACAGCATTTTTCATTTTTTTTCTTCCCAGTGGCAAACCAATGAAAATTCAATACAACACTGAACTAGCTCCAATGGCCTCAGGACTGTGAAAGATGTTTGATACTGAATTAAAGGGAATAATATTTTGGCGGTACCAAATTTCCCCTCAAGAATCTATCTTTAAAATTATACCTATACCTTATCTCCATCATTTTCTGTTTTCATGATTGAGAGAGTGGTAGTATGAACTAGCACATCTTTGTCTTATCACCTAATATCTATTAAACTTATTTTTAATAAAAAAATAAGTTTGCCATCTCCAAGCAATTGGGTTCTTGATGTTTGTGAGCTGAAGCAAGCTAAAGAATGTTGAGTTTTTTCTTATAATTCTATGAGATCATTTACTTTTAAGGTGATAAAAATCTGATCTTGTTTAGGCAAAAAGAATTTTTTGGCTTAGGAAATAAAATCATCTGAAGAATATCAGTGAAGTTGGACCCTAACGACAAGGATTAAAGGGGAAAATGGGAAAATGCCACCATTTCTCCAATCTAAATATCAGCCTATGCCTGCATGCCAATTGTATTCTTTCTATCTACCCTGCATCATCATCATCACATCCTCATCATCTAGAAGGACCTCTTTTCTTTGGTTCCAATTAAAAAATTCCCAAAAGAGAAATTTCATTGATATGTGGTGGGAAGGTAACATTCCTACCCCTGGTGCCATGTAAGCTGAATGCAGCAATTGACAGTTCCCACTAGAACCACATGGCATGTAGTCAGACAATGCAGAGTTCTTATAAAAAAGAATACTGAGTGCAGCAAGATGGCTGACTAGAGACAAAGCCTTTCAGAGCGTCCTGGCAGAGGAGTTGAGGACTGGACTGATGAGAGCCGAGAGTGATTAATGCTCAGAAGTGGACCTCAGAAACAGACACCAGTGGAGTCTGGGGACACCACCAGGAGAAAAAGAGCATCTTAGAAAGAGAAGGACAGAGGGAGCAATCGGCATGAACCAATTCCAGGGAGTTCCGAAGCCCAGGGAAAGGGTAAGGGGCTTTTTCCCCCCTCCCTGAACTGGGTACCTCAGGTCTGCAATGGGACATAGAGCTCTCATCCCGCAGGGGAGTGCCACGAGGGACCAGAGAGCCGGCATCCCTGTGTCTGGACATCTCCTCCATTCCTGGCATCCCAGGAAGTAATCTTGGCTCAAGCCAGTTGTAGCCATGTGGCAGCACCCACCCCATAGCAACTGCCAAAGCGCCTTGCACTGAGTGACTTGGCTCCCCACAACAGGAGCGCACTCCCAGCCAAGCCTGCCTCAGACAGCATAGTCACCACTGTAGCTTGGAGAGAAGGGTGGTCGCAGTGCCGTGGTTGTTGCTTGGAGAGGAGAACGGATTGGTGATTCCCAAACTCGAGAGTGGTGCAGGAAGACAGCAGACCCTTCCCTTCACCATAGCAACCACTAGAATTGTCCACACTGAGTGGCCTGCTTTCAGTGCCAGGAGTGTTTCCACCCCAAGCCTACAGGGGCAGGGCAGCTGCAGTTTGTGATCTTCCTGCCTACAGGCATTTGGCACATTCACCTGCCCACAGAGCAGATGGAGGGTCAGGGAGATGGGAGAGAGAGCCCAGTTCCAGGGTCAGGCAGCAAGTGAGAGCCCAGGCCCACTGGGAGGGTTTGGAGGAGCACAGAAGAGCAGGGTTCTGTGCATGCATTCCATCCCTCTGTCCCCCAGAGAACCACCACTCACTTTAATAGAGAGTTTAGCTTGATCTAAGAGTTCCTTGAGCTACCACTATTCCCCTGGGGGGGAGCGTCTCCCTGGCAGAGACTTCTGGGGATAGAGAGCTCCATCTGCCTCACCTTGGGGTCTGTTGTTGGAAAAGGGGTGCACAATTGGAGATCCTCCTATCTGCCAGCATCATGCAGTGGCACACACCAGCAGTCCAGACATGTGCTCTCCGTGTATTAAAATGATAAAAAGTTAATTATAATACAACACTATCAACTTTAAATAGGAATGGTCAGTGAAAAGAATAGAAAACCCAGAATAGCTGGAGACCATTCTACTAAGTGAAGTATCACAATAATGGAAAAACGAGCACCACATGTAATCATTAAATTAGTACTAATCGATCAACTCTTATGTGCACATATGGAAGTAACATTCATTGGGTGTTGGGCAGGTGGGAAGGGCATACAGGGGACGGGTAAATTCACACCTAATGAGTGCAGTGCACATTGTCTGGGGGATGCGCACCTTTGTAGCTCTGACTCAGGTGGGGCAAAGGAAATATATGTAGGCAAAGTGTTTGTGGCCCTGTAATATTCTGAAATTTTTTTTAAAAAGGGTAAGGCTGAGAAAAATAAATTAACTTTTAAAATAATACATTTATATAAAATATAATAATTAATAAATTGATTTCACTTTCTGTACCTCCTTTAATCTTTAAGAATTTTGTAACAAAAACATATTAGAAATGGCGAAATTGAGTCCCAGCAGGCTTAAAAGGTTTACAAAGTTAATACACATAGTAAACGCCAAAGCTTAGAATAGAATTCAGGTTTTGAAATTTCGAGATCCATACCCTCTCTACATTTCAAATTTGGTGCTTGCATCACATTTTCAGACATTCATAACTATTCAAAGTCATGTATTCACAAATCTTTTAATATTAAGGGCTTAATACTAACCATACAAAGGGATACTGTTCAAAGAGAAATAGAGTAAGTTGAGCTGTTGAGGGAATGTTGTAAAATCTCTTTTAACTGTTACTAACCACCGCCTCCCTGCAACCTTTCCTCTGTATTTTAACCCGTACCTTCCAGTGCTAAATGCCTTGGTTTTCAAAGTGGATTTCTTTTCTCATAGGTTTATGATAGAGAATATTTGTCTCAATGCAAGTATTCTGAAAACATTATTTTCTGAAATTAGCTGATGGCATTGTCTTTGGGGAATAGATCTATAAAGTGCACATTTCCTTTAGTCTATAAAAATCCATATGCCTTATGATTACTGATATCTAGAATAGTGACAAAGCAGTTTGGCTACAGAGGATCAGGTACAACATCAACGGTCACGATGTTCTGAAATGAATCAAATGTTCCCAAACTTCCCCTTGTACATCTTTACTAACATAATTTTTCACAGGATCCAAATATCTGAAACTGTTCAGTTTGAGCATGACTGGGGTTAGTGAGTCAAGAACATACAGAGAGTGAACACCATGATGCAACACCAATGGAAGTGTGGCTCTTTTCTTTCTCAATTCTTCCTCCTTCTCGTCCTTCTGACCATTAGCTTTGTACTCTTTTCTTTCAGGATTCGTCACACTTTTTCCCTCACTCCTACTGGATGGACTATTGTGGATTCCTTGTTTACCCTTTATTTAGAGGCTCACATTTTCTGATCATTTTTTTAATACTAATTTCCAAAAGTAACTATTCTTTCTTATCATGTCATTTTTATATATTAATATTTTGATAACATCTTTTTTGCTTTGTTCTATGTTTATAACATCCACTCTCCACTAAGAAGAGGGTAAAACTTGTTCCGTGATTGTGCTATTACATAATGTTACGTAATGCGTGTTGTTTCCAATAAGTTATCTGCCAGAGCTGTAGTTGAACAGTAGAGAAGTCAAGTACCAATAATACTATGTTAAGTTGTTCGTTTGTGTGGGTGAGCTTTTAGGCCTTGTGTTGACAGCATTCCCTAATCATGAAAGAAATGTAAATTCAACCATCAGTAGAATACACATTACCATTCAGAGATGAACTGAATAATTTGAATAAATTTCAGATACACCAGATGCCAGAGTCTCAGTGAGCCAGGAAAGGAGTGGAACAAAAAGAGATCAAATAGGAAAAAAAAAGCCTGGCCCTGTATAATCTTGTAGGTCTGGTAAGGAATTTAGGTTTGTTCTAACTACAACAGAAAATATGTCAAGAGTTTTAAGTGACATAAGCTGAGATGTGTGTAAGTAGGCATGCACATGTGCATGTGTGTACATTACTTTTGATGCTGGAAGAATCATTTGTTATAGGCACATCATGAGATGTTCCCATTTTTGCGTTAGACAGCCATTGACTTTTATAATAATTAAACACAAAAGCATTTTATTTTACTTCTGTATATTGCATGTCCAATATTTTTTTTCTTTGTATAGATCCACTTTATAGTCTTATTGCATGTAACTTCTGTCTGAGGAACTTCCTTTAACATTGCTTGTTCTGTGAGCAATGAATTTTTTTTTTTGTTTGTCCAATAAATCTTTATTTCTTCTTTAATTTCAAGGAGCCATGGTATTTATCCTACTTGATCTTCTCTGGGCTTTTTGATCATGTGTTTTTATGAATCTGTCATTAATTTTCAAAATTCTCAGTTGTTATATTTTCAAATATTCCTTCTGCTCCTTTTTTCTCTTCCGGAGTTATTGACATGTTAGGCCATTTGATGCTATCCAATAGTTTTTGGATACTCTGTATTTTTGTTTTCTTTTGTCCTCTGTGTGTATGTGCATGTGATATTTCAGTCTGGGTCTCTTGGCCTACCTTCAAGTTCTTTGGTTCTTTTCCCATTTTTGTCAAGTCTATCATGAGCTCGTTGGAGGCATACTTTATTTCTGTTATTTTTTTCATTTCTAGAAGTTCCATTTGATTCTTATAGTTTCCATTTCTCTGATGTTATTATTCATATGCTCTTGCATGTTTTCTAGGATTATTTTTGAGCCTTTTACTTATTAATCATAATTATTTTAAAATCCATGTCAGTTTCAATATCTGTATTATATTTGAGTATTCTAATGATTATTTCATCTCTTCAAAGTATGTTTTATCTTTCCTTTTCTTATGCTTTTTATTAATAATTTCTTTAAAAAGCCAAATAATATAGACCAAGGTAAACAATATTTATGCCTGGAAATGGACAAAGCATTCCTTCTATGGGGGTCTTTTTGTGAGTTTTTGAGTTAATCCAGTTAGGGTTATGGTTGTATTTGAGGTTCGCTATTGCTATGGTTACTCTCAGTGCACCCCAGGCTTCAGATTTGTAGCAGTACTTTGGAGAGAGCAGGGTAGGTTACTGGAACATGGTTGTTAGATTCTGAGCTTAAGCCTTCTCCTTCCAATGTTCATCAGAGGGCTACTCTTCAGGCTCTTGTTCCATTCCTTTTTTTTTTTTTTTTTCTCTCAGTAGTGTTATGCTGTTATTTGTTATTTAAGCTTGGTAGTAGGGGTCTCCTATTCTGTTAAAAATTAGTCTAAGGTTTTAGAAGATACTGTATTCTGTGAGCTCATAGTTGTGGCTGTCTTAGTTTTCCCGTCCTTTCCTTAGTTATAGCTATGCAATCCCATGTTCAATGTATAACACTGCTTATCCCCCAGTAGTAGGATTTTTTCTACCCTGTTCAATTTCCCAGTGCCATGAGTTTTACCAAGATCAAAGGAAAGCATTGATTGTTTCCCTTTTCCCCTGAGGTTTTGAATCCTCCTTCCCACCTTCTTTCATAGGGGAATACAGTTTGGGCAGATTTTTTTTACACTTGGCATATAGTTGCTCTTATCAAAACCTTTGCCCTTCTCCTCCACTTCCCCCAAACCAAGGTCTACAATACACTGAGCATGTTTTAGCAATCAGTGGGGCTCATGAGAAAGAGCCAGCAAAAGGTCTTGAACTTCTTTTAATTCAGCTACCCTCTGGAGTTTCACATTAGCCCACCAATTTGCTTTCCATATTCTATAAGTCATCAACAATTCTAGCTAAACTCTGCTTACCTGTGTTCGATTGCATCGATTCAAGTATTTGCCCAGGTGAGCAAGTACTTAAATTTCATCTCTCCCTGCAGGTCTTTGTGTCTATTTCATTTGAGGCCAGCTGTTTCTCTGTGATATCAGGTCCCAATAGATAAAAAAAAAAAAAAAAAAAGTGAATTTGAAGTTATTTCTGATCTTTTTTGTTGTTGTAGGGTAAAAGCAATACTCCCTCTAGCTTTCTATGTTTGTAAAATAATTTTTAACATAATCTATTATTTTAAAAATAATAATACAGATTCTACTAAACGATTTGGAAGTTAGGCTGTTTCAAAGATGACTTCTAGGTTTCTTAGTTGAGTACATAATTCATTGTCTCTGTGATCTCATTAGCTCCCCCATGATTTTCAAAATATCTTTAGTCCAGAAGACTCTCTTTTGTGTATATTTTGCTTTACTACTAAAAACTTGAATTTTTTCATTAAATTTGCCATATGCGCAAACTTAGAATGTGCAGAAACACAAATGTGCATATACATAAACTTAATACTTCTTGTTTCTCTTCTCCCTGAATTAAGACATCTCACATTGCTCTCCTGTCTTCTTAATATTCCTAAATACAACTATTGTTATAATTTAATACATGTTCATATTAGATTATAATACATCTAAAGGCAAAGTCACATTAACCAAACTTAATGTAAGTAAAGAAGTAATTATAAACTTTGTTGGGTGCTTTCAAAAAAGGTAAAGAGGCAAATGAAGGGGCTATCATGAAGTGTTTTGCTTGAGATATGGGGCACATCCTACAAACTCCAAGAAGTCTCTGGTTACAGAGAACCATGGGGCAACTGAGTGAAAGAGAGTGGGAGTAATAGGAAAGATAGATAATTAGAACAGATAGATAGATAGATAACAGCAAAAGACCTTTAGTGGGAGTCTAAATGTGTGGTAGTTACGAAACTTGTACAATTGCAAGTCATAATATAACATGTTTATAATTTACTACTTCATTATAGGCAAGTCTTTTCTGCTCTTCTGGGTTCAATTTTTATACAGTGAACTTTTATGGGCAATTAAATCTATGATGACAGAACTTAAAATTTGTACCATGATTTGGAATATTTGTCCATCAGCTAAAAGGTAAACTTCTCAAGCTATTATACAGTGGCTCTTTATGTCAGTTAATAGTTTAATCTTGACTTCATTATCTTTGGCTTTAATTATAGCTTTTGCTACTGTGAAATATGTTTCTTCATTTAGATTGAACTAGATTATTAAAAAAGAGAATGGGAAATGGAAGAGCTGATACATGATAGGAATTTTAGGCATCAAAAGTGGAATACAATTAAGAGACATGTTTAGGTACCAAAAATAATCTGTACACCAATGATGATTCCTCAGGACTTACTCTTTCCAGAAAAAGTAATAAAATATATTCATTAGAGTTGGTGAGTTCTATATCTTTGTAAACTCTCAAGCCAATATTCTAATTATGAATCAATAAATATAAAAACTTTTAATAACCAATCATAAGGTTGAGAGATAAATGGATTTTAGGAATCTAACCTGAATCAAGACCAAGAGAGAAACTGTCTCCACACATAATAAAAACACCAGACTATTAGTTAACTTTTCTAATTGGAAACGGGTAAATATGATCTCATTCATTTACATTCACAGAGACACATACACAGAAACACACACACACACACACACACATGCACACACACACACAGAAAAACTATCCCGTAGTTAATGAGTTCTTTCATTATGGCTATTTTATAGGAACTTTTTATGTTTGATCAAAGCTTCTAATGCAATTCTGAGGTTATTCCACTTAGTAATCAGCTGATGGGTAACTGCCTTCAGGGACCTCTGAGTATACTCCTATCTGGAACTTGCACTATGAAACGTGTTCTGCATACTGCATGTTAACAGAGGCTGTGTTTTCTGTAATTATAACAGGAATATGGAATTCTTCATTAAACATCCAAGAAGTTTCACAGCTTCTTGTGGTATAAGAAATGAAGAGAGGAGTACTCTTTAGGAAATTAGAAAGACCATTGGAATGCATTTCATTTTATCAAAGTAGTGGTATAATTAATGTCACTAATACTTTTATTAATTAATATTTAAACTATGCGTTAATCATAGTTCCCATTTTGAGAATTTTCTATGAGCCACTAGGCTAATTGACTTTTTATACTTTTTCTCATATAGTATTCATTAAAAAACAATGAGGTAGGTATGGCTAATTCCATTTTACAAAGAAATGGAAGCTTAGACAACATAATTTTGAAAAAAAGAAACAAATGGTAAGTAGTCGACCAAAAATTTGTTCCTACTTTATCTGACTCCTAACCTAATATTTCAAACAAAAGAAAAAACCGATTATAAATTCCTTATCATTTTTTCCACACATTTCCTTTTTTTATGAGCTTTGGGGCATATTATTTTGGAATCATCTAGCCTTTTTGGTGGGATTCTGGCTCAGAAATTTTAATTTGTTTCTCATCTTGGCTCTGTCATGTCTTGAACTTGTGGGGACTTATAAACATTTCCTTCCTACTCTGAAAACGAACAGGTAAAGTGTGTCAGCATTCTAAATTTAAAAAGTATTCTTGTGTGTTTCAAAGAATATATATATATTTGTATTGTGATTCTTTTAGAATTCTTAAGTGAATGAATGTTTTTTCCTGTAAAATTATTTCCATAGTAAAAATTTTATCATAACAAGTGGATATATAAAATTCAATTTTATTGTAGAATAGTTTGAAAATACAGTTAAGTATAACACTGCACAAATGAAAACCTACATTATCCCATAAATGAAAAAAAATCCCTGTTGGTATCCAGAACACATCTTTTAGTGCTTGGCTGTCACCCACACAGCAGATGCAGCCCTGCTCAGGAACTGTAATTTTTCCTCTGTTCCGACGTGGGGACCTGATATCACAGGTGCCCTGCTCCAGGGCAAACTCCTATTATCTACTCATGCCATATTCCTTTAAAACATCAATCCCATTCTGCTAATAAATGTTGCTTACCTCTCCATTATAAAATAAACAGAGAAATGTCTTTCTTTCTCTTGATTTCAACATTTTTGAAAGTTTGCATAGTAGAATTACTTGGGTCTCAGTGTTGGCTTTTTGATTAATGTAACCTATAGGCTTTCTCTCTCTAGCTTGGAAAAATTCTAGTGGGGCTATTTTTGAAATGCACATTAAAAACAACCACCAAAGGTACCTGGACATACCAGTAACATGTAACCCTCAAGTTAATTGCTCTGGCTGGCTAAGCCTGCCAGATTATTTATTTTCTCAGGGTAAAGCCACTACACAGAGTTTTGTATTTGATCACATTGATTTCTATGATATAATTTCCCAAATATGCAATATATATTTCTAAATCTTAAGAAGCTCATTTTATGAACAATAACACAAAACTGTTTTATGAAACATATGTTGGAAAAATCAATAAAATAGTTAAAACTCTAGTAAGGCTAATCAATTAAAAAGGAAGAAGATACAGATATACACTATTACAACTGAAAAAATAAAATATAACTCTAGATATTCAAGAGGTTACAAGATTGAATAATAGTATGTTATAGTCTATGCTCAAAACTTTGGAAGTATTGGTAATACATAAGTTGATAAAACTATCCATACATACACAAAACCTGACTAAACCAATAGCACTGAGAAAAAATCAAATCATTATTAAAAAACTGTATCACACTATTATTCTAAGACACTGGATTCAAATTTGTATTTCATAGAAAAGAAAATCTTAAATTACTTTTATTCTAGCATATAAAGTAATTATATTGTATTTGTTTCTTTTTTAATCTGCTCTGTAGTTTAAATATATGATATATGTTTTTCTGACAGCTAATATATTTGCTTCAAACATCATTTAACTGTTCATTCATTATATGGATATAAAATAATTTAAATAGTATTTTGTAAATATTTTTATGTTTTTTGATATTATAATAAAACTCAACAGAATTTCACTATAAAAAATTTTGCTCATCAATATAATTGATTATATTCTTAGAATACAATTTCAGGATCAAGAAGTAACCATATTTTACACTCTCACTCACATAGTTTGAAAAAGCATGTTCATCTAGAATTTCAACAATCTTGGTATTACATTTTTAGATTTTATTTGTTCATTTTAATGACATACGTTCTTATTCTTCCCTTATATTATACTTAATATTCATATGATGAATTTCCTATATTTAATGTAATTTGAGTATTTGTTCCTCCCCCTAAAAAATTGCCTAGATTAAAAACAAATCAGCCTACACTTTATTTAAAATGTAGTGTATGGTTTGAAAAGTATGCTCCCCCAATCATGTCTACCCAGAACTTTAAAATGTAACCTTATATGAAAATAGGGTCTTTACAGAAGCAATTAGTTAAGGATCTCAAGATGAAATGATCCTGGATTTAGGGTGGGCTCTAAATCCAATGACTGGTGTCCTTATAAGAAAAGATGAGGACACAGAGAGACACACAGACAAGGCCAGGTGAAGGTGGAGGCAGTGATTGGAGTGATGCTGCTACAAGCCAATGCTCAGGGCCACAAGGAGCTGAAAAACACAAGGAAAAATTCTTGCCTAAAGTCTTCAGGACATGCATGGCCCAGCTGACACCTGATTTTACATTTCTAGCGTTCAGGACTTTGAGAGAATGTATTTCTGTTGTTTTAAGGCTCAAAGTTTGTATTAATCTGTTATAGCAGCCCTAGGAAATTACTACATTATGGCAGGCATTAGTTCTATTACCTAACTTTCTCCTAAATGGTTAGCTAGTCTTCTAGAAAGTATAATGAAATAAATAATTGTATTTGCCCTAATTTGAAATGCCACTCAACATCTTTAAGATATTGGATCAGCTTCTGGAATTTCTAGTAGAAATATTATTTTAAACCTTCTGAATCTTTGGATTTTTTTCTAATGTAAGACTGAAGATTGTCCTAATTTTGCTAGTCCTTCTTTAAAACTTTTAAAACTTATTCTCAGACCTTTAGTTGTTCAGATTAACCCTAGAATTCTTTATAACTTAAACAAGTACCATTGATTTTTCACAGCAAATATATTAATATATGGACAAATTTATGGAAATGAACATTCTTAGATAATTTATAGTTCCTACCTAAGAAGATTCTGTTTCGCCATTTAATCAAGTCTCATTTATAATTTTCAGTAAAGTTATATTCAAATATTTCATATGAGTCATGAGTAAAGATAATTACTATTATCTTTTATTTATGAATTCAGTTGATAAGCCTTTAAGTGTTACATCCTTTGGTAGAAAGTTATATGTTAAGTTGTGATATATATTCTTTATTATGTAAATTATTTCTATTTCTCTAAGAGGTTTGATCAGAAATGTATGTAGATTTCATCGAATGTCTTCCTGGCATCTACCAAATGAGTCATTAGGTGTTACTCTATTGACCTATGGTGTGGAAAAATTTTTTCAAAAAACTAAGGATTTTTCATTATTTAACTTTGCTTGCACACGTATCCTGTATTATCTGGTGAGGAAATGTCATGATATTTAAATGAAAGGATCAGAGACATGGTTACCATGAGTTAGCCATTTTCAAAAAACAATTTCTAATAAAATGGCACAAAGAGAGATCAATTATTTGTTTACTGAAATATTAGTTAAGCAAAGTCTACTTCCTGTCATGATGAAGAACAGGGACTGAAATTTACTTCCCACCTTAAACAATTAGAAAACTGGACTAATCAAATTAAACAATGGTTTCAGACACTGGACAATAGACAGAACATGACTAGGATCGTCTAGAGAAAGGAAGACAGAAAGGAGACCCATAAAATTTCCCTCATTTACTCCTTAGAAGCAGTTTCCAGGCCAAAGTGCAGAGAGTGACAAACAGAAACTGAGGGTTTCTGAGTTGAGGACAACCAGGTCAACTTTTAGAGAGGCGGCTAGAATTTGCAGGCCAAAATGTTTTAGAAGAAAGAAATGTACAGAGAGAGGGAAACCAAGATGTGTAGATGCCAGTCCTTAGCTAACACTAAAATGCGTGTCAGGGAAGACCCACCAGAAGGCAGTAGGCAAACATTGCTGAAATTCACTAAGACGGGAAAAAATTATAATTCCATTGACTAGAGTAAGCAAAAATAATAATCAAGATACCATGTAGAGTACTCAGAGGTTATTGCCTTAGTAGTGGGGATAAATTAATCCCACACTAAAGACTGCTCTAGATGTTTCCTAATATAGTTTAAAAGTAAGCTTTAAATAAATTGATTTAAGGTTACTTATCTGTGTACCAGTTCAACAATATGCCTTTTAAACACAAATTGCATAACCATATCTACTAAAAACAAAATATCAAATGGATGGGAGAGGGGAGCAGACCTAACTAATTGCTGTATATAAGAAATTCACCTTAAATATAAAGATATACACAAATTGAAAGTAAAATAATTTAAGAAGATATGCTATGAAAAGTTCAATCAAAAGAAAGTTGGAATGACTATCAATTTTAGAAAGATTAGACTACAGAACAAGGACTATAACCAGAGAAAAAGGGGAGCTAACATAATAATACATGTTAAATGAATGTTTTAAATTTATAAGAAAATGACTAATTGTTTTCCAAAATGTTTGAATCACTTTATATCTCTATCAACAATGTATGACTTCCAGAAATATTGCAGTAACTCTATCTCCATACAACATCGTCACAAACACTACTGGTGTATTCAAACTTTTTTTTTTTTTTT
>NW_012155618.1:1444171-1472474 GCF_000956105.1 Propithecus coquereli | reverse complement strand
ATGGTATACATATACCACATTTTATTAATCCACTCATGTATTGATGGACACTTGGGTTGTTTCCACATCTTTGCAATTGTGAATTGTGCTGCAAACTTTTTATTAGTCATTCTGGTTATTATATAATGGTATCTCATTGTGGTTTTAATATACATCTTCCTAATGAATAATGGTGCTGAGTCTCTTTTCATATGCTTAACATCAATATTTGTACTTCTTATGTGGTGATGTACTAGTTCATATATTGTGCTCATTTTTAAATTGAATTGTTTTCATTTTCACTATTGTATAGTAATAGTTTTTCTATATATATATTTTGTATACAAAGTTTTTATCAGTTACTATTTGCAACAATTACCGGCAAGTCACTTGCTTTCCTTTACACTTGCTTAGTATTGACTTTAGAATACCAGAATGTTCTTTTTTATAACATCATATTTTTCAATATTTTTGCATCTATGATTTGAGTACTTTTGTATTCTATAATATTTAAAAAATAGCTGCCTAACCCAAAGTCATTATTTTTTCTTTATTCTGCAAGAAATACCTTAATTTTAGGTTTATGATTCATTTAGAGATTTTTTAAAGGAGTATGAGATCAGATTGATCTTTCTTTTCTCTTTTTTTTCACATTGATATCTATATCCTTCATTACCATTTTTTTACTATATTAACTTGTCATATTTGAGATCTTTTCAAAAATCAATGAATCGTATATGAATGAACCCATGTATTCAATTCTATCAAAGTATATGATTATTCTTACATTAACACCAAGATTTTTTTAAATTGTGCTAATTCTTAAAATCGGATGGTGTCAATATTCCAAATTTGTTATTTTTTCCAACTTAATTTGACTATTCTAAGTTCTTGCATGTCATATAAAGGAATTCTCAACCTATTATTGTCAAACTATTTTTTTCTATTCCTCTTATTACAGCACAGTTTAGGAAATTCCTCTAGATAGAAAGACTAGGCTATAGTAAGGCTCATTTAATTTATTTTCCTTTCTCAGGAACCATATTCTTCCACTGTCTGTTGTATAATAACTGAAAATAGAAGTTTTCTATTTTTTTCCTCTTGTTTTCCAATTGTTACCATTCAGTCATAATGTCAGACCATCTTACCTCTTAAAAGCCAGACATGTAAATCTTAAAATTAGCATTTTTTGTATCCCTGTGTTAGTATACATCATTTTTGTCATGTTGTTGTTAAGTTTTTGAGTCCTTGCATTATCTTTTAGCCCTTCGATCTAGCTAAGGAATGTTATGCTTATTGCCTCAAAGAAGGGATGAATGATCAGAGTACAGGCAGAGGAGAAAAGGGGATCAGACCTTGGCTTTTTTGTTTTCAAAAGTCAAGACCTTATGAAAGCAAAATTTATGGCAGAATACATGATCAATAATAAAAAGAGTCCTCAACCCATATCATACCCTAACTAAAATAAAGATTTGAGAAAGAAAAGAAACTCTTTATCTAAGTTGTGTGAGCTCATTTAAATTATCAGACCCAGAGAGGCATTGAAATATGACAGAGGTCATGTCTCACTCTCGCCTTCAGCTACATAACTACCTATCGAGGCCATTTACTATGTGGGCTCTAGACTAACTAACACTACAGTGGCCATAAAATGTCATACACTGGACACCATAATTCATATATTACAGTTCAACAACATATAGAGCCAATCACTAATCAGTGTTATTTCTGTAAGCCAATGAGAGAGAATTCCTGTCAAACAACTTTGTATCAGCCTATGCCTTACTCCTTTTAAAAAGCTACTTGTAACGAAGGTCTAAGGAAAGACATCCCAAGACAACTTGGATGTATTTGCCCAGGCAGCTGTCCTCATTTTATCTCAAGTATACTCTTTAAAATTATATTTTGTGCCTCAGCCCTTTCCTTCAGGTCCACAGATTTTACAGGATATAAAAAATATATAAGTGATAATAAAAAGAATTTAGACACAGTTGGGCCTGTGAGAAGGGGGTTCTATATTCTGTATTCGTAGTAACTATGATAAACACCTCCAGTTAATTTTGGGAATACAAGAGCAGAATTGACTATACTCTTAATCAGAGAAGTATCCCAGGAAAAAATGGATTTAGTGAAATTTCATTAACTTAATGATTTCTGTCATACTAAAGTAGTAGAATATTTCCAGTATGTTTGAGGGTGATGCAAAAACCAAACGTAAAATCAAGATTACTGTCTCAAGATTTCCTTGAGACAGGAAAGAGACGTAGACTTAATTTCAGATGGAAATGCAGGAACAATTGTGGATAAATGAAGACAACAAAGGTTAGATGCATTTACACTGCTAACCAAGATTTTTGCTTTTTTTCAAATAAACACACATGAAGAATCATTTATGATATTTTGTACTGTACTAAGTGCACTTTTTACTAATTATATACCCTAAATTACAATTCAGGAGGGGCCATCTAGAGACAATGCCATGTTCCATAATGGAATACATACACGTATTTAACATGGACTCTCAAAATTTCCCATGCATTGTGATAAATTAAAGTTCCAAAGAATGGTACAACAGAATTTAGATATTTTACATAGGATGTGATAGTTGTCAGAAAGAAGGAAAGCTGAGCAAATGCATCCTATTTCAGTATGCTGATAAGATTAATTTTAAAATCAGAGTTCCCTGAATTATTATAAACTTTCCAGGCAAGAGGAATATACTTTTAGTGCTGCCATCCTCAGCCACCAAAGCAAAGAAATATTATTATCCACAACAAACTGGCACAGCATTAATCTATCTGAAAAGTTTTGACCTGAGGGCCAGGAGGAAGAATACTTTAAACAAATAGGACCTTCCCTGACCACAAGGAAATTCTAATTGTCAGGGCTCACCTAGTATAATTCTTGAACAAACAGCCATATCTAAGGAAATATATCCACAGATGTCCATCATAACACATTTTCCAATAGCTAGACAAAGCAAATCAAAACTATTCTCCTCTAGGATAATAAATTTTCTTTTTCTTTATACAATGGAACACCCTACAGCAGTTACAATGAATAAATTAAAGCTACATATATCAATGCGACCATCTCCAAAAATATAATATTGAATGAACACAAGTCTAGAGTGAAAAAATGTATTTAACTTTTGGAAAGACTACATAACTTGGCACATTTTACATAGTATTCAGTATCTAATATAATTAATAGAATAATTTTATCACATACTAATATAATTAATATCTAATAGTAATTACATAGAATTGTTTTGGTAGTTTGAAATAAGTAGGAATGAAATATTTATATGTGTGGGTATGTGTGTGTGTATATTTGTAAAAAGAACAAACCATTTAATCATATCTCCTATAGTAACTGAGAATGTAGTTGTAAAAAACAGGTTTCATATTTAAAAGATAAACATATGAAATAACCACAGAGGATGCTATGTTAATATTGAGTATTAGCATAGACATCTGTAAGATCTGCAAGCATCAGAAAGCACAAACAGTATGTCTTAACATGATAGAAAGCTCCCAGAGAATTAAGTGATGTTGATTCTTTGCAAGACATATTTGCTCTTCTGTGGTTGTTACATGTCATATTTTAAAATAAAAATAGATATTTATTAAAAATAATACACTGGTGCCAGATATTTTATGCAATGGAAGTAGTAACAAGTATATTAGAATGGGTAGCTTGAGAAATTTTTCCTGAACTTAGGGGAAATAGATAAATGGCTCTAATATTAATATAATGGCTACAAAGTGACACTTAATACGAGGATGGTAATAAGAAAATCAGAAGAGAATTTTATATAGAATTGTTTTAGATGAGAGAAAACTATAAAGCAAATAGCATAAGAAAGTAGCACTAACTGAGAAAAGACATACATCATCAAGTTGATAGGGTCCCCTATGTACCAATGTCAAGTTATTTATTTTCACAAATTTTTTTGTCATTTCAAAATTCAGGATTCTCAATTTGTTAATCCTTCCTTACCAACGTTCTCTACCTCAAATCACCCCCTTACTCCCATGGGCATTCCATGGACTTGCTCGTATTCCTACACTGAAAAATTGCCATTGCTAGTGCCCATGTTTCTTAACATCAACTTCATCTTTCCATATAACTCCTCCTATTATCTCAAAACTAACAATTCTCTGAGCTTTTCAGAACTCAAAAATTATTGCTCCTACAACGTTTTGCTGAATTTTACCTCTTGTGTCTTTGCTTTTCAGCTAACCCTGTGTAAATTCCTTATTCCAGTATTCTAGTATTTAATCATGTACTAATTCAGCTTCCTCGCCCCTTTTTTGTTTCTCTTTCTGGGGAAAAGCCAATATTCCTCTTATCATGTGCCTGGACTCATGTTACTATATATGGCTACTTTTAATGTCTTAACCACTAATGCCAGACTGGTTTTTTAGTGCTTGGTTATTTCAGGATACATTTGTCTACATTATAATAATAGTACAAATACCCTAATGTGCATAAGTTTCTTTTAAGAATAGCCACATATCATACATAAGTTTATTTCCCACCCTTGCAACTCCACTATAGGTTTCTCACTTCAACAGACACCTCACATCCAATCTTCAACTCAGCGTGGAGATCTAGTCTACTGCTTGATGTCACCATTTCAACAGGTAGCTTTCACAGTACTTCAGAAGTTATAAGTTTTGTACTTATAGTCAACTGGCAGAAAGCATCACATTGAGCCACTATCTGCAAAAGCACTTGGAAGAATAACCTTCCTTTTACTCAGGAAGAAGAAGAGATTTAGACATGGGTGCACACAAAAATAGTATTAGTAGCACTAATCTGTACTCATATTATTTTCCTTAGTTCAAATATTCACTCATGATCAGTATTTTGAAATTTCTTCTCTCTCCTCAAAT
The DNA here is from genome assembly GCF_000956105.1 of Propithecus coquereli. NCBI lineage: Eukaryota > Metazoa > Chordata > Mammalia > Primates > Indriidae > Propithecus > Propithecus coquereli. The sequence goes on along the minus strand of NW_012155618.1, from coordinate 1,467,594 downwards.
ATCTGAAAAATGCTTCCTGGTCCTTACTTTCAACTGTGTTATTTTTTCTTCTTCTTTTTTCTCCCTAGAGAAAATTGAATCAACCTGGAAACTCCAGAAATCTCTATAATGACATATCCGTTTATGTGTGCTTATATATATATATATGTATATATATATATATGATAGACAGAAACACACACACACACACATATATATATGACATTCATACCTGATATAATTGAAACCTATGTGCTTATATATATGATCAACTATAATATTTAAGCACCAAAACCCTTTTCTTGCTAACAAAGGACTCAGTTCAGAAATTTCCCTCCATATCTTCCATTTTGTTCTGTTTTATGAATTACACCTAGCACCATCCAAACATTCTCTGATATTTCCTATCAAAGAAAATATCTTCTTGAGCCCACATTATACTTCAGTTACCAACCCATGTCTCTTCTCTTTTTATCACAATGTTTTCAAAATAATTATCTAAGCTCTCTTCTCTAATTACTTTTAAAATTTTCTTTCTTAAACCCATTCTAATTTTATTTTCATAAAACTCATAAAAAACACTTGAAAAACGTTCTGGAAATATATAACTAATTAGTTGAAATGTTTATTCACTTACCCAAACAATTCTCTCTGTAGCCCAAGAAAATCATAGACAGATAGACAAATAGACACAGGTATAGTTTTAGATATGATAAAAATGTAAACATTGTGAAAAATTTTATACTATTGTGATGACATAGATGTATGTAGACTGGTAAATTTTCAATTGCAAAACTCAGGGAAAATGTAAAAATTAAATTTATTTTTAATGCAGCGATTTTCCATTTAAGCCAAGGTTCCATTTATTCTGGGAGTAGAAAAAATAATGACATCGATTTAAGGAAAATACAGCCACTTTCACATATTTCACATATTTCATGAACAAAGTGGCCACTGTGGTAGAGATTGAAATTAGGCATGGGCTCAGCAACATGGACTTCCACTCACCAAGGCTAACCTGCCTACACACTGCTGAGTCCCCAATCTGTCAGCCATGGAGACTGACACTAAGCCCCTGATATAGCATTATTTCAGCATTCCAGTGTCAGGTTGATTACATTGGACCGCTTCCATCATGAAAGGGGTAGTGTTTTGCCTTTACTGGAATAGACACTTACTCTAAAGAAGAATCTGCCTTCCCTGTGGGCAATGCTTCTGCCAAGACTATTATCTATAGATTTATAGAATGTCTTATTCACAGCCATGGTATTCCATATAACAATGCTTCTGATCAAGTAACTCAATTTATAGCCAAAGAGGTTCAGCACTGGGCACATGTTCATGGAATTCACTACTCTTGTCATGTTTTCTGCCATTCTGAAGCAGCTGTCATGCTAAAACAGGGCAATGGCCTTTTGATGAATCAGTTACAACACCAGCTAGGTGGTAATACAGTGCAGGGCCAAGGCTAAGTCCTCCAGAGGGCTTTCTATGCTCTAAATTAACATCCAACATATGGTATTATTCCTCTAATAGCCAGAATTCATGGGCCTAGGAATCAAGCAGTGGAAATGGGAGTGGCACCACTCACCATTACCTCTAGTGGCACATTGGCAACTTTTTCACTTCCCATTCTTGTGCCTTTATGCTCTGTGGGCCTAGCAGTCTTACTTCCAGAAGAAGGAATGCTTCTACCAAGAGATGCAATATGATTTCATTGAATTAGAAATTAAGACTATCAACAGGAAACTGGACTACTACTCTACCATGGAGGTAAAGAAAAATATGCCCGAAACACAGAAAATCCCTTAGGCTGTCTCTTAGTATTACCATGCCCTGTGATTAAGGTCAATGGAAAACTACACCAACCCCATCCAGGCAGGAATAATAATGGCCCAGATCCTTCTGGAGCAAAGGTTTGGGCCAGCCCACCAGGTGAAAAACCACAACCAGCTGAGTGCTTGCTGAAGGCAAAGGGAATACAGAATGGGTAGTGGAAGAAGACGGTTATAAATACCAGCCATCATCATGTAACCAGGTACAGAATGAGGACTGTAATCTCTATAAGCATTTCTTTTTTACTTTGTTGTGAATATTTGCGGGATGTATTCTAGTTATATATCTGTGTATACACATCAATGTCAACAACTACATTTATGACTATATTTACCCGACATCACTCTTGCCAAGTTTAATTCCCATTGTGATTTATATTCACCAAGGCTGTCTTCAGACTATTTTTGTTACAACTAAAAACAAATGTCATTGTGAGATATTGAGCACCCAAATTATCTTCAACCAATTTCAATTCATAGTAAATAAAAACTTCAAGTAAACTAATTAACATTTTTATTTTAAGGAGTAGCAGTTTAAGAATCTCTAATGAGTTCCTGTTATCATTGATATTGACATAAATGTACAAAAGAAATTTTGTCATTAAGTAATTCCATCAGAGTTTAGAGAATAGATTCATTATACTCAGTATATTTTAACCTTACTAATATTTTCTCAGTCATCTGATTCAAACTGATTTTTTGCAGACTGCTCCAATGTAGTTTCTCCCAACTTTCTTTGAAAACAAAAAAAATGAAAAAAAAATTCCTCATATCTCAAACATTTAAAAATCATACACAGTGAATTTTTAGTAAATATAGAATTGTAGTTTACTTTGAAATTCTCAGGCACAAATAAAGAACAATGATAGATTAAATATTAAAATAAATGAATTGACTATATCTGCTTTCAATAACAAAATATGCCTGTTGAAATACGGAACTCAAGCTGATTACCTGCTGTTTCTGATTCTGTAATCATACAGAAGAGCTGGCTCCTGAAAAATGAATGAATTAATAAAAACATGAAAAAATTGTTCATTCAAAGAAGGAACAATGTCAGCTTCATTGCTTAAAATCTGGTGCTGTATCCTCTTCTTGAAAGAAGTTCAAAAACACAGCAATCTACATTTGCAAGGGTTTTGGATCATACAAAGGGGTTTAGAAAGGGAGGTTGGAGTGAATTTATATAAACATGTAGCCACAGTGATAACCCACTTACTGGAAAGACAAACCCATAACTGGATTTGGTGTATCACCAATATCATTATGTTATGAGATCTCTGACTTACAAAGACTTGATTCTGTACTGGGAGTGCTACAGGAAGCATCAAAAAATTCTATCTCCATGGCTGAGAATATTAAAAATCACATTATGTGTGGCATTTTAATCATATCAAAACCAACCATGGCATATCAACTTTTTCCAAATTTATATATATATATTCCAAGCAATTTTAATAAAGATCATGTAAAATAATAAACTGATCACAAAGTTATGTAGAAGAGTAAAGAATAGTTGAGATTATATTTTAAGTAAAAAACACAGGAAAAATTAAGCTTTCCATTAAAGTTATAAAAAATGGGGTGGAATTGGCAGAGTGAAACGCGAGTATATAAATGCTATATAATAGAGAACCAAATAAACTGACCTAAATATTTAAGGAAACTTGAGATGTGGAAACGAGAAAGGCATGACAAATGTGTGGGAACAAATTGAAGCATTCGCTAAGGGGTACTGAAGCAATAAGCTCTCCATATGAAAATGAAAATTACATTTGCACTTCATAACATACAAAAAATTCTACATAGATTATAGAACTATTTGTAAAATGAAAAATTTGAAACTTTTAGTATATTTGGAAGCATGTTTTCATGTCCTCTAGGAATGGAAGAATTTCTCAATGACCAAAAAACACAAATCATTAAGAAAAAAGGCTTGATCACAGTAAATTGTAAACTTTTTATAAGTATGGCAAAATAATCTATAAGTAAGGTTTGAAAAAGCCACTGGGGAAAATATATTTTCAATGCCTATAAAGAACAATAGGTTGAATATTCAGAATTTAAAGAAATGTCAATTCAATTTTTTTTTAGAAAAAGATTCAAAAGCCTAAAGGGAGAAATGTAAAAATGATATAAACAGGAAAGTAACAGAGTGGGAGACAAAAATAGACAATGTGCATTTGAAAAGTGCTCCTGACTAGCAATCAGGAAAGCATAAAACAAATTCATATCAGATTGGCGACATTATATAGTTTGACATTATCACCTTGTAGCAAGGATTTAGAAAAGTGGAACTCTCTTAGTATAAAAAAAATCATGTACTTAGAAAAAAATAACTTAATTAAAATTTTAATTATTGAATATTAAATATTTATACATAAACAATTAGTATTTAAATATTAAACTAAAATTAATCACAAAAAGACTTGACCTACTTTACAAAACTACATACCTGAAAATAATTTTAAAGAAAAGGATGAGGGTATTAAAATACATTTTCTAATTTTTTTTTTAATTTTAGCATATGGTAGGGGTACAAATGTCCAGGCTACATATATTTCCCCTGCCCCACCTGAGTCAGAGCTTCATGTGTGTCCATCCTCCAGACGGTGTGCACTGCACCCATTAGGTGTGTATATACCCATCCCCTCCTTCCCCCTCCAATCTGACACCCAATGAATGTTACTACTATATGTGTACTTAAGTGTTGATCATTTAATACCAATTTGATGGTGACTACATGTGTGCTTGTTTTTCCATTCTTGGAATATTTCACTTAGTAGCAGGACCTCCAGCTCTATCCAGTATAATACAAGAGGTGCTAGATCACCATTGTTATTTGTGGCTGAGTAGAATTCCATGGTATACATATATCACATTTTATTAATCCACTTATGTATTGATGGGCACTTGGGTTGTTTCCACATCTTTGCAATTGTGAATTGTGCTGCTATAAACCTTCTAGTGCAGATGTCTTTTTTATAGAATGTCTTTTGTTCCTTTGGGTAGATACCCAGTAATGGGATTACTGGATCAAATGGTAGTTCTACTTGTAGCTCTTCGAGGTATCTCCATATTACTTTCCACAGAGGTTGCACTAGTTTGCAGTCCCACTAGCAGTGTATGAATGCTCCTATATCTCTGCATCCGTGCTAACATTTATTGTTTGGGACTTTTTGATAAAGGCCATTCTCACTGGAAATCAGTGATATCTCATTGTAGTTTTGATTTGCATTTTCCTGATGATTAGAGATGTTGAGCATTTTTCACATGTTTATTGACCATTATTCTGACTTCTTTTGAAAAGTTTCTGTTCATGTCCTTTGCTCAATTTTTGATAGGGTTGTTTGATTTTTCCTTGCTGATTTTTCTGAATTCTATATAGATTCCAGTTATTAGCCCTTTATTGGATGTGTAGCATGTGCACATTTTCTCCTATTCTGTAGGTTGTCTGTTTGCTCTTGTGATAGTTTCCTTGGCTATGCAGAAGCTTTTTAATTTGATCAGGTCCTATTTATTTCTTTTTGTTGTTGCTGTGGTTGTCTTTGGGTTCTTCTTCATAAATTCTTTGCCTAGGCCAATGTCTATAAGAGTTTTTCCAATATTTTCTTCTATAATTCTTATAATTTCATGCCTTAGGTTTAAGCCTGTTATCCACCAAGAGTTGATTTTCATGAAAGGTAAGAGGTGCAGTTCCTGTTTCAGTCTTCTACATGTGGCTATCCAATTTTCCCAGTACCACTTGTTGAATGGGGATTCTTTTCCCCAGTATATGTTTTTGTCTGCTTTGTCAAAGATTATATGGCTGTATGAAGATGGTTTTATATCTGGATTCTCAGTTCTGTTCCAAGCTCTATTTCTCTGTTTTTGTGCCAATACCATGCTGTTTTTGTTAGTGTAGCCTTGTAGTATAGTTTGAAGTCTGGTAATGTGATGCCTCCAGATTCGTTCTTTTTGCTTAAGATGACATTGGGTATTTGGGCTCTTTTCTGGTTCCATGTGAGGCATAGAATTAATTTTCTAGATCTGTGAAATATGACATTGGTATTTTGTTGGGAATTGCATTGAATCTATAAATCACTTTGGGTAATATGAACATTTTAACAATGTTGATACTACCAATCCAGGAGCATGATATATTCTTCCATTTGTTTGTGTCATCTGCAATTTCTTTCTTCAGTGTTTCATAGTGCTCTTTACAGAGATCTTTTACCTCCATGGTCAAGTATATTTCTAGGTATTTTATTTTCTTTGTGGCTATTGTGAATGTTACTGATTTGTGTACATTGATTTTGTAACATATTTATAATTTATTTATCAATTTCAGAAGTCTCTTAAATTTTCTGATATAACTGTGTCTCTAAAGATAAGTGAAATATTTAAATCTGCTAGCATGCAAAGCTAAAGAAAGCATGCATGCATCGTCTCTGAAGTGAAGTCTTATTTGGAAGACCTTAAATGCTTTTAATAATGGAGCCAGAATACATTAATTCAGAAAAGGCTAGCAAGCAGGCATGATAAGAAAAAAAGTTGTTTATGGTCTCAGGGTGTGGGCGAGAGAGAATAAAACATTAGGTGGCCTGTCCTTAATATACCTAACACATTTCTTTATGCAGTATAACTGGTGGAATGAGTTTTCATGTGTATATATTTTGGTCCATTCTGTACCCAAATTAGAAAAATTGAAGTAGCTTTCTAAGTTGGATTTGAGGAACAATCCTTACATTACATTTATTATGGCTCTACTTAGCATCCTTTGTGCATTTTTAAAACATCATAATTTCTAGGCTGTGTTTTGTTTGTTTTCACGTAAGTTGTCAGTCAGCTTGAAAATGATCTTTTTCAGTTATAGGTATGGGAAAATATTTATAGACTTTCTTGTTTAAAAATTGTAAATTCTCATTCAGCTATTATCTGATAAACATCAAATAATTTGTTGAATTCATAGTATTATATTTTTAGTATCAATAGTCTTCAGCGAAAGGTATTAACTTTTTATACTAGGTGTAATCGTTGGTAAATCAAGATTCTGGCCTTATCTGTAGTTCTAAAATGAATCATTTTGTTTAAGAGAAGAAATTCCACAAATATCGTGTATGTTTTGCTATTGATTATGTTTTTACCGTTAAAAAATAAATCTCAGCAAATTTGAAAATTATCTTCACAATTACTTTTGTGGTTCCGATGTTTATAATTAAGTACAGCAGTATAACTGTTACCTTTACTGTTTTTCTATCATCATTTTCAGTCACACTGTATGTCTATATTTTATTATTCTTGAATGTGTTACTCTTTCTAAAACAATAAGTTTTGGTTTGCATGGTAGTTGTTACTTTCTTTTTGGGGGAGGAGGCCTGCAAAATACCATTGCAAATGAAAAGATTTTACAAATGATTCGTCACAGATGAGAGAAGATCAAACAGACCTATTCTCTTTGCCAACCCCCCAAAAATCAAATTTATAACTTTTGCATGAATTTTTTCAATAGTTGGTAGGTGAATACAAAAATACTGCTCAATTAATTATTAAATTAATATTCATACATACAAAAGCTATATGACTATTTTGTTATAATCACCACAGCATTTAAATTCAGCATCTTTGTGAGTTAAAAATTCAAATTTTAAGCACATCTTAATGGTGCTTTAAACACTATAACTATCACCACACAGTAAAAAAACAAAGTCCCAACTATTTTTAAGTACTATCTATGCTTTCACAAACATGATTAATTAAAGAATTATTCATTTCTATAAGTGGTCTTTCGATTGATCACTAAAAAGAATGCAGCAAGTATACAGAAACTCAGTATTCAAAAACCCACACATATCATCCATATCATCTACGTAATCCATACCTTCAGCATTCTATAGAAGATATAGAAACAGATGGTTTGGAAGGATTAAATTCCATTTGTAATTATGTAATCTGCAAAAAGGGAATAATTGCAATGATTTCTATATGAGCCTTACTTTAAAGCAAAGAAATTAGTAAAATCTTGTATTTTTCTAGAATATATGTAAGTTTCTATTACACATTAAAATATTTGAAAATTATCAAAACAAAGCATAATCATCTGTTTGCCACCTATATAATCATGTTTATCATAAACAAGTTCATGTACCACATTTTGAGAAATGCTGGTGGCCTGTATTTCAGGCAGCATATTAGCCCTAGTTTGGGTAAGTAAGAATTGTGTCAATCACAATTAATCACATTCCTTTTAATTTTTGTAGGTTTGAACCAATTGAAAAATATATTATATATTCTTACTTGATTTTTCCTATATCTATCTTACTGCCTACATACCTACCTGTCTACACACACACACACACATACACACACACACACACACACACACACCCTGTTGGAGTCATAGTGCTTTCCAATGTTCTTATGTTTCTGATGAAGGGACTTCCGCTAGAGCTGTGGTCCTTATACTTGACTGTGCATTGAAATAACTTGGGAACCTTAAAAATCTATTTTCCCCAGCTATTCTGATTTAATTGGTCAATTGTTATAAATAGCTCCCCAGGTAACTCTATGCTTCTTAGATTGAGAACCATTACACTAGGGCAACCCTCCAAGCTTCTCATGCTACTGTTTTACACTCTTTTGATAAAAAGAATAGCCACACAATACTTTTCTTTTACCCTCTTTCTAGATGTTATTGTCCTTGTTTAAAGATGTCCAATAATGATAAATGATAAGAGTAAATTATAAAGCTTCCTGTATGGTAAAATAACACTAGAATTGTGTTAAAGGGAATGACTGATAGCTAAAGATACATGTGGAGTCATTTCCACCATCCTAAATAAAACTGTTTTTGACAGAAATGCAGGCCATGGCCAGACATTCAAACATGAGAGTGGGTCATTTATGAGGCAGACAGAGAGAAAGAGAGAGACAGAGAGAACAAAGAGAATGATTATGACTAAGAGACACAGAGGGTAAAGGAAAAGCTTCTGTACCAGGAAATATATTCATAGTACAATAAATATATAGTCTGTAATACAGGAACCTGTGGGTTTTTCCTGAGGACTTTGGCACTGAAGTAGTAATTCAAGCTTTAAGAGAGCCCTGAAATCCTAAATAACTTCAATTTTGTGCCTGTATTTTATGAGATCATCAAAACACTTCAAGTAAATTACAACTTCAAAATCAATTTCTCTCTTCAGCCGATCATCTATTATCCTATATGATTGAAGCTTGCATCTCTTAACTGGTGTATTATCCAAAGCAAAGTCAAACCCAAAGTTCTTATTTAATGACAGCACTTCAGCACCTTGAAGAAATAGAGAATAAAAATGCTAATCTCTATACAGCACTTTGTGCTGTAGTGCTGAGTTTTATATTTATGTGAAGAAAGTAATTGGAAATGAAAGAAAATAGTGAGCTTGAAGTAGAGGAAATGGCCTTGGTTCAGAAATTGGGGACTTCCTCTGCCACATACTAGCTACCTTACATGGACAAGTCAATTAACCTCCCTGAACTGACTTCTTCTCAGGTAAAAGATGGGAATAAGATTTAATATCTATAGAAGTAGTTGAATATAGATAGATACAGGCAGATAATTATTGTTTTACTGTATTGTTTCATTCTATCTATAGGGAATGGACTAGCCCCAATAATCAGGACAGGAGAGATGACAACAAAATTTATTAACATATGATATACATATGAAAGTATTTGATAAAATATAAAGTAGAATGCTATGAATTGTGATTATGTGTGTTAGTTAAAGAAAGGAGTGTCAAGGAGAATGGAGGATCACAGTGAAAGTAGGAATGTTCTGTGTTTAGAATTTGGTAGTCATGGACCATCCAGAAAAGGGGGACTATGAAATCTAGAATGAGCATGGCATAACATGTGTAAGTGTTAACAGATGCTAAGCACTTTAACTCATACTTCCCTGAGTGATAGAGAGTGCCCTGCAGACAAAAGGTGAATATTGAAAGTTTTAGGATAAATAATATTCACTGTGATGGAATGGAATAAAATTTAAGAATGATCTCTTAAGAATCAGTTGCATTTTTCTTTTCAGGCCCAAGGGAGTAGAGAAAAAGAATACAGGCAATCAGAATGGCAGTAAATAATAATTACAAGAGATGTTTTGAAAAATCAATATTTTTGTTGCTCCATGGACATGAGAGATGTGGGTTTTGGAACTGCTGTTTGAAAATAAGATCCAGAAACTTGAATAAGATATCAAGATGAGACATATTGATTTGTTTATTTTTAAGCTCAATATTTTTGACAAACAATGCAAGTTAAAGAAACGAGAACCTAATATTATCAATATTTGTTAATATGAATATATTAGAAATACTATGTTTAAATATTTTGACAGAATATTATTATCCTGTTGTTTTTTTCCCCTGTTTTTTGCTTTGTCCTCTTCACACTGTAACAACCAAGGGCAATGATGATTAAGACCGTTAATATGGTGGTTTTATTTAGCTCAAAATTCCAACCTTCTCCCATAAATACCTAATTTTTTGAAGAACTGACTATATTTATTGACTCCATTTTCCTCTAGCTTATCATATGACTTTCTCTATTAAAATTGTTTAGAAATACATCTTTAACCTGAAAACAAAATCTTTAAGTTACCAAAATGTCACTTGCAAGTTACTTACACTATTATATATTTTACAACTTGACATTTACCTAATACTTTCTTTTTATGGAATTTATCACGTAAAATTTTTATTTTGTATTTTTCTGGAAGCTCTATCTCTATTTTTTCTTCAATTGCAAATACGAAAAATGGGGAGTTCCTCACGGTTTTCTCATTGGTATTAATTGGAAAATATTAATGAAGACATCATGCATTATATTGAAACAGTAGATTAGAGCAACAAAATTTCAAATAAAGTGCTGAATTTAATGGACTCAGGGGACAATGTTTAATTTAATTTTTGAGTGCTTGCAAAAATGTGAACATAAAAGTGGAATGGGTCGAGAACAGCTTATTCCAAAGAATCAGAGGGTATGAATGCCACTCATCCTGATGTGATTACAAGGAGAAAAAAGTGCAGTAGAAAAAAGGTAATAATACATGCAGAAAGAGTTTGACAAACTAGTTCCACCTTGAGGAATAATCTAGGGATGAAATTAGGAAGGAGTTTTAGTAGCAAAGAATGAAATCATGAGGGGAAAAGGGTTAATACTGAAGCTACCTATTGAAGAACTCCTAGGGAAGGCACCAGTCTACTGCTTCATCACTTTGCTACAAATCAGTGCAGATACTAGATCATGTAGATGCTTACATTGGTCACTATCTCTATCCTTCTGAATAGTTGATGCTAAGCAACCTTGAACTAGGAATGTGCAGATACATGATGACCTACAGACCTGTGTGATCTGTGTGTGCTAAGGGTTAGAGCAATTCATTGTAAAAGTCTGCAATTTAAGTAACTCTTTCTACCTTATCCAGTTGGATTGGAACTGTTTAGAAAAGCTAAAAGAATAGAATGAGGAGTTCTCCCCAGACCTCTTATTCTTTTTCTCAAACCTCTCATCTTTAAGTTTCAATTTCTCCAATGTCTTAAACTCATTGTAAATATCTCCAAAATATCTGTTTATAGCCCTGAGGTCTCTCTTCAGTTCCAGCTTGGACTTTAACTAATTTATTATCTTTAAACTGTACGTTCCATTGGCTCATTGAAATTATGTACTAATCAAAAAGTGTCACATTTGCCACAGAACCCATCCCCTCCCTCCTTACTTCTCTGTATTTATTTAAAATTCCAACTCGATTTATAGTTGTTGAGATCAGTTGTCATCAACTCAGACTCCTCACTTTCTGCTTTCTACCCAGAACCCAAAAATGCAGCTGCTGCTTCATTAATGCTCCTGTAATACTTCTTTCTATTGTTATAGCTACTGTTCATGTGAAGGACATCATTTCCTTTGCAATGACTTCTTTAAAAGCCTTCAAATTGGCTTTCCTGCCTCTCTTCTTTTTCACTGTAGTCCACAACTATTTTTCTTCAAGAACAGGACCAATCATATCATTCCCGTGCTCAATTATTAATTCCTGTGAGTCATTTTTGTGTGTGAAATTAATTATAAATTTATTTTTTTATTTCAGCATAGTATGGGGGTACAGATGTTTAGGTAACGTATGTTGACCTTGTCCCTCCTCCCCCACAAATCAGAGCTATAAATTTATTAACCTGCCACTTAAGCCCCTCCATAAGTCCCCAATCAACTTTTTCCAGTATTGCTAGCCTTTCACTATTCTCCGAATGAACCAGTGATCAAATCAAAATTAACTTCCTCTGTGTATCAAAGCTCATGCTTTGCTGTTTCCAGGCTTTTGTTCACATGCTTTTGCTCTTCTTTCCCCACCAGTAGATATAATAATGACAATTATCATTACAACAATATTAATAATAGCTAACTTTGATTGAACATGTGCTATGTACCAAGGACTGTGCTATATCTTTATATTTTTTCATTTAAATTTAACAGCATCACTGTGTTAAATTTGTTAAACATGCTAATATCTCCATCATACACACTGTATATGAAGGCTTACAAAGGTTATATTGCTTGCTCTCGTTCATTACGATAATGATGGAATTAACAACTCGACCTAGGAATGCTGAGTTTGGAACAACTTCATTTCACACTCTTAATACAAATATAAAGAGGCTGGAATTATACTTTAGTTTAATTTCAAGAGTCACTTCTTCATTGTAGACTTCCTGTGTTTTTTTGTTGTTCTTCTTTTTTTTCAAACTGTGAATTGTCTGTCTTTTGAATCACTGAACCCTACACTTCAATGAAGCATTTTATTGTTCTCGTACAAATACACTGTACTATAAAAATATGGTCATTTCTTAACAGCCAATATAAATACAAACAGCTTGACTAAAAGGAATGTTTCTGATCCACCTTTATATTTTCTAAAGCACATCACTAAGAGCACAAAAAACAGGGAAAAAACTAGGGTGCTCAACAAATAATTGTTGAATTGAATTTTTCAAATGATTCTCCAGTGGCAGACTGTACTAAGAAGTTGAAAATATTTTCTGAATATTATATAACCCAGATCTACTGCTGATTTATAATTTAAATATTTTTGTGATTTATCATGATAGGACCATCATTAGTTAAGGGACATGATTTCATATGCCCCTGAGCACTTTGAGGGATATTCGTACAGAATAGGAATTTGAACCAATTCTTTTCCATTTGAAGAGCTGATATTTCTGGAGAAAAATAATAAATTATTCATGGCAGAACCCTCGGAAAACACTCGACACCACTAGGAGCAATAATTATGAATCTAAAGGGAGATTCAAAGCAGCAGGAAACTCGATTGAACTGTAGTTATTTAATGCTAGGTACTGTTACCTCAGATACGCTAAACTAAATATTGGTAGGGGATAGATTCTAAAAGTCTTTTATGTTGTATGTCCATTTTACTATAATATCTAATAACTACTGCTAAAGAATTTGGCTGGAAGACCAAAGCAGAGATAAAACAGAAGTGCTGATGAACTAAAAATATAATGCTAGGGTTGACCTGACTACTAAAAGCTAAGAATAAGGAACAAAAGCCATTCCTAGCATCATCACTTACTATTTCAGGGCATCTCCAACATAAATTACAGGAATGATACCTTAAAGCAGCTAAGCACGTGGGATCTTGAAACAGAAATTTAACACAAGAACATTCCTGGGACATCATGAAGTGTCCTACAGTAAACTGCGAGTAAAGTCACACAGGTTATTTTCCCATAGGAGTCCTTCAGAAAGGTAGGCATTTCTGCAATTCTGTGGGTACCTTCATAATGGAATAAATTCCTAAACAGAAACTCACATAACCCCCTTTGACTTTTTTCTTTAACATGAAACTATATCAATAAATCAATGATCATAGAAAATCTACACTGTAAAAATGGATTGTTTTGAAAGTAACACAATGATGTTAAAGCTCAGAAAATGACGTTTGACAATGGTGAACTAGGACCTCTTACATTATCCTTGATAGAGCTCGAGCCCATTCTTCGAAGTGAGGTATCACAAGAATGGAAAAACAAGCACCACAGTTACTCGCCATCAAATTGGTACTGACTGATCAACACTAAGGTTTCACATGGTAGTAATATTCACTGGGTTCTGGTCAGGTGGGATGGGGTTGGAGGTGGGTAAACTCACGGCTAATGGAGGCGGAGCGCAGTATATGAGGGAAGGGCACGCACGTAGCCCTGGGTTGGGCTAGGCAAAAACCAAAATGTTTGTACCCTCATAATATCCTGTAATAAAAAAGAAAAGAAAATGACGTTTGAAAAACGGAGCTACAAGGACAAAGTCTGTTAACTTACATATAGACATTTGATATAGTTTGGATATGGTTTGTCCTCACCAAAACTCATGTTGAAATTAGATTCCCAAAGTGGCAGTGTTGGGAGGTAGGGCCTAATGAGAGGGGTCTGGGTCATGGGGACAGATCCCTAGTGAATGGCTTGGTGCCTTTCCTGTGGTGGTAGTAAGTTATCCATCTGGTGAAAGTAGATTAATTCTCATGGGGATGGGTTAGTTCCCTTGAGAGTGGGTTATAAAACCAGGACACCCCTGACATTTCTTCCCTTTTCTTCCCATTTCTTCCCTGACACGTGTCTGCTTTCCTTTAACCTTTGTCGTGTTTAGATCTAGCATGTGGCCCTTACTGGAAACTAAGCAGATGCCAGTGCTGTGCTTTTCATACTTCAGAGTCTGAGGAACTGTGAGCCTCTTTTCTTTATAAATCACCCGGTCTCAGGTGTTCCATTATAGCAACACAAAATGTACTAAGACAATACTCCCAAATCTTAAAGAAATAAACAAAGTGACAATTGGCATTTTTTAAAAGGCTGAATCATTCTATCAAATAATAAGAAATTTCTTTCCACATATTCATGCCTTCTTATAAAGCTATCAGTAAAGTTTCAATGTTTTCCTCATGTAAGACATTTATTTTAAGTTAAATTTATTCTGAGATATTTTATATTCTTCAGAGGTTTGGAAGCGAGAATTATATTTCTTTTATTTTATAACTGATAATAGTAGAAATATAGGAAACTATGTTGCTTTTGTAATTTTACAACCAGATGTTGTAATAATTGTCTATTTTCTTATAGTTTTTTAAAATATTTTAATTGGTTTTTCCAGAAACACAGTTATTTGAAAATAGCAATACTTTGGGTTCTTCATGTATGCATTATTTTATTTATTAATTTAATTTTCACATTTAATATAAAATTGCATTACATAATAGTATGAAAGAAAGCAATTGCCATTGTTTTTCTGATTTTAATGGAGTTATATCTGGAGCCTTTTCAAAATGTCTTTCTTTAAAAGAATTTCTGAATATGAAATTACACTTTAAATTTTTTGTGCTATTTAAAAATTAAGGATCATATTAACTTGATATAAATAGAAATATTTGGGAAAAATTTTCTCATTTTTGGTGCTGACACATAGTTAAAATAGTACAAGTATTATTTATAACTTGGAAATTTGATAGTTCTGGCTAGTAAAAACAGCATTTTCTTCACATTTTAAAAAGCAGATTTAATCAAAGTATAAATTGACATAAATAGCAGTATTTATCCATTAACCTGTCAAAGGACCTTTGGGTTTGATGAATTTTAGCAGCACACACACATATGTACATATATATTTCTCTCTGTGTATATGTATATGTCACAAAAACAATGATCACAATAAAGATAAGAAACATATCCAACATCCTCCAAAATTTAATTATGCCTCTGCATAATCCCTGCATCCTACCACTAGCCCCTCTCTTCTCAGTCCTCAGAAAATTGATCTGCTTTTTGTCACTATCGATTAGTTTGCTTTTTCTAGACTTTGGTACAAATTAATCTTTTAGTATGTAATCTTTTTGTCTGGTTTCTTTCAGCACAATAATATTGAGATTCATTTATGATGTATGTATCAACAGTTCATTCCCTTATTTTGCTGAATAACATCGCATTATGTGACTATACCATGATTTGTTTATACCTTATCTTGTAACTGGCATTCTTTTTTAAGGACTGACTATGCAGAACAAGTGACTGGCTTTTTGAGATGTTTTCAGTTTGGGGGGATTAAAAATAAATCTACTTACTATAAATATTTACTTACAAATATTTGTATAAACATATGCTTTTATTTTTCTTGGATGTGGAGTATCTGGATCATATGGTAGGTATACGTTTATTTTTTAAAGAAAATGCCAAACTGTTTTTCAAAATGGTTCAACATATGGAATACAGTCATACCAATTGTTTTAAAGTCTGTGCCTGCTAATTCTAACATCTGTGTCAGTTTTGGGTAGTTTTCGATTAATTTATTTCTCTTCTTTATGAGTCATGTTTTCCTGTTTCATCACATGCCTGGTAATGTTTTATTGGATAGCACACATTATAAATTTTATCTTGTTGGGTGCCATATATTTTTGTAACTTATAAATAACCTTAGGATTTGTTCTGAGTAGTTACGTGGAAACAGTTTGATCATTTTAAATCTAAGACAATATTTAAATTTTTGTTTTATGTTCATTAGTCTTTGAAGATGTCTTCCTATAAGATTATCTAGTTCATGGAGATTTTTTTCTTTTCTTAGATTTGAAACAACATGTAGTCATCTTATAAATTGTTTATAACTTAACACATACAAGACTGTGTCTTCTTTGTTATTCTAATATTTTGTATATGCAGCTCGCAAATTTTCCTAAACCATTTTGTTTATGTACAAGTTTCCTTCTTATTTCTGTGGCTTCCACCAGTTAGAAAAGGTGAATGGGTGTTTGAGACTGAATTCTTCCACAGAGACCTATAACATGAACCTGTTTTTGTAAGCTCATTAAAGTTTCGCCTCTAGTTATGGTGTTCTCGTCAGCACAGCTTGCTTCCCAAGAGGCAATCGTGGCAGTGTTCTAAAGGCAAGAGTCAACTAATCTTACAGTTATCACAAGACATCTACATTTGGAATGTTCCAGCATAGTTGTTGGACTCAAAACCAAGCCTTGATTTCATTTTCAAAGAGTAGAATACTGTGTTCACTAGAATCTTATGCACAGTTCATTTAATAGTAGAATGTGTCAATATTATTTTTCTAGTAGCTCCATATATTTGGTTTGCCACTATTTTACCAATTTGAAAAAAAATTGTAGCATTCATTTATCTAATTAAGAAATAATGACTGGAATTAAATGAAACTTAAACATTTGTGATAGCTATTTCCAAATTATATTTTTTATTAAATCATAACTAACCCTTTGAATTGAATATATCCCAATTAGGGTACCTAAATGGATTTAGCTTAAAAATTAAAAACAACGCACACATACACACACAAACATACACATTTCATCTCTTTCTGTCTCTCGATATATATATATATAAATATTTACATATGTGTGTGTGTGTATATATATATATATATATATACGTATGTGTGTATATGTGTAAAATCTCTAGTATGTATGTATTGGAGCATATTACAGACCTAACATTTTACATGTATTTTTTCAACTCTTCTTCAATAAACTAACTGAATATTTTCATTGTTATTTTCTTAAGTTAATTTAATCAATCTTTTCAAAGAACCAGTTTTTGGATTCATTTCTTCATTTTGTTTGTTTTTATTGTTTTTAGATTCTTAAATTTTTACTTTCTGTCTTTGTGAATTAATTTTTCCTATGTATCCTTCTTAATTTTCTTGCATCGAATGCTTAATTTCATTATATTTATTCTTTCATCGCTGAAAAAAAATATCTCAGGCTTTGTATTTTCCTCCAAACACCCCTTTTTCCATATCATGAAAGTTTAAATATGTCCTCTCTAGTGACATTCTGTTTTTAAAAATATTTTTTTGTTTGGAAAATACAAAACTTTAACATTTTGTTGTTCTATCATTTATTTTTATAAATGTAGTTATTCTCCTTCTTAAATCTTTTAAGCTGCAAAATTATAGATTTTCCCTAATATAATTGATATTATTTTTCTGATTTTTTTCTCATTAGCTGACATGAATGACATACAGACATTTTTTATTCTCCTAAAAACCCCATGTGTGGCTTCTCCTTAGTACCTATAACTAGCCACTTGCATTCAATAGAAAGTTCCTTTAAAACTTACACTGCAAGGCTAGTTGATGCAAATTTATGTTACTAGTTGAGCAGTTAATCAGCTTATTTGGGAAGGATGCCAGAGCCATTGGCAATCTAAGGGAAATTCATCTCTATTTTTTTTCTTTGTGTTTGATGAAGCTGCTGCTTTTTGTGCACAGCTTTCTCTGAGGCTACCCATTCCGCCAGCTCATTGCTGGATTCTCTCCTCTCTGCTTCCTGTGGCTTGCCCTCTCAGGGGTGGTCCCACGTCCTCAGTCTACCTGCTTGTTCTCTACCCTGTGGGGTCCCTCTGACCCGAAAGTTACTCTGTCAATATAGTTGATTACACTGTAAGGGAAAGTGTGTGTGGCCTGCTGCTCCTGTGACCCATGGCTGATGCTTTTCTCCCACCCTCATCTACCAGTCTGGACGTGTTAGAGGATTTCTACAAGGTGTTCTCCCCTATTGTCCAAGGATGCTGCTGTTTCTCAGGAAAGAAAGCTGTGTGGATGCCCTTAGCACGGTCTGTAACCCGACTTATTTTCACCACAAATGCTTTTTTCTTGAATTTTCTCAGAACTGGATGGCTATTTCCTCTGGTTTTTGGTATAGAATGAAGTATATTCTTATCATTATGCCATATAAATGGAAATCTTCCATTTCTTGGTGATGGAGCTCATGCGATAATAGATACATATGCTTGCATTATGCACATCCTTGAAACACAAAACACATTATGCATAAAGTAGCTGTTTTGTTCCTGTTACTATCATACAAAATATCGCAGGAATCTGTAAAGACATACAAAATGTAAAAGAGAGGAAAGTAAAATCCTTCCTGAGTCCTTTATTCCTATTACCCTAGAATATTACCATAAAAATATGCACATGTATTAGACATATACATTCCAGATTACTTTATTTGTATAAAGAGAGAAACTTATATACAGAAATGTATTCCACTTCTTTCATTAATGATATATCATCATTATATTTCCATGTTACACATACAAATCTTCTATTTTAAAGAACTACAAACATTTTATATCAGTGATATTTTCATGGAATGTCTATGTCATTCTTTTTAAAGAACTGCAGAATGTTTCATTATGTCACTGTATTACAGAAATGAAAATTATTTATGGCTATGTATATAGTTCCTAGATATTTGTTTTGGTTTTGCTATTGCAAAAAATGCTAAAAAGTAAGGTCTTTGGATCTTTTATTTCTGTGTGTCCATGTGAGAATTGTTGAAAGATAAGTTGATACAAGTTAGTTAGGCCAAAAAACAATTAATTTTGATTTTTTTTTTTTTTTTGGAGTTGATAAATTAATCTCAGAGTACCACACAAATAGAGATTTCCTGTATTACTTTTCTATTGTTGCCATTAAAATGATGACAGACTAATGTTACAGTTAGCAAAAGATATCTAGAATGTTCTAGTAGAGTTGTGGGACTGAAAACCAAGCTTTGGTTTCATTTTTGAAGTATGGAACACTGGGTTCACTAGAATCTTAAGCATAGTTCATTTAATAGTAGAATGTGTCTAAATAGAATATGGCTAAGATTTTGTCATGCTTTAAAAAATCATTTCTACCCAGAGATTATTTGAAGTTATTTTAAAATTATTAATCTAATGCTTTTATTCTGTTTTTACATAAAAATCCTTAATATTAATACATCTCCACATTATTTTTAGTAGAAGGATTTAATTAGGCAACCAGAATGTTTATAGTCACATTATTATTGGAATCTGTTATTTTCATAACAATTTAAATTCCATATTTATCATATATTAAATATTCATATACATCTGGATTTATATTTAACTGGATATTTACTTTTATTGATTTATCTGTCTATTCCTATACCATCAAACTGATTTAATTACAATAAGTTTATAATGTGTTTTTATACATAGTAAGAAGTTTCTAAACAATATACTTTATTTTTTATTGTCATTCGTGTTACTTCTTCCAGATGAATTTTATTGCTATTTATCAAACTCCAAAACTTCCTTTAGTCATTTTAACCTATTGGTTCATTTAGAAAATAATGTGATTTTAAAATGGTTAGTCAATAATGGTTATTCTGATCAATATTGTTTAATGTTGTTTGGGTTTCCCGGCTTAGAAGAGAGAGTGATGAAAGGTATATATTTTCCTCCTCTTTCCAAATATCATCACTCATTGCAGATGACATAATATCATACTTAGAAATTTCAGAAGATAAATTAAGAAACTATTCCAAATCATAAATACACCTAGAGTGGCCAGATAATATATAGTAATATACCAATACCACACTTAGATATAAACTATCCTGTTATAATTATAACAGAGGGAATATTCATAGGTAATGATGTTTAGTTTCTAACATAAAGTACCTCCTCTCCTTTTTATTCCTAATACATCCACATTTTTCTTTTTAGGTAGCCATCCCTCCCCAGATTCTTGATCAATAATTATATAACAAATCATGGTAAACAGTCTGGCCAATTCAATGTGAAGGCCATCTGCTGAGAGACTTCTGGGAAATTTTTATCTCCAAAGAAAAAGAAACAGATATGCCCGGTGGATGCTTTTCGTACAATGAGATTGCTGGATAGCCAAGGAACCCTGAGTTTAAGAAACCATAATCTTTTGTAATGGGAGCAAGAAAAATGCCCAACCATAGCCTCAGAGGGAGACATTATGTTAATTATCCTGGGCAACAAACAAATCACTCTCTACTCCAGAAGCAGACATGATCTGTATTTTTCTCTGTTATGCAAACATCCTTGAAAGGATAGTACAGAACAAAAGTCTGTCGGTGCCTTTGTTTGCAAGACATGTGGCAACATGAGTTACCCATAAAAACTGCATCCCAATGTTTTGAGAAATAATTGTAGAAATATAGCTAAAACATAAATATACCATAAAAAGGGACTCGATGAACGGACTCAGAGCCCTTTCAGAATAGTCACATTCCCAAAAACTCAGATTTGTATTTCAATTCTCATTTAAAAAAAATACTTGCTAAATTTTATGTTGAAAGGATGATTTAATTTTCTGAAAAAATAATTTATGCACCTTTCTCAACTTTTATCTAATCCATAATGATCATTTGCATATGATATCTATTTTATCTGACCAGTTTATTTAAAAAAAGTATCCCCATTCATTGACTGAGTTTAAGAGCACTGTGCCATTTTAGGGAACTCTTGGCAATTTTTAACCCCTGTTTCAGAAGCATTAATGCTATATTCACATGGACATGCCAATTATGAAATTTTTTACAACTTCATGCATATAGGCATAATGTTAATGGAAAGTGATGAATTTTCCATTTTTATGAATGCCAATATATTTGAATGCTGACATAAAATTTTACTTTTGCAAACAGCAATCCAAGGGAAAACTGAGAAAAATTACCCGTCCTCATTTGGTAGCTCTGTACCTTGTAAATATATTCTTGAAAACTTAAGGGCTGTCATGGATTTGTTATTTCAATTACATTTTTAATGATACATGCTATCTGAATCGACAAGGCTCCTGCTGTATAAAACTAAATCAATCCACAGAGGAATGTTAAGAGAATGTAGATTTATTAATATTAGAATACATGATATTTGTAGGAACACACAATGGAGGAGAGATATTTTTGCTATTCAATGGCAGAAAATTCATATATTATATACTAAGTAATAATATATAATAGGAAAAGGCAATCATTCTATTGAATCACTTTGGTATCACTATAAAACACAGCAACTATGCATTTTCATCCCCTCAAGTATGGTTTGGAGTCATGTCTCCATCAGGGAAAAGGAACAGCTAACCATTTATTTTATAAATGAAATCCAACAGAATCACAAATGACTAATATTTGCAAGCTGAGGGCATTCTTAATATAATACATTATAATAAGTTATAAATGATACATTTTAGAATGTGTAAATCTCTGTAGGAATTAAGGAATATCAGCAATAAACAGACTTATTTTTTTCTTTTTAATCTGCTTTATGCATCATACACTTACATGAATTTAAAAGAAGGATTCATATGAGGAATATAGTGCTGTAGCAGAGTGCAAAGAGCCTTTATGAAAATCATCTCCAATCTGGCATAGAAGATCAGACAGAATTTAAAATACTATGTGAAATAACAAAGTTCAGAGTTGTGGAGCAGTATCTGTCTTAAAGCAGTTTGTCCTAAACTTTGTTGCATAGTAGAACACTTTGGAGAATTCTAAAAAATACTGACACCCAGGAATCACACTGAACCAACTGAATTACGATTTCTGAAGCAGAGAAAAAGCCAGGATTTGGGATTGCCTGAAAGCTCTTTTAGGTGTTTATGATACTCAAAAAGGATTGAGGATCAGCCAATCTCAAGATCTCTCGATTCTTAACTTCGGTATTTTATTTGTCTGATGATAGATATACCTAATACTGCTTCAACATAGTCTGGTAAAGATATTTTTATTACAAAATGCACTTAGGTCATTCCATGGCCTTTTGTGGATGTAATTTTTTGCCTGAAATATCAATATATTTAAGTTTTTTTTCTATGTGCTGAATTACCTTTAGTTTCATTGAGTTTAGTAATTCACTCATATATATTTAATCTTAATCTTCTCCTTCACGGTGCTGTTTATCCATGCACCTATGCCTGGAGAATCTTAATTGTCTATTGCTATTGAACAATAAAGGATTATAATTGATCATTATATGTGGTATAATTGTCCTCAGTTTATATATAGAGGTGTTTTTCCTTTGGGAAATTTTTCTCAGATTAGAAAAGTTGACTGAGAGTTTCATTTATATGACTTGAGTTTGCCAAATGGCTTGTTTTGTTTGGGTCAGAGGAAAATAGACAATTCCTAAACTGAAGTTACCAAATGATCAACCCAAGACCAGAGACTGTGAGAAACAAAGGGTAGATCCTTACTGCCAAGCTAAGTGTTGCTCTGAGAGTGGAAATTAGCCATATAGGGAAACAGATTCAAACTCCTAAATGATGCTCTGTTTTTACAAAGATAAAGGTAAAATCCATTAATATACCCACTCCCACCCGAACTAGTTCTTACCTACATTTTCCACGTCCCCTTATACCAAATTACTCTCTGTCTCCACCTAGTCCTATTGGCCTTCACTCATTTCTCTTATATTCTCATAATGCACGTGTTCTTCTTTCTGTTTGAAAAAGATCATTTCCCACCAATTTTTTTCTAGTTAATTCCCACTCATATTTCTCACCTCAGCTCAATGCTATTTCATCAAGGAAATTTATCTAAATTACCCAGATGCTCCCCATACATTTATAGATGGCACACAATATGCTTGTCAGTTGGTTAAGGGCTGAGTATAGTACAGTGCAATTCTTTTTAGAATATTGTAAAATACATGGGAAGAGGCCGGGCGCAGTGGCTCACACCTGTAATCCTAGCTCTCTGGGAGGCCGAGGCGGGCGGATTGTTTGAGCTCAGGAGTTCGAGACCAGCCTGAG
>NW_012155618.1:1429164-1444121 GCF_000956105.1 Propithecus coquereli | reverse complement strand
TGGTGGAGTGATTTATGTGTGCGCTGTAGCTTCACACTGCCTGAGCACAAATCCAGCCTCTTACCTGCTGTGTGACTTCAGGAAAGCTACTTAATCTCTCTGGGCTTTAGTTTCCTCATTGGCAAAATGGGAATAAGAATTACATCTATCCTGTGGCTCTTTCTGAAGATTAAATGAGAGAATGTACGTAAATCATGGAGGACAATGTCTGGCACATGATAAATGCTCGGTAAACATTAACTCTTCTATTACTATGATAGAAGTTGGTATAGGGGACAGTAAGTCACCAAAAGCAGGAAGACAGGCATTCACCTAAATCTGTTTTTTCTTTTCCTTTGTTTTTCCGAAGAGTCTGAAGCTTCGACGTCCCAGGATGCCCGGCTGTGGAAAATGAGGGATTCAGGAACTACTCCTCAACCTAGAGGTAAGGAAGCTGTGTTCTTATGAGTGGTTTGTCTTTGGCCGCGGTGTCGCCTGCCTGCTTGTCTTGGAATTCTGCTGTTTTGGTTCCTGTGTGGCCACATCCCACATCCTCCTGTGGGCTGGGACGAAAGCAAAACACGCTGCAAGCGTCAGTGCTGGCTTCTCCCCTCTTCTGCTCATCTCCGAAGCCCCTTTGTTGAGTTCTCCCTTTCTAATTAGCAACTTCCAACTTGAAGCCAGAAATGGTAGTAGAAAAATCACCTACTCATTTTTCAAATGATTATTTATTTATTTTAAATTACGCAAACATTACACTGATGTACTTTTTTAGGGGTACATAAAAACAGATAGAAATAAAATTCTCTTTGATGCCCTGTCCTCAATCCCAGCCCCCTCTCCTGAGATAATGGCTGCTATTATTAGTTGAAGATAATCATTCTAGATCTTTTTTCCATTCCCTTATGTCCATATAGATACAGAAATTAATAGTTTTATTTATAGAAATAGAGTATTTTTGTGTCTTTTTTAAAAAACTCATTTTTATTTATTAGTTCTGCCTCTTGGCTGAGTATTTTAGCAATTTTTGCTACAATAAATTTATTTTCTACTTTAAACAAATATTCATAGGAAAAAAGGCAATGATTTTTATACTTTCAAAAAATCATACTGATTTCATTACTCATCATGTTGTATGCTAAAATGTAAATTCCCCCTTTTGAATTTTTTCTTTTATTAATTTCTGTATTATTTTGAATTCTTTGATTTACTAGTTTCAGTGAATGTACACGGATGTTATACTTTCAGATTATTTCTTTGACTAAAAATACCTCTCCATTGTTCTAGTATATAAATAATAATGGTTGGGTGCAGGACTCTTGCGTAATACGTTGTCTTCCAAAACTGTAGCTGCTGCATTTTTTCTTTCATTTTGTGTCAGTGAAATTTCTGATGCAAACCTGACTTGTTTTATCTTGCTCCTTTTCAGTCTGTATCCTCACAGGAATATTTTTCTTAGACCTTGAAATATTAAAAAAATCACTGTGATATATTCAATTATGTAGGTTTTCTTTTGTTAATTTTCCTTATTATTGAAAAAGTTCTGGCAATCAGAAGACAGCTACTTTCAGCTCTAAAGTATGTTTTCTGTTATTTACATATTATTTTTGACTTTTATTACTGTTTTTTATTTTGAAGGTACTCTTTGTATGTATTGATTTTTTAGAAATCTGACCTCATCTATCTTACCTTTCAGCTCTCCAAATTTATGTTAGTAGAAAGCTGACTGGGTCCCCTGGTCCACTAATTCTTCAGATCAACTTTCATTTTTGTTTGGTGACTTAAGGTCTGCTTGGCTTTCCTTGAATTGTACCTTGGGAAAATATCACTGAAGTCTCTGGCATATAAAAGAGCACGCTTTTACTCTTGATCCTATTCACATAAGTACTGGAGGATTTTCTCAACTTAAATAGCTAACATTTGTGGATTTTTTAATATCATCTCCTCTGCTTCCATTTATTCATATGTGTGTATATATATATATGTATGCATGCATATGTGTATATGTGTTTTTATGTACCTACACACACATACACACACCACTCCCTGTCTTTTTGTTTTTTTGTCCTTGTCCTTAATAGGAATATTTTTTCATGCTATTTATTTTTGCCTCATGTTACATAAGTAGAATTCCGTCCATTTGCGCCCTTTGTCTCAGGTTAGTGGGTTCTATCAAAGCCTGTCATTTTCTACTTGTGCCTAATAATACAAAAATCTGATTATTATGGGAAGAGATTTTCAACTCTGTGATTTACCACATGTGTGATCCCATAGAAAGAATTTCCACTCTGTATCTTTCACTCTAGGTGCTTTGTAAAGGAAATAAGTCCATGGCTAGACCTGGGAAAATCCAACATCTTCCCAATGAAAAATCTGCTGGTGCGGGAAGAACCCCAAGGGAATCCACCAAATGTTTAAATCAATATTTTGATTTGAGTTTTGCTATTTCCACAGTCCTCTTAGTAGTTACCTTAAAATTATGCCATGCCTCCTCCTTAACTGTACTTTTCAGGCCAACTTTTTTTAAAAAAACTATTTTACATTGGCTGCTTATAAATTGAATGCAGTAACCATAGGTGGCCATGGGACTCCCAGGAAAGCAGTCCTCAAATTTAATTCAGCTCCATACATGATCCCGCCGCTTGTTGCATCTAGAAAAAGTACTATCATATTGAATTATTTCCTCATTGACATCAGATGTATCATTGTAAATTTGCATGCGCCATGCAAATTATCAAATTCCAACATCCCTGCACCTAAAGAGACTATGGAATGGTCTGTCTCTGTCTTACTGGCAGACAAAATATTCTTTGAAAGTTAACGGATCTTATATTAACCTTTTTGTTTCCTTTAGTAGAAAACTGAAATTTACTTCCTTTTAATATTTTTCTATGATTTATCTATTTTCTGAAATATCTTAACTTCCAGTGCTAAAGAGTTTTGTTTCCCAGGTTATTTATATTCTGTTGGATAGCCACTTAATATGGAAAAGGGGGAATGTAGTTGGGGGAGGGCAAATTTACAAATGCTTGGGTTTATGTTACCATTTCTTTCTTCCCATTATAAAGAACAGATAACTCTTCTCTCTAAGGCTTTTCTCACCCCCTCCTACCTTAGGTACAATTCATTTTCTTTTTTTTTTTTTTTTTTGAGACATAGTCTCACTGTGTTGCCTGGGCTAGAGTGAGTGCCATGGCGTCAGCCTAGCTCACAGCAACCTCAAACTCCTGGGCTCAAGCGATCCTCCTGCCTCAGCCTCTCGAGTAGCTGGGACTACAGGCATGCGCCACCATGCCCGGCTAATTTTTTCTATATATTTTTAGTTGTCCAATTAATTTCTTTCTATTTTTAGTAGAGACGGGTCTCGCTCTTGCTCAGGCTGGTTTCGAACTCCTGAGCTCAAACAATCCGCCGGCCTCGGCCTCCCAGTGCTAGGATTACAGGCGTGAGCCACCGCGCCCGGCCTACAATTCATTTTCTTAATGAAGCTGTCCTCCCTCTACTCTCTAGAGCTCTACCATGTTTTCTCTCTCTCTCTATCTCTTCTTACTCCTTCTCTTATCTTCATCTCTTCTTGCCTAGCATTTTTTTATCACCATATATAAATTTCCTGGTTTAAAAAGAATTTCCAGCTTTAATTCTCCTATATCTTCTATTTACTCTTTATTCCCCTTTAAAGCTATAAATATCTTGAGTTGTCTATTTTGTGTTTTTTATTTTCATGTCTTTCCTTCCCACAATTTTTCTTCTTTCACAGCCCATCTACATTAATTTTTTTGTTTTCCTAGTAAATTCTAGGATACAATCCTTTAATTCTTCTGTCATCACACTAATGATACTTTGCTTTTGTTCCCTTTATTATTTGTCCTTCAAATAGACAAGTGAAATAAAAGCTGGGATACTATCTTTTTTGTGCCTCACTTTATCCTTAGTACATATAGGTCTATTACTTATTAAATATTTATAAATATATTAATATTTATCATATTTTATCATTATGTTTTTATTGAAGAGGGAATAATTTAATTCTCATTTCTGTTTCTCACAATTAAAACAGAGTGGAGATATACATTGATACATTTAGAGTATGATGATGAAAAACATTCACAAATAGTAATTTAAAAAAAGAATATGATAAATAAGAATGGAAAGACACCAATAAAAATTGAGAAGTCAGAAAATGAAGAGAATCCATTGAAGTGTGTTGTTAAAGACTTCAAAGTATTAGTTCATAGTTAATAGAAGAGGAATGAGAAAAGCCTCTTTTCTATCCTTCTCTACCCCATTTTGTGTCTGGAAGGCTGCCTTTGAAAATTGAAGTACCCTGGCTCCCTTGTCCCCTGGCTTCTGGTTATATTCTGCCAATGGGAGCTGTTATAACAAAGGTCGAATAGAAAGGTTAAGGGATTAATTCTCTCACCTAGCTCTTTGTCTCACTACAACAATAGTAGTTGTACTAGTAGTAGCTGTGTTTCACTACCATATGCCTTTAGGAGGGAGAATAACATAGTAGATAAGAGAGTGGACTCTACGATCAGAGCTCCCTGAGTTTGACTCCCAGCTCTACTCCATTTATAGAGTTTCTGATCTTAGAAAAGTTACTTGACCTTTGTGAGCCTCAGTTTTTTTTTTCATATATAAATTGGGAATAAGAAAAATCACCATGTAGGCAAAGAATCAGAAAAATATGACCCGTAATGAGAAGGGAAAAATAATTAATAGAAACCCACCCAAAACTTATACAAATATTAGAATTTACAGGTAGGATAGTGTACGATTTTTTATAACTGTATGTCATACGTTCAATGACTTAAAAAGAGATAGGAAAGATATTTAACAGACTCCAATTTAACTTTTATCAATTAAAAAACACTGTACAGGTACTGGGTAGAATTAATGGCAAATAAGACAACAGAAGACAAAAACAAAAATCTTTGAAATCTGTGATCTTGAGCTTATAGAAATGAAAGTATCCAAATAGAAACACAGAGAGAAATAATTTTAAAAATAAGATGACCATCACTATCAGTGGGTTGGGAGATAACTTTGAGTGGCCTAGTATATGCGGAGGACCTATGTCTAAAAGAGGGGCGAGAGAATGATAGAGAAACAAACAAACATTATAAAATATGAAGTGAAAAATTTCAAAACTTGATGAAAATTATAAACCACAGATCCAAGAAGCCAACACATACCAGGTAGAAGACACACTGAGTATGATATCAAAACTAGTGATAAAGAGAAAATATTAAGAGACAGAAGAATAGCAGTTAGTGTTACAGACAGATGAGCAGATTTCTCATAGAAAAAAATGCAAACATGAACACAGTGGAGGAACATTTTTAAAGTGATGAAAGAAAAGAAAAAAGAGTTGTCAACTTATAATATTATACCTTGAAAAAATATTTTTTAATAAAATAAAGGCATACTATAGGGTTGTTGAAACACACCAAAACTGAAATACTCATCACCAGCAGAGCTGCACTGCTGGAAGTTACATGATGTGTTTCAGGCAAAAGGTAAATGATGCTACATGGGATGATAATCAAAGCAAAGGATCGATGAGAACCTAAAATAATGACTACATAGGTAAATAGATATGTTCTATTTATATTATCACTGAAATATCTTTAATAGATAGAAAAAATTAAAAATGTGTTATGGCATTGTAACATGTATGTGACTAAAGTGTATGCCATTAATAGCACTAAGGGTGGAAAGAAATGAAAACAAGTATATAATTTTAAGATTCTTATACCTGAAATAGTATAATGCCACAGGAAGGTAGCCTGTGATAAGTTAAAGATATATAATATGCCATAAACCTTAAAGTAACCACTAAAATAACAAAACAAATTATAGCTAATTTGTTTGATATCATACTTGATGCTTTTTATACCTGGTGTGTATTGTCTTGGATCTATGGTTTATAATTTTCAGCAAAGGATATAAAATAGAATCATAAAAAACTTAATCTGAAACAAGGCATAAGAGGAAAATTATAACAAAGAACGGATAGTATATCTAGAAAAAATATTGGGATGATATATATATATTAACCTAACTGTGGTAATAATCAGATGTAAGTGACTTGAGCATTACAATTACATATCAGAAAATAGCATATTGGATTAAAATGAAAGACTCAACTATAAGTTGCCTACAAGAAACACACATTCAATATAAAGATACAAATAGGTCAAAATTAGAAGAATGAAAAAAGAAATACTGTGAAACTATTAAATAAAAAATTCTGAGGTCCATGAGAAAAAAACAGGTGGGTAAAGCACAATTTGTTGACAAATACATTATAAACTGTAGGACACTGAGTTTGTTGTTAACTTAGACACAGACAGTTACCTAGTCTGCACACTAAAATTATAATGCTTAGTCTACAGATTTGTCACAAACCTTAAATATATGTGAAGACATTTTAAAA
Source organism: Propithecus coquereli (assembly GCF_000956105.1). NCBI lineage: Eukaryota > Metazoa > Chordata > Mammalia > Primates > Indriidae > Propithecus > Propithecus coquereli. Next base: position 1,437,703 of record NW_012155618.1, on the reverse strand, counting down.
GTTATAAAGTGCCCATACAAATATTAGGTCATTAAGTATGAAATGTTCGATTTCCTTAAGTACTAAGTTTGACAGTTGATATGTCTGACATTTCACTTTAACACTTCTTGTTTTATTTTTTAGTGTGCGGGTACATCCTCATTCATTCAAATGCATGGTTTGGCTTGTGATTGCCTTTCAAATTCTTTTTAGAGCAATTTTTTTGAAACCATGGATAAGTCAAAAATTCATTTTATTTTTGAATATGAGTTCCGTGCAGACAGCTCAAAATTCAGGGCAGAGAGCTCGACATATCCACGAAGTGTTTGGGAAGGATGTGGCTAATGAATGCAGAGAACATAGATGGTTTGAGAAGTTCCGTTTGGTGATTTTAATCTTGAAAATGAGCCATGTGGACGACCTGAGACCAAGGTGGATAATGACGAGCTAAAAGCTGTAGTGGAGTGAATCCATCTCAAGCTATGCGTGAATTAGCAGCAAGATTTCATGTTACTATTCCAACAATATTGGACCATTTGAAACAAATGGGCAAGGTAAAGAAGCTGGGTAGATGGGTTCCGCATAAATTAAACGAGCATCGGAAGAGAAATCTTCTCGAAGCTTGCCTTTCTGTGCTGTCATGACATAAAGGCAAACCATCTTTACACTGCATTGTTACCTCTGATGAAAAATGGATTCTTTTTCACAATCGCAAGTGTTCAGCACAATGGTTGGATAAAGATGAAGTGCCTAAATACAGTCCAAAACTGAATATTCATTAAAAAAAAGCTAATGGTGTCTGTTTGGTGGTCCAGCACTGATATCATTCACTACAGCTTCATGAAACCTGGTCAATCGATTACAGTGGATATCTACTGCAACTAGTTGGAGGAAATGATGAGGATGCTTGGATTAAGCAGCCGAGATTGGTCAATAGAGACAGGCCAATCCTCTTGCAAGACAATGTTCGACCACATGTCACCTAAACAATGCTGCTCAAACTACAGTAGCTGGTCTTGAAAACTCTCTGTCATCCACTGTATTCACCAGATCTTGCACCATTGACTAATACTTCTTCCAGGCTTTGGACCACTTCTTGCAAGGAAAAATATTCAATTCTCCACAATTGTGGAAAACGCCTTCAGTGATTTCATTGCCACTAACTCTCGAGGCTTACTTGCTTCTGCCATAAACAAGCTACTGTTAAGATGGCAAAACTGTGTTGATAGTTGAGGCATATACTTTGATTAATTGTACTGCTTCTTGTTCGAGATATAATAAACTAAACTTTTGATACAAAATCAGACACATCATATTTAATGGCCTAAAATTACTATAATATTATATGGAGGGTATTGGCCACATTTCTCCACCGGTGTGGAGGCTCCCTGCATTGTCCAAGTGAAAAATAAGGAAGGCTAGAATTAATGATAGTGAAATTAGGGAGTATCTGATGGATGTGAGCTCCATTTTGGTGGCAGTATTGATCAAAAATCTGGTGGCTAATTAGATGAACAAAAGTCATAGGAGAAACAAGACCTAAAATTGAATTTTGAACCTATGTGACTAAGCAAATGATGACAACATTAGAGCCAAACTGAAATGAGCTCTGTTTTGGACACTATGTAGGATCCATAGGCAATATTTAGGAGAAAAGATCGAGTAGAAGTCTGGAGAATATGATAGGCAGACTCCTAAAATGTCCCTCCCTCAATTTCCTGCCATAATTCCTGAGACTATGAATGTGATGAGATATTATACCTTAGTTCTGTTATGTTTCCTGATAAAAGGAAATCAAAGATTTAATTAAAATCACCATTAGTTGACCTTAAATTAATAAAAGGAAGATTAAAGAGGATGCTAATCTAATCATTTGAGCTTTTTAAAAGCAGTGTTTTCTCTTGTTGAAAAAAAGAGAAGTTAAAGAGATTCAAAGCTTGAAAAGGACTAGGTACTCTGTTGCTGGCTTTGATGCACTGTTACTGGCTTGTTGATGAAAGGAGCCATGGGCAAGAATGGAAGAGTAGTCTCTACAAGAAGAGAACAACTTTCTGACAAAAGCTAGCAAAGACAAGGTGACGTTAGTCCTAAAACCATAAGAGACTGGATTCTTCCAAACACCTGAATGAGCTCAGAAGCTTATTCTTCCCATCAGCTTCCACATGATATCCCAGCCCTGCAAATATCTTGACTCCAGCCACTGAAACCCTAAGCAGAGAATCCAGTTGAGCCTACCAAGATTCTTGACTTATGCAACTGTGTGTGAGATAACAAATGGGTGATAGAAGGGGGATGGGGGGAGAAGGCTTTAATGGCTATATTTATCTCAGACAAAGAAGTTTTCAGAGCAAGAATATCACTATAGTAAAGAAGGTCATTTGACCTTGCTGAATGGGGTAAATACATCAAGTGAACATAACAATGCTACATATTTATGCCTCTAATAACAGAGCTTCAAAATACACAAAGCAATAACTGATAGAACTGCAAAAGGAATTAGACAAATTTCCAATTATAATTGGTGATTTCAATACCAATTTCGATAATTGAGAGAAATAGACAGAAAATCAGTAAGTATATAGATAGGCATCATCATTCAGTTTTATCTAATTGACACTTACAGACATTTCAATACAACAGTAACAGAATACAAGCTATTTTCAAGTGACCCTGAAACACTTTCCAAGATAGGTAATAAAACAAGTCTTAAAAAATTTATAGGATCCAAGGCATACACAGTATATTCTGTCTTCACAATGAATTAAATTAATTCTCAAAAATAGACCTTTCACATTTGCTAATATTTGGAAACAAAACAACAAACTTCTCATGGATCAAAGAAGATATAAAAAGGAATTTAAAAATGTATATTGAAGTGAATAAAAATGAAAACATAAAACATAAAAACTGTGGAATTCTGCTAAAGCAGCAATTGAGTGGAAATTTATATTACGAAAAGCTTATATTAGCAAAAAGAAAGATCTCAATGCATTGACTTCAGCTCTTCTATCAGAAAGTAAAAGAAGAGCTGTAAATTATACCTAAAGTTAAGAGAGGAAAGGAAAACATACAGATCATAACAGAAATAAATGAAATATAAAAAGAGAGAAAAAGCAATGAATTCAAAAGCTGGTTCTTTAAGGAAAATGACAAACCTTTAGTCAGACTGGTCAGGGAACAAAAATGAAGATACAAATACTCCAATATCAGAAGTGATAGAGGTGACACTACTACCGATTTTACAAATATTAACAGGCTAATAGGGCTATATTGTGAAGAAATATAAGCCTATAAATATGATGTTAAAAAAAGTTGGCAAAGGACATGAACAGAAACTTTTCAAAAGAAGACAGAGTAATGGCCAAAAAACATATGAAAAAATGCTAATCATCAGGGAAATGCAAATCAAAACTACAATGAGATATAGCTTATCTCCAGTGAGACTGGCCTTTATCAAAAACTCCCAAAACAATAAATGTTGGCGTGGATACGGAGAGATAGGAACACTCATACACTGCTGGTGGGACTGCAAACTAGTGCAACCTCTGTGGAAAGCAATATGGAGATACAAAGAGATACAAGTAGAAGTACCATTCGATCCAGCAATCCCATTACTGGGATCTATTCAAAAGAGCAAATGATACTGTATAAGAAAGACACCTGCACCCGAATGTTTATAGCAGCACAATTCACAATTGCAAAGATGTGGAAACAACCCAAGTGCCCATCAATACATGAGTGGATTAATAAAATGTGGTATATGTATACCATGGAGTACTATCCAGCTTTAAGAAACAATGGTGATATAGCACCTCTTATATTCTCCTGGACAGAACTGGAATGCATTCTACTGAGTGAAATATACCAAGAATAGAAAAACAAGTACCACATGTACTCACCATCAAATTGGCATTAACTGATCAACACATAAGTGCACATATAAGAATAACATCTATTGGATGTTAGGCAGGGGGGAGGGGGGAGGAGGGAGGAGAGGATGGGTATTTGCATACACAAAGAGTGCAATGCACACCATCCAAGGGATGGACACACTTGAAACTCAGCTCTAGGGGGGGTGGGGGGGAAGGGCAACATATGTAACCTAAACGTCTGTACCCCCATAATATGCTGAAATAAAAAAAAAATATTTCTTAAGGCTATAACTGCCATAAATAGTGATTCTACTGAAAAAAAATATGATGTTAGATATAATGGACAAAATCCTTAAAAGATACAAATTCCCAAAGCACACTTGAGAAAATATAGTTATCCTGAATAGCACTGTATCTATTAAAACAATATATTAATAATTCATAGTTATAAACCTTCTTCAAAAGAACACTGCAGGGGCAAATGTCTTCTTGGGTGAATTACACAAAACTTTTAAGGAAGAATAATTACCAATTTCAACCTCTTATAAGAAGTTGAAGATGAAGGAATATTTCTTAATTTATTCTACGAAGCAAAAACAGCCTTTATAATAATACCAGTCAAGTTCATTACAAGGAAAAAGAAAAAGGATCAATGTCCTCAATGTAGGAAGAATGAAAGCTTTCTGCCTAAGATCAGGAACAAGACAAGAATGTCCACTTTCACTTTCATTCACATTTCAGTGGAAGTCCTAGAAAGTGTTTTAAGGTGAGACAAAGAGATCAAGTCATACCATTTTGAAAGGAAAAAATAAAACTGTTTTCTTTTTCAGAAACAAGATCATCAATATATAATCCAATACAAGCTATATAAACATTTTCTAAAATTAATGGGTGAGTTTAGCGAGGTTATAGAAACAAGATCAATATATTAATACAATTGTATCCCGATACCCTACAGCAAATAAGTGGAAATTGAAAATAAATATACAATTTACAATAACATTGAAAAGATGTACACTATTTAGTGATAAATTTGACAAAAGATGTGGAAGACCCATACACTGAAAACTATATTACATTGCTGACAGAAATTAAAGATGACACATTTATGGAAAGATATGCTTTGATCCTGGGTATGAGTATTCAATATTGACAAATTCTTCCCAATTTGAGCTATAGATTTGATACAATCTAAGTCAAAATCTCACAAGATTTTACATAGAAATTAATAAACTCATTGAAAAGCTCAAGCCGAAATGCAAAATGTTTAAGTAGCCACCAAAAAATCTTTGTTAAAAAAAAAAATTTGGAAGGCTAATATTACCTGATTTCAAGCATTATTAGTATAGTCACAGTAATCAAGAGAATAGAGCATTGGCATCAAGATAGGCAGATAGATTTATAGAATAGAATAGAAAATTGCGATATAAACACACACATATGTAGATAACTGACTTTTCACAGAGGTCCAAAAGTTATTCAGTGGAGAAACTACAGGCTTTTGAACAAATGGTACAAGAACAATAGGATAGCAATATGCAAAATAAAATAAATAATAATGATAATTAATAATGATAAATAAATTTCACCCCACCCCTCACATCATATGAAAATATTATATCTTACTGGATAAAACCTAAATGTAAAACCTAAAACTATACAAATTTTAGAAGAAAACATGAGAAAATGGTGATCTTGTGTTAGAGATTTCCTAGAGCAAGTCAAAAATGGCTAAAATTAAATGTTGACAAAGAAAGAAAAAAAAAACTGGAACTTTCATGTACTTCAAGCGGGACTGTAAAATGGCTCAACCACTTTGGAAAGTAGTTTGGCAGTTTATTGCAAAGGTAAACTCTCACCATATGATCCATCCATTCCACTCCTAAGGATGTACTCAAGAGAAAAAAATGTGTATGTTGGTACAAGGACTTATACTCAGATTTCTGTTTCAAGTTTACTTGTTACAGCTTAAAACACAAAGCAACCCAAATGCCCATCAGGTGAGTGAATGAACAAATTGTGGTATATTCATTGTGGTGGAATACTTATTAGCATTAGCTCAAAATAATTAGGGTAAGTGAAAGGAGTGAAACAAACAAACAAAAAAAGAATACATTATGATTGCTTGTATGTGAAGTTATGGAATGCAAACCAACCTATAGGGACAGAATCAGATAAGTAGTTGCCTGAGTATGGGATATAGGGAGGCACAGAGAAGATGTAAGATGCAAAAGGAAACTTTTGGAGGTGAAGGAAATGTTCACTTTGTTGATAGTTGTGATGTTTTCACAGATCTACATATGTGAAAACTTATCAAATAATATATTTTAAATATGTGCAGTTGATTCTATGTCAATCATATCTCAAAAATAAAATATGACTGTTTTTCTTTTAAATGATCTGTTCCTTTTGAATGCTATGAAACTGAAATGTTGAAATTGAAAGTCGATAGTAATTGATGTTTGATATGCCTCTCATATTATTGTTTTTATTTTTCTCACATCAGAAACTGTGGACTTGTAAGAGCTCATTCATATCACATCAATTTCCTATGTATCATTTTTTCCCCTTTTTTTTCCTGTTGGTTCTGTGGGGAAATAGGAGATCAGTACAATACATTCAAGGTATTAGGCTGTAGCTTTATTTTGAACAAGAATCTATGCAACAAATTACAGCTAAGGGTAATATTGACTTGTCAAAGTCAGAGAACTAAATTAGTCTATATATATTTTTTCCTTTAAATCACTTGAGCCTTGCAGTCATCCTGAGACAATTTTCCTTGCAGCCTCAATTTCAAACTCAGACCTTCAGCTGACAACTGGACTTTTCCAACAGGGCATTGCATTTTCTGAACAGTAGTGAATGTAACTGCTCTATCATTTTGATTGAGCCTGTGATAGCTAAGTTGTAACCTCCCTTACAAAGGGAGCTCTTACTTCACCCCATGAAGACTGGGACACACAGGAAAGAGTGGAGAGGCTCACAATGGAGCCACAAGCCTGTGAGATGTTCAGTCATAGTCAACATAGTGTTTAGCAATGCTGTTTTTATTTTGATACACAAATTTGGGAAATTTTAAAATATGTAGAGACAATATGCTCATTTTGTTTTTTGGAATTTAATTTTCTAAGGTATTTTTGAAGTCAAATTTAACAATACATGTGTTTCTATTCTTTGACCTACTAATTTTATATATGCAGATGATCTTAATAAAAAATGTTTAAATAGTTGTTAGTACATGGGTTTAATTCATCATCACTTATATTTATTCATATTTATTAAAAAATCATTGCCACACACATTGTTCCAGACACCATACTCAACATATTCAAGTGTCCAATACATGATTGTTGAATGAAAATATAAATTAATGAAGTCCTAAGCCCTCATTGACTTGATGACTTGTGTGGTTATAATCAGATAAATCCCTTTTATTGCCTTTCATAAGGGATTATTTTAAAATGATGTATATATCTTTAAAGGTGAATTATATTTTCATTGTTTTTACAGTATTTCATTTTCCCAGTGTTTTCTTGAATGTGAACTCACTGTAAAAAGAGATTCAGATAATATTTTGCTAAGCAATGTGTTTATTTCTTCTGTATGATGACTACGATGGCATGCAATTAAATTTATGTTCAGTAAGTAATTTATGTTCATAATTTAATTATGTTCAGTAAGAAGTAATTGAGGTATTTAGGTTATTTTATGCTATAATAATGTTTTTACCTTTGCTCGGTCTACCATGAAATGTCAGGTAAATATTATAATTCAAGCATTTCATCTTTAAAATCTTATCATTATTTAGACTAAATTTTGCTTGAGTCTTTCCTGACTTTCTCTACACTTATTATTCAGATAGAGAAGATTATAATTTCATTTGTATTTGACAGTAAGTCTTCCACTCTCTAGTCTGAACATATTGACCTCAATTATTCTTACACATCAGGTTAGTCTTATTGGCTTCAATCGTTTCAGTCATTAAGAAAACGAAGGAAAGAACTGTATTCTAAGAAGTTGCTTTCCAAGTGACAATTATCAGCAGGACTAGTATGTTTGAATAGAGAAATGTGTTTTCTCCTAATTAGATCTAAGGTATGGATTATAGGATTAAGCTCATCTACCTCATCAACCTGGCCGAAGGGCAGGAGAATAGCCTTCATCCCCACTCTGCAGTACAATGGCTCTCTTCAAGAGTGATCGAAGCTGAAAAATAAGAATGTAAATTCTCCCTCAAACCTCTCTCTTTGTACTTTAATAGAAATTCCACAATGAATAACTGATACCAACATCACATTTCATTAGCCGGACTACCACTGCACAATAGAAATACTTTATCTTTCAGACATTTAAAGAATATGTTTTTCCTGTTGGAATTTTCATGACTTAACTGTGTATATCAAGTCTAATGTAAGCTTTCTGCAACAAATACTGTACTAATATTGCATGAGTTAGAATGTATCAAAAGTAATAATCAGCTTATCTCCCTGATTCTCTATTTTTTGTATAATTCATCACATACTTTAAAATAAATATGAAGTAAATATCTGAAGGATTTTTATTTTTTTCTACTCACTCAGTTCAGATTTCTCCTGTGTACTGTGGAATCAGAATTTGCTTTCTAATTGAATAATCTGTAGATTTTCTAAGAGACTAAATAAAATACAATATTTGAGGTCAATTATTTG
>NW_012155618.1:1419274-1428640 GCF_000956105.1 Propithecus coquereli | reverse complement strand
TGTGGTATATGTATACCATGGAGTACTATTCAGCTTTAAGAAACAATGGTGATATAGCACCTCTTGTATACTCCTGGATAGAGCTGGAATGCCTTATTGTTTTGATGGGATATATGTATTTATTAGCCAGGCTTGCAAAGAGAAGCTCTTTCATTGGGTATTATTCAATAATTACATATATATTTTTGTATGATGCAAAAATTAGGGCATTAGTGATGACCGCCTCTACAGGCAACAATGTCTCATATTCTCTATTTTATTATCCTTTTGATAAACCCGTCTCTGACATTCTGTGACCTTATAACAAAGTACTTGGACTAATAATTTTATCTGTTTGAAAACTGACTTGAGCTGGCTGTGGTGATTAAATACAGACTTTTTTGAGCGTTAGATGGACCCAATGCTTCTGGCTCCCAACTCATAGTCCTTCGACGATGTTTCCTGACATGAGAAAAGCGTGTGATGGGCAGTGGTGTCTGGCCAGAGTGCACGTATCCATCATTGCCACCCCTAAGCCCTTTTAACTTCTAAAACTATTTCATCATCATTGAAATCATAAATTTTCAATTACAGTTCTAAGAGGACAGGTACAAAATGCACAACTCATTTTTTAATAGTTTAACATAATATTTTTATACTACCCCTGAACTCATGGTCTGCCAACTCATAATACTCTTATCTCAGTGCTCTATATCTTACACTTCCTCTGTTCCCTTAATTTCTCTATGATATCTTTCTGAGATTTGTCATTTTTTCTTTTATTACCAACTCTACACTGATTATACATAATCTCTTATTTATTTTTATGTAGGGGAAACCTAAAGAGACAAAGGAGAGTAATACTCATCTCACATCATCTGAGACAGTGAACACAGGGATTCAAGGATGATGACTAAACAGACTTGATGCAGATTGTGGTGATGTAAATATCACTCTACCTTTAGCAGATGCCACTTAAAATTCAAATCATATAGCATGCACCTCTTATTATGAAATTATCATCACGGAAATTTGATTACAATTTTGCTTTCCAAATAATATGCCCACAAGGAGAGAGTAAGCTACCTAAAGAATGTGCCTACGTGCTTTGGAAATTTTCTTCCTCAAAGTAAGATAATAAACTGATCCTTACATTATAATTAACTTTTCATGCAGCAATTCTTCCAAGTCAAGCAGTTTGGAATGACTTGTTCTTCTCATTATGAATTAATAAGTTGGTATTATAGACTTTTCCCACTGTTTGTTCTACAGACAGGACTAGTTTAGAGAGAGAGAGTAAGGAATATGAAGGGCAGAGTTGGTTGTTGGCAGAGAGGGAAAGTTGAAAACTAAGTTGCCAACCTGAGCCAGCTCAGGGAGAAGATTTTCAACAAAGGGATGGGAATGCTCTTTTCTTTTTTGTACTCTAGACTTCTAAGGCTAGAGTAGGGAAGAGATTCTAAGATGGCTTATTAAAGCTACCAGCTACAGTTTTAAGAGAAGTACAGTTAAGAAGCTCCCGATCCAGATTCTTCAGCTATTAGGGGACAAGCACAGGAAGCATTGTAATGGTGGTGGGGAGATTCGGGAGACAGAGAAGGACCATTTGGTAAAGAGAAAGAATTTCATGTTGGGCCAAACTGAAGTGAGAGAAGCCTGAGTACAAATAGCAGATGGGGAGTTATGGATTCAGGTCATCAGGAGCTCAAACACCCAAGACAAGCCCAACCGGATGGCATTTTACTGTGATTGCCACATCAATTGTATTTATGACTAACTTGGTGGTCATTTGCATCCACAGTTGATTCTACTAACATACGGTACTGCTATCTATATTCCTGTGAGTAAGATTATTATGTAATATAAGATGAGCCCACTCTTATTATTCCTATATAATCAAATTAGGTCCTCAAACAAAGGTAATGTCAGACATTCTCTAGGTTAATTCAAATAGATGAATTAAAGCTGATGTTGGCTTTCCATTAGTTGATCTATACGCTTCAATATTACTATATCTTATGCCTGTCTTTTCCATTAGAATTTCAATAAAATGAACTTCAGTTGCTCATAAAAGGATGTTTTCAGTTGGACCTGACTCTGTTCTTCTCTCTTCCCATTTTTATCTGTGCAGTACTCTGTTTTAGAAGTTTGTCATCCTCCCCAAACCTCTCCATAACTATTATTTCTTCAAAAATTCATTCCTATGTGACTGCTTGCATATCCATACCTCTAATTTCTTATAATCCATGTCCATAGTATGGACAGTATTATCTTTCCTGCTAGAATTCAGATCATGTCACTCACATGCTTAAATAATTAATTGTCTTTCCCTACTTAAAATACAAAATCCAATTTCCTTAGTGTAATTTAAATGAACTTAACAATTTAGTACTGCTTTACATTTCCAAGAATATCTCTTATTTTGTTTTCTAAAAACTGAACGTATTCCTTGATCAGTAATGAATGGCCGTAATCTTCAGAAAAATAATGTCAGACATTTGTGTTGTTTGTTCTTTCACAACTCTGAAAATCAAATGAAACAAAACCCATTGCTCCTCAAATAGTCCCTAAATTTCCGTCACATTCTTCCTTTCCCATCATCATGGTTTTGAGGGTGAAAATATCTAGTGTGAACAGAAAAGAAATATTAATTATAAATGAAAATAAATTGCAAGTTACAATTCTGCTTACATACCAATTATTATGTCTAAAATTGTGAGATTTAAACATTTTATGGCATACGTTTTCAAGGGAGTAGAGATATTATAGTCTAAGGCACTCCTGATAAAGCTAAAAAAAATTTATAAGCATCTTGGAGAACTATTTAACAGCATTAATTCTTTCAAGTATGTGTGTATCCCATCACTTTATATCTACCCAGAAGAAATACATGAGTTAGTAACAAGGAGTTAGGTAAGAAATTATTCATGGAAGAATGAGTTGTAATAATCAAAAATTAGAAAACATATAAATGGCTAAAATATCATGATGAATTCACATTTCATTGTTATACTGAAGGCAAGTTAAACCTGATAGTAATGTGAATTTTTCCATTATGTAAAACTAAAAAAGGAAAAAATAGTTAAAATATAAAATGATGCATCATATAGTTCTTTATAAACTTTGTATAGGTCATATCAGACACATTCTATTTACTTTGAAATTTATGTCAATGATTATATAGGATAGTCTCTTACACACACACACACACACACACACATGGATATATCTACTTGTATTTTGTGTCATATAAAATTCAAACTTTTATGCATTCTTTAGTAATAATTGGTGTCTGTATCTTAGTATCCTAAGTCCTAAAAAGCAGTTGGTGGTGTTTAACAACAAACAAACAAATATGGAACTGTATTCTTATCTACAATGGTGAATATTTACTTCATTTTAAATTTGCACTTTGCTATTTTTTGTATGCTTTTCTGCACAGAAAATTTTTCATTTCAATGTCAAATCAAAGAATAATCATTTGAAATGTATTAAATATTAATTAAATTCAACAAAGGTAGCACCAGTCATGATAAACTCCATTGAAGTAATGAAAATATAAATAGCTCTCACCAAGTATATCTGTGTATAGGCAATGAATTTTATGATACAAATACCCCAAGCCTGTAGAAGTATAAGATGCCATTAATATTGAAGTATCTCTATTTCGGAATTTTTTAAATGTCCAAGAATATGTATCTTAGAATTGGTAAAATCTGGCATTAAACAAAACACAACCAATAAAATGAAAAGAAAACCTAAATAATTGATATGGAAAAATGTTTCATATATGGATGAATGAAAAGCAAAATTGCAAGGAAACATAGTAATATTCATGTACAACACATATACACTCAAGGTATATAATATAAATCCATATTGATATGAATATATTATTGAATAAATAAATATGTAAGGGAGAATAGATAAATCTCCAGGGCTGAAGAATTCCATATAGTTTCTATAGATATTGCACTCTCAAGGAAGAGGAGCACAACTTCTCCCTTCCTTAAATGAGGGCTGTGCATGGTGACTTTCTTCCAAAGAGTAAGGTATGTAAAGGGAAGGGAGAGTAGTAACTTTACAGTGGAGAAAACTAGCAAATGCTGTATCAGCCATATGATTAAGATAAATATCAAGAAAGAAAAGTCATACTGACAGCATATACACTTGTTATGATATTTTGACGTAGTTCAATATGTATATTTTTGTTCATATTATCCGTACTTTTGGTATCATATCCAAAAAGTCATTGCCAAATCCAATGCCATAAAGCTTTTTCTCTACATTTTCTTCTAAATTTTTTTATGGTTTGGACTTACATTTATATCTGATGAATTTTTAGGTAATTTTTATATATGGTATAAGGTAAGAGTCCAAAATCATGGGGAGAAATACGAGGCTATCCAGTTTTCCCAACACCATTTGTTGCAGAAGTGTTATGGTGTTTTAGAAAGAAATATCTCCATTTCATACAATCATAAAATGAAGTTAATTTCTCCCAAAAAAACTTATGCTTGTATGTAAGTTTAAACATATTAGGTCAAACAGGAAGGAAAGGGCACAACCAGGGTATGAATCCAGGAATAATTCTTTTTTATTTTGTTATATTTTATTTTTGAGATGAGGTTTTGCTATTATCATCCAGGCTGGAGTCAAACTCCTGGCCTCAACCAATCCTCTGCCTCAGCATCCCAGGTAGCTGGGATTACAAGCCCTAGCCACCAGGCCTGGCTGCTGCCATCATTCTTTTTGTTGTTTGTTCACCCCTTCCAGAAGAGAGTTAAACATCCAGTTGACACCTTAGAAAATAAACTTATGACAATTTTTCTTTTGCTATTTTCTAAAGTCATCTAATTCATCTATGTATCCTTAAAGATCTCATCTCAAAGAGCAAAACAATTAAATCAACTTTTCTAATTTTGGAAGGGGTGGTTCACACATAGTAAAACTTTGAATAATTGCATAGCCTCATTTAATTTAATGGTACAATCAATTAGATTTTCTGGGGAAAGAAAGGTAGTTATGTCATTTCAGGGTGCAGATTACTCCTCGAATCATAATAACATTATGCTTTAGAAATAATTGAATGTACTCCTGTGGCAAAGAAGATCTGAGAGTTCCCCAGTCCAGATGGGTCAATTGAATCAGACTCACAGATTGCGACCAGGGACTAGATATGGGGCCCTGATAGTAAAAAATGAAGACTGAAAAATAATACTGAAAAATGCTATCTAGAAAAATTGAATGGGAGGTAGAAAGACATTCCATTCTGGGTTGGCGACTAGATTTGCCATATCATCCAGATTCCTTCAAGGCCATAACTGCAAATATAGAGTGATAAATTTTATATAGAAGAGAGAAAACAACTACAAAACCAAATCAAAGAAAATAGAACAAAACCTACTTCATTGAAGAAATCTGAAAACCAAGCTATCCAAGACTCTGAAGAAACTCAATATCAGGAAAAAAATGCAAAAAAAAAAAATTCGTATTTGGAATTTTAGCTTTCATCAGATGAAATTATATCACCATTCTAGCAAATACTTTTAAAAACTATATTGAGTAGTTCAAGTATATAAATAATGTATCAAAACACAGGTAAAGGTAGTACAAAATTATGAATGGAAATAATATGCCATTGCTATGAAAAAGGATTAGAAATCATGACATGAACTCTATTTTACTAATAATAAGATATTTAGGAAAATGATAAATTCAAGAAAGTAAGAGAACCCATGCAGAACAGACAGTACCCATGCAGAAACATCCTGTTGTGCAATGCAATAGAACTTTTAAGAGACATGAAGGATACATTGAAAATCACCAACATTAATTTAAAAGTAAAAAATAAAAGAATAAGAAAATAGAGGAGAAACTGTATTTTAATAAATATTTTTTTTGTTTCCAACCTTGAAGGCAGACAGAAGATAGCTCCAGTAAAATGTGCATTTTGAATAATAAATAGAATAAATAAATACATCTATAGTGGGATACATAAAAATGAAAATGTTATACATCAAGGATAAAATAAGTCATAAAAGCTGCTAGCACAAAGACAGTTTAACAATAAAGGAGTGACCAACTGCCAATGAACATTTTATTTGCAACAATAGGTGCCAAAAATGAATGGGGAACTATCTTCACACTGCTAAAAGAAAATAATTCTAACATATAATTTTATAACCAAGCATAATGTTTTTCAAGAGTAAGCAAAATAAAAATGTCTTTCAGCTACAGACACATAGAATAACAGGAGATTTGACCACCCAGAGAAGCAGACTAAGAAAACTATTAAAGAAAAGTGAAATAGTGAGAGAAAGATGTAAGAAACTCTTGTTGAGAACAGAAATTGACATAATGTAACAATACATGCATTTAACATCTTATTTAAGAAAATATATTTTTTAATTTTAGAAAAAAGGAAATCTAAGTATTTAAATAAGATTAGAGAAGGATATAAAAATGATGATTTCTGGTAAGAATATTGTGAAAAGGTAAGAGTGTAATCACTTAATGACTGGATTTTTATAATAAATCATTTATCAGTAAATATTTTGAAGATCTGAAGGCAATTGCTAAAACAATATAAGTATAATCCAAAGTTTCCAAATCAGCAAAGAACAACCAACCACAAAAGACTATATGAAAAAAGAAAATCAATACTAAACTTTTGGGGTTGTATTATGGAGAAAATATGATAAAACCCAAAGAGTCTCTTAGTTTCAACTCTAGGACATATTGGTGAAAAAGATATCAAACTAGCCCTCCTCTCCATAACCAGCTAAAAACCTAAAAAGTATTTGAAACTATAGACTTTGTTAAAGTAAATTAAAGTAGAGATCAGATCTAACGAATCACTGAGCAGGGATTAGGGTTATGAGACTTTAGGCCTCATAAGGGGCCTTAACTTTTCTTGATTTGCAATTATCAGTGAAAATTATACGAGCTATTTCTTGTAAATGCTTTTATTAGAAAAATTAAACTGAAGGCTAACTAATCAGAAGTTGTTAACTAACTTATAATTAGGAACTTTCCAGGAGCACAGATCAAATAATGCAATTGTAATACTGCACCAGTTGACTATTTTCTTTGCTTTACTTCTCTGTTCTCCCTATAAAGCCGTCCTTTTGTGTTCTCTATTCCCTTAGCAGAGCCCCTGAACCACCTCCAGTCTGGAGTTGTACTATTCATGAATTGCCATTTGTTTAAACTCTTTTAAGGTTTTTGTGCTTCAGTTTACCTTTTAACATTTTCAAATATTAAACATAGGGCTAAGATCTTTGAAGGAAAAAAATGATGTCACTCTAGCTTTTTCCTTGGAAGCATTTCTCTGACTCCAAAATAGGGAGGGAGACTCTAACCAAAAACTGACATTGTTACTAAGCTGAAAAGTCAGAAATCTGAGTTTGTGGTTGCTAAAGCAGCTAGAATATGTGGCCTTAGCACTCAAAAAGAGTAAGCTACATGGGGAGAGCACTCCACTAATCCCCTGTGTACCTTTAAGTGTTTCACTGAATATTAAGTTGTTAATTCATAGGCCGAAGCTGCCCAAGGCTAGACAAAGAACAACTGCTGATGTATATTAATTTACTGTTTCTGAGAAATAAATTATCACACATTTAGCTAAAAAAAAAAAAGAAAAAGAAAGAGAACAACTCACAGTTTCTGTGGATCAGATACATAGGCATGACAAGGTTGGGTTTTCCTTTCAGAAGCTCACAGAGCCGAAGTCAAGGTGAGAGCCACGGTTTTGATTTTTGTCTCAGATCAGGATCTTCTTCTAAGCTCCCTGTTGTTGGCAGGATTAATTTCTTCATGGTTATTGGATAGAGCTGCCCGTTTTCCTTCTAGTTCAACTTATGAACCACACTCAGCTCCTAGAGGACACCCAACAGTTCCTTGGTCACATGGTACCCACAGGTGATTCATAACATGGATGTTTGCATTACTCCAGGCCATCCAGAACGTATCTCTTTGGCTTCCTCTTCTGTAACTAACTGAAAAAACTCTCTCTCTGTTTTTAAAAATCTCATGTGTTTATCCTACCAGGATCATTTCAATATCTTAAGGTCAAACAAATTTGGGACTTCAATGACATCTGAAAAATCCCTTCAGAATATTATGAAGTTTATTATTTTATTGAATAGATGAAGAGGGTGTTAGTATGACAGCAGCCTGGTATGTGGTGGGGTCATTCTAGAATTATACCTACTACATGGGGAAGAAAGCCAAGAAACACCCAAGTTTCAAGCAACCAGGTTGAAAAAACTTGAATACCAGGGATTTTCTGTAGAGACTTAAAGAAAAGCTACGCCTTTTAAGTAGGGCTATATTATCCCAAGAGTAAAGGATATTCCAGAAACACTATACCAAAATTTAAAACAAAACTCAATACTACTCAAAGTAGTACAAAAAGATCTAGGCATTCAACAGTATAACATACCAGATGTCCATCATCTAATAAAAGAAAAATTTCTGGATGCCAAGAAGCAGGCAAATGTTACTTATCATTAGAAGAAAAAAATAGCCAATAGAAGTAGACCCCGAAATCACAGGTGGGATTGGAAGACCAAGACATTAACACACCTTATCATAACAAAATATTGATACACACCATATGATAAATGAATATAAAAATATTATGTCACACATAAGCCAGACATATATAAATTCAATTCTGTAAAGCTTTAGGACAAGGAAAACTGATTTCTAGTGGTAGAAATCACGTCATTGCTTGCGTATCTGAAACAAGAGCTGGGGAGGTGATGGGAGTTGAAAGTAAGGTTATAGGAGGGAACTTTTGGTGTGATAGAAGTATTCTCTATATTATTGTGTTAGTATTACCCAGGTGTAGTATATATTTGTCAAAACTTACCAGATTGTAAACTTAAAATGGATGTACTTATCGAGGTAATGTATAACTCAATAAAATTTATTTAGCAAATGATAAGGAAAATAATTGGAAACCAGAATAGACCAGCAGGAGAAAGTCTTCAGCGAGATCAATTGGAAACTTATGATTCTTTATATCCTCTGAAACAATATCAACATAAGCAGAGAATAATTGTTGAAGTTTATGATAAGAGCTCTGAGACATATAAAGAAAAAATTAAATGGTATTCTGTATGTTTTTTCTATCAACAAGGTACAAGAAAGGATTATACATAGAAAGATGAGAGGGAAGTATATATCTGCATATTTCAGAATAAAAAAATGAATGTTAATTTTACTTTTTGAAAGACAAAGATAATCAGATTAGAAAAATGAGCTATATGCATTAAACAACAGAAAATAAAGTTGTAAAAATAGCTTTAAAACAGTACTGGCACATGTGCATATAGTGACCTAACAATTTACCTGTAAATATATCAAGCGAACAGTAAG
>NW_012155618.1:1391100-1419048 GCF_000956105.1 Propithecus coquereli | reverse complement strand
TCAAATAAATGTGAAAACTTTCATAGAAATGTGTCTATATACTAGCTCACATAGATAGCCCCACCGTTCTTCAAAGAAACAGTATTACTGATATTATGTTATTGGACATAAAATTAGGAACCAATAATAAAGCTATAAATGGAAACAAAAAATTGGGCAACTTAGAAGGCATTCCTATTTTTCCCATCATTTGAGATGAACTCACAATAGAATTATAATACTCCAAAATTGCAATAAGATTACATTCAAGTATACAAGGTATATTTTGAAAATAACTAACTAAATTAAATGTTCAAATAAAGAAACCAGCAAAACGAAAAAAAGTAAAATCAAAGAAAGAATGAAAGAATCACTGTACTTTCCAATTAAACATTAATGCACTATAATGTAAAACACAAAAAATACATAGCATCAAGAATATCAAAAGGTATTATGTTGATAAAAAATAATAAAGTGCTTTAAATTTTTTCCCAATATCCTATTTGACAGAGAGGAAGAGGGATAGAAGACACAAATATAAAAAATACTTTGAAAGAGAAATCAGATACAAGTATAGATATAACAGAAAATTTAAAATCATAGGCAAATAGTATAAACAATTTTTTTATTTCAGTGGATTTAGGGGATACAAGTTTTTGTTTTTGTTTTTTTTTAACATGAATGACTTGTATAATGTTGAATCATGGCTTTCAGTGTAACTGTCACCAGAACAGTGTATGTTATACCTAATAGGTAATTTTTTTAACCTTCACCCTCCTCCCACCCTGCCCCTTTCTTGGTTTCCAATGTCCATTTCACCACTTTGTGACTATATATATCCATGATTTACCTACCACTTTTAAGTGAGAACATAAGGTATTTGTTATCCATTCCTGAGATACTTCATTTAGCATAATGGTCCCCAGTTCCATCCAAGTTGCTGCAAAAGACATTATTTCATTCCTTTTTATGGCTGAATAGTACCCCATGGTGTGTGTGTGTGTGTGTGTGCGTGTGTGTGTGTGTGTGTGTATTTGTTTCCTTACGTCCTCAACAATAGTGATTGCCTTTTTTCCAGGGATTCCCTGATCCCTTAAATATTTTTTTCTATTTTGCAAGCATTAAGATTAATTTCTGTGCTGTAAAGTTCTATGCAAATTAATGTTTTGTATTTACCATTACAATATTACACAACATATTTCATCATATATCATCCTAAAAGTCCTCTGTGCTTCATTTATTCATCTCTAAGTCCGTTCAAATCCCTGACAAACATTGATCAAAAAGTTTTGCCTTTTACAAAATGTTATATAATTGAGATTAAACAGTATGGAGCCTTTTCAGAATAGGGTTTACTTATCAATATACATTTAAGTTTCCTCTGCATCTTTTTTTTTTTTTTGTGGGTGTGGTTGGTATCTAAATTCTTTTATTGCTGAATAACGTTCAGTTGTATGGGTGTACCACAGTTTGAGCATCCATGAGAGACATCTTGGCCGCTTCCAGTTTTGGTGAATAAAGCTATTATAAACACATATATACATATTTTTGTGTAGAAATAACTTTTTAAATCACTTGGATAAATACCTAGGAGCACAGATGTTGGATTATATAACAAGACTATGTTTAGCTTTGTAAGAAACTGTCAAGATCTGTTCCACAACATGTGTACTATTTTGTGTTCCCACCGGTAATGAATAAAAGTTTTTATTGCTTCATGTCCACGCCAGCATTTGTTATTGTTCACATTTTATATTTTAGCATTATAATATGCAAGTAATGATATGTTATCATTGTTTTAATTTGAAAATCCCTAATGATAAATAATGTTGAACCTTTTTATATATTTATTTGCCATATGTGCATTTTCCTGGGTGAGACCTCTGAGAAATTCACAAATATGTAGAAATTAAACAACATACTCCTGAACAACAAATGGGTCAAAGAATAAATCAAAAGGAAATTAAACAATATCTTGAAACATATGACAATTGAAACACATCATGCCCTAACATATGGAATACAATAAAATAAGTTCTGAGAGGGAGGTTTGTAACAGTAAATGCCAACATTAGTGTAAAAGAAAGATCTCAAACTAACAACTTGCCTTTACACCTCAAGACACTAGAAAAAGAAGAAACAAGTCTAAAGACAGCAAAAGGAAAGAAATAATATAAAGATCATAGCAGAAATAAATAAAATAGAAACTAGAAAAACAATAGAAAAGACCAATGAAACAAAGAGATGGTTTGAGGAAAGATAAAATTTATAAAACTTTAGCAAGACTAACAATAAAAGAGAGAAGACAAATAAAATAAAAATGCAAAAGGAGACATTAACAGCTGATACCACAGAAATGCAAAGGATCATATTTTATGATCTTTTATATACCAACAAATTGAATAACCTAGAAGAAACGAATAAATGCCTAGTAACAAACCAAGATTGGATCAGGAAGAAATATTAAATCTGAATAGAGCAATAATGAGTAAGGAAATTGAATCAATAAACAAAACCTCCCAATAAAGATCCCAGAACGTAATTCCTCTATTCATGAATTCTACCAAGCATTTAAAGAAGAATTAATGACAATTCTTAAAGTATTCCGAAAAATCAAAGAATAGGAAAAACTTCCAAACTCATTTTATGAAGTCAGCAGTACTCTAAGATCAAAGCCAGACCTTTGTAAAGAAAATTACAGATCAATAGCTCTAATAAATATACATGCAAATATTTTCAAAAAAAACTAGCAAACCAAATTAAACAGCACATTAAAATTATCATGTACCATAATCAAGTGGAATTTATCTTTGGAATGCAAAGATGGGTCAAACATACAGAAATCAACAAACGTGATATACTACATTAACAGAATAAATGATAAGCTAATATGATTATCTCAATAGATGCAGAAAAATTTAACAAACTTTAATTATTATACTTTCACTAAAAACTGTCAATAGAAGAATGTATCTCAATATAGTAAAGTCCGTATATATCAGGTCCACAGCTAACATCATATTCAGTAGCAAAAAGATAAAAAGTTTTCTCTAAGATCTACAGTAATAAGACATTTATTTCCATTCTTGCCACTTTTATTCAATATAGTACTGGAAGTCCTAGCCAGAGTAGTTAGACAAGAAAAAAAAAATAAAAGGCATCTAAATTGAAAAGGAAGATATAATATTGTGACTGTTTGCTGATGATGTGATCTTATATGTAGAAAACCCTAATGACTATGCCAAAATTGTTAGAACTGTTAGATTAATTCAATAAAGTTGCCATATTAAAAAATCAGTATATAAAAATTAATCACATTTCTTTACACTAAGGACCAAACTAGCCAAGAAAGGAAATTTAAAATAATCACATTAATAATAACATCAGAAAAATAAAATACCTAGGAATGAATTTAAACAGGAAGATAAAAAATCTGTATACTGAAAACTACAAAACACTGAAAAAGCAACTGAAGAATACTCTTTCTTCCACACTAAGGATCAAGCTTTTCAGAGATGTCCAAAGGACTTTTTATTCTCTAAAGTCCAATATTGTTACTAGACTATGGTTTTTATTTTGTTATTTTAGATATGCTATTTACTTTTTCAATGTGTATTTTCTATTTTTTGTTTTAAATTTCAGAAAAGTTTTCTTAAAATAAAATTTTAGCATTTATTTTGTTTTCCTTGTATGGTTTTCTTCTTTTAGCAACTTTTCTAATCTATTTGATGGTTCTTTTTTGCCTGTATGGAAGAGTTTATTGTTTAGGATAACTGCTCAAACTTGTCAACAACCTTTCAACCATTGTTTTTGTGAAGTGTTCCAAAATATAGCTCTTGCTTTGTGAGATTCCCTGGCTCTATTATTCTCCATACTTTTATCTGGATCTTCTTTTTCATTCAGCCTAAAGATTTATACCCCCGTAATATGCTGAAATTTAAAAAAATAAATAACTAAATAAATAAACACACAGGAGACTGCACACACGAGACCATATGTTTCAAGCTTCACAGAACTTAACTGCTGGCTCCTTGTGTTAAACCATGATTCAGTTGAGTAAAACTAAAAGATCTAGCTGCCATTCTCAAGTCATCACAGTGAGCATTTCCGTGACTGTTGGAATGTTGGCTATTTTGGGTTTCTCCTCTTTTCTATTTCTTTCTGTTATGTCCTGCCTTCCTTTGTGCATTTACTTTTACTTTGTCACACTTAGTTTGGTGTCAATGTTATTCATGGGTTTTGGTTTTAAGATCTAGTTGGTCTATGTATATTTACATAGAAATTCTGAAAAAAATAAATACTAAGCAAATACTCCCTAGATCATTTTAAATGTATTAAATATATTAATTTTTTAGAAAATTGAAAAAGATAAAAAACTGTGCCTCTTTTTTAAAAGGACACTGAAACTTTGATTAAAAAAATTATTAGTCAAGCAAATTACAAAAAGGAAACAATACTTCAATCTCACATGAAAAATACAAGAAAATTGTATATAAAATATTAGTCAATATAAATTAGAAAGCTTAATATCAGAAAAAATTTAAAAGGTTGTATTATAAGATTCAAGAAAGAAAATAATCAAATAAACATTGCAATGAAGAAAAAGCAATTGAAAATATTTAAAATACATTCTTGAATTTAAAAAACAGCGAAGTAGGTTTAGAAAGAAACTTCTTTAACTTGATACAAAGTGCCTTTTAAAAAATCAAACGTTAAACTTAATTAAGTTTGCTTTAGAAACATTCTCATCAAATTCAAGAACAAAAGAAAGTAACAGCTATCACAGTCCTTTTCTGCAGCCTTTTAATTATCTAGAGAACATCCAAACCTTGAAAGAAAGACAAATTTACCGAAAAGATAATAGAAGAGAAAATAAGAAAGGAGCAATAAGCTGAAATTTTTCAACTTTACTAATTCTCCAAGAACAATAAGTTATTGTTACAACTAGCATCATTTTATATCCATTGAATTTGCAAATGTTGAATAGACTGACATTATTATTTTTGGAAAAGAAGGGTGAAATAAGAAGAACTCATACCCTTGTTAGAGAAATTAGAGAATAGCAAAACTGAAGATTATGAAACCAGGAAATTCCCTTTATTACTTTCTACACATTAAAAAACCACACAGATATGCATATAATTACAAATATGTTAATTGCTGCATATTTTAAAATAACAAAATATTTGAAAACAAAATAAATGCCAGTCAACATGAGAACTGAAAGAAAGTTTCATATATGTATACACTTTAAAATACCAGATAAAAACAAATACATTATATATGTGTGTGTGTGTATGTAGACACACATATGTGTTAAAAATAAAGAGAAAATTCCAAGTTTCAGGTTTATGTATGGGGTATAATTCCAGGCACATAAATAATAGCTTATATATAAAACAATAATAGGCAGTATTTATGAGTAAGTATTTAGTAAAATGCACATAAAATATCATAAACTTTGAATTCATGGCAGAAGTTACCACTCAGGTAAGAAAGAAGGAAATGAGACTAGGTAAGAGAACATAAGGACCTCAATTATCTCTGTCATATTTTAATTCTTAGAAAACAGAAATAAATGTGGCAAATAGCTAGTACTAGCAGAACTAGGAGTGTGGAGGAGTACTGCTTGTTATATTTCTCTTTAATGTTTTCTATGTAGTTTGAAATATTTCACAATAAAAAGTTTTTTTTTAATTGCAATGAAAATGTTTATCTGTGTAAATGGTTTGTTATTTTTATTGGAAGAAAAAAATAAGACTTATCTTCTAGAAAATGGTGATTATAAACATTTGCACTGGCAGATTGCTATTTTGGAGAAACCCTATTGGGATATCTACTATGATGCCAAAAAAAGCACTAGCAGATGTATCTGCAGCTGGAGCAAGACACCCACACATGTGGTATAACCACACTTGGCAATGAGAAAGGACTTTGGAGTGTGCATTGGCTCCTTCTTTTGTTTGTTTATTTTTTTCTATTGAGTTAACAAGGCAGAAAACCCTAAAGTCTCTTCCCAAATTAGATCACATTCAGGGGAGAGATGCAGTGGTAGTTGGGAGGCAAGAGTTTGCGTGTGAATATTGTTTCAACTCATAGTAATTTTAAATTTTGAGCATATTATTTGGCACCTAATTTCCATCAGCTAGCAATTAATAATTCTTCATACTAAAAAAAAAAAAAAATCCAGAACAGCTTCTGTTTTAAGCAAACTTTTCTTTCTGGAAATCCAAGAATTGAGGAAGAGGGGATAATCTCTACCAAACACATTTAAAAATATAAGTCAGTCTTAAAGAAATAATCAAAAAGATTTGGTTTTCAAGAAAAACATATATTTAGAAACACAAAGAAATCTATAATCACTGAATTTAAATTTAAAATTTATAAATTAAGAAAAACTAAACCATCATAGGCCTAAGTAATTTTAAAGTTGAGCTATATTGGTCTAACAAAAGGACATATTTATTTTATACATCACACTGTTCCATAACATGAAGAATTATGTATCTTTCTAATTCATTTGACTAAGTTAATATAAGTTTTGAATAAATAATTCTAAGACAAGCATGTGCACGCATGCATGTAAACTTACAAACAACACATAATTGTATAAATTTAGTACAACTGCAAAGCAAAATATTTGAAAAATAATGAGCTGTATATAAAAATAAATATTTATATCAAGTCATTTTTTTGTTCTGTGAATGCTAGCTATGTCTTGTTTTCCCTCAGAAACTATAACATTTTACAAAAATCATTCACAACAGCATATAGAAACACAATAATTATGAATAGCACTAGGATAAAATATGTAAGACCTCCAAGTAAGAATTTGCAAGACTTTACTATAGAAAATAACACAGACAGACATTTTAGGAAAAATTTTCTGAAGACATAAGGGAAAGAACTGAAGTTTAAATTCAGACAGTGGAAAAACTGAGTAAAAGTCACTACACTATATTGCCTCCTGCAATGTATTTAATTTAATTTATTTATTTCCTTTTTTAGAGATGAGATCTCACTCTGTTGCCCACGGTGAAGTGCAGTGGCATGATCATGGCTCACTGCAGCTTTGAACTCTTGGGCTCCAGCAATCCTCCTTCCTAAGTCTCCCAAGTAGCTAAGATTTCAGGTGCATACCACCAGGCCCTGCCTACTGTTCTCAATCTCTGTTATATATTTAGAAAAAAAAAATGGATATTATAAACATTCTAGTACAAAACAAAAGTTCATAAGAAGCCACAAGAATAGTGTTTACTTATGCTTAATAATTTGTTTAATTTAGACCATCACCTATGCCCAATTCTGATATGACCGTTCTAGAGGGTGGGGACAGGGAAGATACTTGGGAGCATTATTTGGGCCAAGGCAGCAGCTGGGACATAATCTGATTAAATCTTTGCTACTTGCTTCTATGAAAGGAAGTCAAAAGAAGATACCTAAATTTGAAAAATCAAAGAATCAGAATGAGAACAAATTATTGATAAATATGAAGGTAAATACCTGAGGTGAATAAAAGATACATCTCAATCTGCGGATGGAGATTGGGAATTGGTAGTGGCGGGGTATCAGTTTGTAAAACATTTTTGTTTAACAATTGGTGTTTTTTGCTCACAAATTATTTTACTTTTTAAAATTATGTAAAAGTAGGTGGTTTGGGGAAAGAGTATCAACAAATTTTTTAGCCAGAGGTAACCCTCAGAGAGTGACAATAATATTAGAAGCTACTTCATGTAGCTTCACTCTAATAACTGAAGTAGAAAACACGTTTCAGGAAAGGAAATACTATGCATTGTGGGAAAATGTTACATGGTTAATGCCACACTAATAGCTATGATGATTTCGTATTAGCCCAAAATTATCAATGTTTAATCTCTTTTAATTCCTACTTTTCATTTCCCCCATTTCCAAAGTTGAGTATTGACACTAAAGTTGGGATAGGGCTTAATTTACACATGGGTAGTCAATTGTCCATAGTTAAGGAAAGCAGAAAGACATAGGCAACTGATCCCAGATGCAGCCCAATAAGAAAAACTGGTAAGTAACATACTGTCCCAGGATACTTGGGGAATACTTTATTTAAAGGGTATTCAGGCTAGACACATTGGCTCATCCTTGTAATCCTAGCAATTTGAGAGACTGAGAAGGGAGGATTGCTTGTGTCAGGAGTTTGAGACTAGGCAGGGCAATTCAGCAAGACCCCATCTCTACAAAAAAGTTAACAAATTATCTGGTTGTGGTGGCACACACCGTTAGTCCCAGCTACTTGGGAGGCTGAGCATTGCTTGAGCCCAGGAATTTGAGGCTGCAATGAGCTGTGATCAGGCCACTGGATTCCAGCCTGGACATCAGAGCAAGACCCCATCTCTTGAAAAAAAAATGTCCACTCAGTAACATATTTCAACATAAGTACCAATAAAATATTCCACCATTAACTGAGAGAATTACAATTTTCAAAGACCTAAATACCAATGACAAAAGGGGGACCTCTGGGAAGGGTTGCCTAACTTACTTAGGTGTTGTTGCCTGCTCTCTAATCTGTAATTCCTACAGAATTTTATATAGATGCGCTTTTAGTGTGTCTTTTTGATTCTTTAGAAGTAAAATTTCATAATGACAATGTAAATTTGGATATTAGATTGTAACCTGCATGAAGCAAGCATTTTTATCCATGTTGACTGCCAGAACAGATCCTGACACGTCAGTGCTCAAAAAAATATTTAACCCCCCAAAAGACACAGATAGTGGGAGCTGAAAATAATACCTAAAATCAAAGCCACAGTTAGGCTGATCCTCATTGCTTCAACCATGTGCTGGAGGTAAGTACCCTCAAAATGGGTTTTTATGGAGGAGGGATTTTGTTCTCCACATGCAAGCACTGCATCGTCGTCTGTACCAAGTAGAGAAGAGTCACGTGATGTGGTTGTTCTCTTTTTTTCATAATTTTTCATGGAGCAACTCATACTCCACTTGCTCCACTTGTCCTGCCCCATTACTATCACCTTACTCACCTACAGTTTTGGGATGTCTGGGGTAAGATTCTTTGAAAATAGCTCTCTCTCTCTCTCTCTCTCTCTCTCTCTCTCTCTCTTTCTCTCTCTCCTGTACCTTCTATGGTGCTTCCTCCAGAGTAAAATCTCAAAAACATGTCCCTTTCTAAATCCCATGAGTAAAGGCTGCACACACTACAACTTTCACTTTTGTTCTAGTTTTAAAAAGAGCTTTGCATCTTTAGATTTTTCTAGGAAATAGTCCCAGGTTTTAAACACGTGAAGGAACTCATCAAGGGATCCAAATGGTTAGCTCGATTTGATTATCCTCATTTGGCTAAAGACAGAATGATGATTATTGACATCTGCCTTCTTTAAGTTTCTGTGATCTCCTGTTTTCTCTAGAAACATTATATTTCACAATGGTGTGCCTTTTTGCTTTTCTTCTTTCCCCCCTCCTCTCTATTTTGTTTGTCACGTGGTAAGTGCAGATGAAAATGAATATCTTTTAATTCTGAAAATTGTGTAGAATAACTATTTGGTAATTTTCTCTCTTCTCTTTTGTTCTCTCTTTTTGGAATCCCTATTGTTCAAATATTGAACTCCTAGGACTAACTACCCAATGTCCTGACCTGTTCTCTCTTATTATTCATCTACATTTTTTTTTTTTTTTGCAATTAATGTTTTACTTTGTGGATGTTTTTTCAAAATTATTTTTCAAGACTAGTGAATTTTTAAATTTACTACGATATTTTCTACTTTCTAGAGTCCATCATGGTGTTCTCCATGTGTCTTCTTTATAACTCTAATTTATGCTTCATGACTGAAATATCTTCTCTTGAAGATATAATAGTATGTTTAAAATGTTTTCTTCTACTCATTTCATCACTGATTTCTTTTCTTCCTAATTTTATTTTCTTTTCCATGTTTGATCTCTGTCTCATGTTGAAGATGTTCTGTGTCCCATTCATATTGAAGTGCAGGGCAATAGTCAGTGGACTGTAAGTTGAAGTGTATGGAGAGACCTGCTGATTGGTGAGCTTTTCCCACAAACGGGCCAAGTCGTTATACCAGGTGTATTCAATTGTCAATATCTGCTGATCTTTTCATTTTAGACTTGTCAGTTTTCTCTGAAAGGAATTCCTTCATCTTTTGCCTGGAAGATAAAAGTCTTACACAGAGTATTTGAGAATGTGTTGTGAAGGAATGCCACCAGTTAATGTGCATATTTCCCTCTAAACCTCTATTTTCAGTATGGCTGTCATTGAGACTCTGGTTTAATTCTCTAGACTAGAAGATAAACCTGTAGTTTCCCACTGGTATTTTAGGTAGGCATAGTAGTACAGTTCTGTGGAAGGAAGAGGATTCATAGATCTAAAAGCCTTCGACATTCAACTTTTTCCACTCATATCCTCACTTAGAAATATTTATTTTTCCATTCCTGGAGTTTTCTTGTATTGTGGACTTACTCTTGCAGGCTTGCAGGTCAGATTTTTCCAGTTTGTTAAATGAGAAAACTATAATCTTCCTGCATCCTAGCTTCCAAAATTTTGTAGCAGAATTTTCTTTTTATATTGTATTTGCCTTTATGGTTTTATGTACTTTTTGTTGTTACTAAGTTTTCACTTTTCTATTATTTTAGCAGAGTTTCTCAGAGAAAAGGTGATAATGGTATAAGTTCAACACATCACTCTAAGGGGAATTCTTATCACCTCAATGTAATTTAAAAAGCAAGTATTAGAAATAAATTACCATTTCTTGAGTTATATACATATCTAATGTAATATGCATATTATTTAATTTGGCCATTATTATAAACCCTGAAAATTACCACTAGTGCACACATGACACTTGAAGAAACCAAGAATAATAAATAATTTGAACACAAATCAGTCTGACTCAGATTTTTTCTAATATAAACTGATACTTCTCAAGAAGCTCGTAATTCCTAACCTAAATATCTATACAACCCAGAGCGAGAAGTATCTTATACTAAAAATATATTAAAAGTTAGAAGTGTATATTTCCATGAGAAATTATAGGCAAAATAGATTGAATTTAAATACAAAAGAATACTGGGGAGTTCTTCCTAAATATGATCTAAGCATAACATTTAAAAAGAGATAATTAGACTAGCCTCTACACTAAACATAGGGCTAATTTAGCCTTCAAGATATACATTAAAAATAATTTTCATGAACTCATTTCCCAAAATGTTTCTCACCCTTTGAGCACTCATAATGCTATCTTATATTTTTCTATTGGTCAGTTTGAATTTGTACTTTCTTTCAAAACCATTCATACTTTATACAGTCTATACCTAAATTGCTGTCAAATATTTAAATAGCAAAATCTCTACTGTAATATTTGGAGGTTATTAGTTATATAACAGAAAAGTTGATATAGACCTGTGGAGAACTTTATCATTCAGACCTCAATCTAGTATCTGTATCATCAGTATAAGCTTTCATCTTCTTTTAACACTGTCAAAGATACTAATCTCTTTAGAGGTTAAAAAATTGGTAGAATGTATTCCTTTTTCCAGAGCACAGTAGGAAACAGTAAATGATCTTGATGTTTCAATGTGCATAAATCTGTTAAGTAGATAATAACAATATTTGGAACTGAAGATGTAAAAATAAATGACAACTCTTCACTTAACTTTTGATCCTTTAGCAACTTCAGAATGATGGACTGAAATTAATGTATCAGTTCAGATGCAAAAGGTTAAGCATCTGACATAGACTAATGTGAACTTTAAAAGGTCAATAAACCACCACTATTTAAAATAATAAAATAAGAGGACTTCAATCAGATTCAGACTGGATATTTCCATTGCTTTGTGCTGTCATTGTGGTAATTAGGTCTGTAAATAACTTGTACTTTACTATATTTGAAACATATTTTGAATATGAATGCCTGTTGTATAGAAGATATAATACATTAAAATTATCTTTATATACAGTTATTTAATTGAATTTATAAAGTGCCGAGATCAGTTAAAGAGAAGTAGTTAAGTGAGCTTGATTCAAGATAAGATTACATCAAGATTCAGGTATGTAGGTAAAGAGAGATACTACCACTTGGTACATATTACCTTAGCCAAGTCAGTCCTTTTATCGTTTTTTTCTAAATTGTACTTATACAAGTGTCCATCAATACATGAGTGGATTAATAAAATGTGGTATATGTGTACCATGGAGCATTATTCAGCTTTAAGAAACAATGATGATATAGCACCTCTTGTATACTCGAGGATAGAGTTGGAATGCATTCTACTAAGTGAAGTATCCCAAGAATGGAAAAACAAGCACCACATGTACTCACCATCAAATTGGCATTAACTGATCAACACATAAGTGTACATATAAGAATAACATTTATTGGATGTCGGGCAGGGGAAAGTGGGGAGGGGGGAGGAGGGGACAGGTATTTGCATACACAAAGAGTGCAATGGGCACCATCCAAGGGATGGACACGCTTGAAACTCGGACTTGGTGGGGAGGGGGGAGGCAAGGGCAATATACAGAACCTAACATCTGTACCCCCATAATACTCTGAAATAAAAAAAGTGTAAAATATATGCATGAAAAGTAGAAAAATATATAAACACACACACTTATGCCTGATATGTATCCGTATTATAAGAAAAACATCAGAGAGTGTTCACTGCAAAAGATTCACTTTACACATATCTGTCTATCTAACAAGAAATGACCACACTATCATTTCATATGAACTCCGATGGGTTCAGAATTTATAGTTTCACCAAGTCCATGATGACATTTATAAATGAAAAACCAAATTACTTTAATTACCTATGCAGAAGAAATATATCTGGAGAACTGTCTTCATGTGGGAGACTCACGGTAGAAAGAAATGAGAAGTAATCTTTGTTTACAGGACTATAAAACTGGAGGGAATTCAGATAAAGCGAACAATTTGAAATAAAATAGAAGTCTGCCTTTACTCATGTTAAGGCTAAAGTAATAAAAAAACATCCTGTTGAAAGTGAACTGGAATAAGAATGATACTAAGTAAAATGATAGGGAGAATGTTAGGCTATAGAAAATGTCTGGCACGATCTCTGTAGAGGAGAAAGGACACTAATATTATTTAAACATAAATTAATACATTCATTTTTCCAATATAGTGATGGGGTAGAGTTCGTTTCAGCAGTTGTTGGCTTTTTTACTTAGAATATTTAAAAGTCTTTTTTGAAAAAGAAATCTGAAAAATTTGCCTGTAAGGAAGAGATTTCAATAAAATTTAAAACTGACTTTAATAAGGTAATAGAAATTTTTGTATTAGCATCTATGAACTGAGACTTGATGTTGGTGGAAAGGAGCCTTCTTTTCCTTTGAGGAAAATAAGAAGGATGAGAAAGATGATTAAGTTGGCCTGAGCAAAATAGTGTTAGGTTGGGGCCCAAAATGAATGAGAGCCAGAGAGAACTTCATTATGGTTCAGGGAGCCAAGGAACTTTAAGAAGGCTGGTGTCATGGGACCAGTTTGAAGTCATACCATCTTCTGTGCAGTGCTGTATTCCTCTTCCAGTATGTCTAAAATCTCAAATCTGATTACCTGGAAGAGCTCTGCATAGTGGTGCTTGGTGGTTGAATAAAGGCGACTTATCCTCAAGCACAGGAAAAGAAACCTGAAGACAAAATGGCAGCTTCAAGAGGAAAGACCAGACAGCACTGAACAGGATCTTAAGTCAGAGCAGGAAGTCAGTCCATGATTCTCCCTCATAAAGTCTTTGGAAAAATTGAGGAGAGGGTTTTAAATTTAGTATAATATAGGAAATTATAAGAATGCTCCCAATTACAATAGCTAATATTACTGAATGATTATTATGTTCAAGGTACTGTTCTAAGTGCTTTATCTGTATTTAGTTCTTTTAATCCTAACAGCACTTCTATGAAGTAAGTCTCTAGCACTTATCATCACTTTACTGATGAGAAAACTAGGCATGCATATGTTCTCTTACATTTATCATATATTGTCAAACTAATGAGATGGGAATTTGGGTAAAGTAAGTTATTACTCCAGAATCCTTAAGATACAAGGACACAGTAGTGTGCAATGTACAGAATGCCATTTTGTATAGCAGACACGGCTGGATTTGGGGAGATAAATGTGGGAATCCTAACGTAATTTCTTGAGGACCAAAAAAGTACTGAGAGAGAGGAAATTCAAATAAAAAGTTTTGATAAAGTGTTGGAGACAGACTGTTAAAGTGGCTGTAAATGAGGATATACAAAAAAGAAACAAAAAAGTTGACACATTTTAGAATTTTGGCCATGAAAAAATATAAAGACAAGTATATGGTGAAGTAGTGTTTCTTGCTGTTTCTTGTTTGCTTGTTCGGTTGGCTGGTTTGATTTCTTTTCAACATTAGAGGAGACACATTTTTAAAGCAGAAAAAAAAAAATAAGTCAAATGAAAGGCAAATGATAGAAAAATCTGGAAAGAGAATGTGTAATTGGTGGAGCAAATTCCCTGAGGAGATAATAAGAGGTGGGATAAAGAGAATAGGCAGAAAGTTTAGCCTTAGAACGAGGAAGGTTGTATTAACTAGAGGAAACCCTGGAGTGAAAAGGGAAATGATTACAATGGTGAATGAGGAAGATTTAGGATGATTCGTTTCAGGAAGAATTTATTGAACACATAACTTTATTCTTAGCACTGTTGGCACTGTTCAAGTTACAAGGAAGACTTCAGAGAAATCAAAGATACTTTATGTCCTTAAAGTATTTTCCAGTTATAATTCTCAATCTTTTGGAGAGTTGAAATAGTAGAGATGAGAGAAGTTATAGTTATTCGGAGGAGATCATAATTCAGTTATTTGATTCAGCAGATGCAAGAAAAAATAGTTTTTAAATAAAGTCTTTATTAAAACATAGTCTTAAAAATATCCTAACAGGGAGAAAGAAACCTTGCTTTTCCTATTATTTATATCTTACTTCTTATAAAGTCAGGACTATGACAGGGCTTTTTCAGATAAATAGCCATTTTTTTCAAATAAAAATTCTCTCTTTTGGAATAGATAATATAAAAAGTAAACGTAAAATTACGGTAATATGGAAATTTTCCCATTCCTATAGAATGACAAAACTTAATACTGGGCTAAGAGTTTTTTGGTTTGTTTTTTGCTTTTTAATAATTGAGCTTATATCACAATTATGAAGTGTAAAACTACGTGTGTGTTACATATTAAAATGTTTTTAAAAGATATAGCTTTAAAGATATTTGTCAAGTATTATCACAGACCTTTGCATCTTTGCTATCTCTCATTTATATTAAAATTTAAATATAATAACTTTGCAACCCTCACTTGAAGCCACCAGATGTCACTCTTTAAAGATATGACACCTTCATCCCTATTGATATGACATGGGCATAAAGAAATTACTGAACATTCTAGTGAAATTGTTTTCAAGCAAAATCATGACAAGGATGATTATGTTAGAATCTCATTAAGGGACACTCCAAACACTGTACATGATATTTATACACATCAGTCAGGAAAACATCCTCTGGGACATTACGGTTATATGATCATCTCAATTTTAACAGCTTTATAGTCAGGTATTCCATCTCAATCTTTGCCTTTTATCTTAAGGACTATTTATAATGATTAGCTCATAGTAAATTATTAACAAATACTTAAAACAATATAATGTAAGTGTTGGGAAATAATCTTAAGGACTATCAGGTAATAACCTACTTATTTACAGATGGTAAAAATAAGAGAGAGAGAAATAGAAAGAGAGAGAAAGACAGAGAGAGGCATTTTCTAAAGGCAAAGAGATTTTCAAATAAAATAATTAGGTCAATTATTTAATGTTCTTGACTACATATTTAATATTTCTTGCATAATATCATAAGATCCCTTATTGATAAATTGTTTTTTATAAGAACCATGACATATTCAATCACAATAATAATGACACAGACAAATAAATAAACATATATGTAGATTCCATTGTTTTTCAAAGGTATATTCTTTAAATATATCTATTTCTCACTGTTTTATCATAAAAAAGCTACACACAATGAAATAAAAATGTGCAAAACTAGAAAACACAAAGACATGAAATACTGTTAACCTTTTTTCCTACACAATTTTGGCAATATTTTCAGCATTTAATAAATATGTATATTTTATTTACTTCATTTGTACAATATTTATAACATATACCCTTAAAAAATCTACTTTGTGAAAAAAATATGAATCACTATATTCTTATGTCACTAATCTTATCAAACCATCAACATCTCAGCCTTTTACCATTGCCTAACTTATTTTATCAGGTAACTAATTGTCTTTTAGCACTGCCATCATTCTGGGGAATTTGGTGTCTATGAAGATCCCCAAGCCAATGCTTTAAATTGAATTATTCAATTCTGGTGAAGGTTACTTCCATTCTATGTACTCACATGACCATATTTTGAGTAATTAAATCATCCTAAAATGTCTAGATCAGAAATATTAAATTCAAGTATTCTACTAATACTTTCTGAACCCACCTTCCTATACTTCCATCCATCACCCATTCGTTCTGATGCAGCTAGGTCATCCCCACAAGGGGGGGGTCCCAATTCCCTGATCTCTACCCCTGTCTTGATCAATACTCTCCTATTTTCATTTCCATGCCTATGTAATGATGCTTTGTATAAAGCTCAACAACCCTATGTGAATACTCAACTTCTTGCTCCACTACCTTTTTTTTATAGCCGCCAACAAACTTCCAGCCTTGGATTGATCCATCTGCCAGACACCCTGTCTATGGCTCCTTGAAATTCTGGAGAAAATCAAGCAAACATACACATTGGGCTACAACAAATTCATGGCCTACAATTAGAATGGGGCTGTCAAAGCAGTGTGTCAATGTTACTTTGGTCTTTGGGTCATTTTTATCTCCTCCTATGTAGGGAAAAATTTCAAACTGGCCATGTGGATTGACATTCTGTCTCTCTTTCAAAAAAAGTAGGATAATAAAAAGTGGGATCACTGCCTGAGACTGTGCCCTGTTGATTACCTGTGTAAGCAGAAGGAAATGGAAAATATTAGATAGATAAAAACTAGTTTCTTGATTATTGCTCATTCCTAATGCTTGGGAATGATTTCCATGACTCTTGATTCTTCTTTTCTAGGTTTGTGGTACTACCTCTCAAATTATCCATACTTTTACATAAGATTTATACCGTATTTTCAGCTAAGTTGTTTCCTCAGCCGGCTACATGCTCACAGAAGTTTGGAAACTCAAAATCCTCTTTTCCTTTTGTACTGTCTCTTCCACTTAAGTCCAAACTAATATAATTCTTTTTAAACTGTGTAGGTTTCTTATAAATCAATTTATAACCCACACCACTAGACAAAGCACACACACACACAGGAGTATCTTTGAGATAAACTCTTCTTGACTTTGGGCTTCCTGTAAAACTGCTGAGAGACAATACTCTAAAGAGTGTCATGAGCTCTATTGTTTAATAGAAAGGTTAGGTGAGACACTTATAACCCTTCAATATCCTTTTGTTTAATTGCACAGTTTCCTAAAGCATCATTTTATATCTTTCTGAGGTTTTATCGAAGCATCTGAAGTTCTATCTGGATTTAATATTTACTCTGTAATCCTTTCTTAATGTGAGAATTTTGGAGGGGCTAGAGGTTAGAAGAAAATCCTGACTTCTTTGTATTTGACAATTCTTCCTGTAGAATATCTCCTGTCAAATTTTACTATAGCCGTCCAAATACCAGGCAGTACCTTTAAACATATGCATACAAAATTCCTTAGCTACATCATTCAGTTATCTGATTCCATGGTAATTCAGATAAAGGTGTTGCTAAATAGCCCACCACTACAACTAGAATACCTTTCCTCTAGCCCTTTAAAGCCATTTTCCTCGTGTTCCATTAAGCTCTCACTGACAGACTGCTCAGGAATATCAGGCTATCAGTAACAGTTCCTTCAAATCCCCTCCAACTTCTAGCTGCCACCTAGTCTCATGGTCACTGTCACATCTTTAGGATTTTATTACAGTAGTACTCAAACCCTGGTATAAAATTACAGTCCAGTTACTATGGCTGCATAAAAATTATCGCCTAAATCAGTGAGAAACAAACAGAAACCCAACATTTATTATCCTACAAATTTTATGTGTTGGGAATTTGGGTAGGGCTTAGCAGAAGAGATTTATCTGTTCCAATTGGCATCAGCTAGGATGGTTCAAAAGCTGGGAGCTTGAGTTACCTGAAGCCTTGCTAATTTACTTGGCTAGTGCCCAAGTTGTAAAGACTTGCAATTCAGCTGAGGCCTGGAGCAGCTGAGGGTCAGGTGGTCTCCTTGAGCATCAGTCTTATTTTTGCATGGTGTCTACATATGGCTTCCCCATAAGGATGATTTTATAATAGCCTGACTTCATTGTACATGACAATTCAGACCTAAAATTTATGGTTAAGGAAGGAGAGAGAGGAAGAGAGAGAGACAGGGGGAAAAGCGGGCAGAAGGTTTATCTCCTTTTATTATCTAGCTTCAGCAGCCATAATGCATCATTTCTTCTGCATGCTATTTGTTTTAAGTTTGTCACTGTCAGCTAATTTTTAAAGGGAGAAAAATTAGACTCAGTTTTTGTGAGAGGCGTGTCCTTAAATTTGTGGACATGTAGCCAAGCATGTCCACATGGCATGATGGTGTGTGCCTGTAGTCCCAGCTACCTGGGGGACTGAGGCAGGAGAATTTCATGAGCCCCAGAATTTGAGGTTGCAATGAGCTACGATCAGGCCATTGCACTATATCTTGGTGATAGTGTGAGACCCTATATCCAAAAAAAAAAAAAAAAATTGTGGGCATGTTTTAAAAGCGTTATACACAGATATACAAAGAAATACAGGACAGCGTTACATCTTAATAATCCCATTATAAGTTAAAAAATGCATTTAATACACCTAACCTACTGAATATCATAGTTTAGCCGAGCTTACCTTAAACTTGCTCAACACATTTACATTAGCCTTCAGTTGGGAAAAATAGTCTAACATAAAGCCTATTTTATAATAAAGTGTTGAATATCTCATGTATTAATACTTTATTGAATACTGTGGTGAAAGTGAAAAATAAAATGGTTGTATGGGAACTTAAATTATGATTTCTATTGAATGCATATAACTTTCTCAATGTTGTAAAGTCCAAAAATTGTTAAGTCAAACTATCCTAAGTAAGTGATAGTCTGTAATTGGAAACCTCGAGAATGTTTTGAAAATCTAGACTCAACTTAGCCAAAGTGAAAATATACTAACTGGGTGCTACTAACAAGGAATTGATCCAGATAGCACTATACAGAAAAATCAATAAAATATATGAGAGATTTTAAAAGGCAAGGGGGAATGATTAACAAAATTTCCATATATGTCTGAGAAGAGTTTCAGCAAAAGAGAATAGAGGTAATGGAAAATTAAATATTCAAAGATACAATAACTAAGAGTTTATCTCAATTGTTGAAAAATTAGCCCACAGATGAAATGGAATATTTATATGAAGTGCCAACAAAGATGTATAAAAATAAACCAACACCTAAAGACGAATGAAATTGCAGAGCACCAATGTTAAAGAGAAAATATTAAAACTAGCTGAAAAAAACAAAATGATATTCAAAGGAACAAAATTAGACTAATTACAGAATAATCACAGAATAATTAGTAGAATAAGCAATTCCAGATGAAGAAGACAATGGGCTAATGTCTTCAAAGCGTTGAAGAAATATACACCACAAATTCTATATTCAGCCAAATGTATTAATCAAAGTGCATATTTTCAGATATAAAAAAAGCAAAGAAAGCATGTAACCTACAAAACGTTCATGAAGTAATTAGCGTAGGATTTATTTATAGAGAAGAAAAATGAAGACAGAAAGATAAAGTAAGAAGCTACAAACATGTGACAATGAATTCAGTATAAAATCATGAATCTGTTTAATGACTATAGAAATGTACTTTGTATTTAAAAAGTTGCAGTTATAATTTTATTCAACAGTAACAAAAACATAGACTAGAAAATGCACTGAGTAAACAAGCTGTATTAAAGTCATGAATAGCTTTGCATAAAAAATGAAAGGAAATCAGAGTAAAAATAAAAAGATATATGAATAAAGGTTATAAAGGCAAATGAAAAAGAGACATGATAAAAAACATGATGAAAAGAAAATAAAAATAAGAAAGTATGGTTAAACAAATTTAGCAGTAATTATAATACATCAAATTTATCAATTTACCTATTAAAATGGAGATTAATAAATCAAGCTAAAAAAAGATGCAAATTTCTCTAGTTTATTTTAAGCATAATAAAGGAATATCATCCACATGTTTGAAAATAAAGTGATAGAAATAATTAACCAGAAAAATATTGTAGTTAGAATAATGGCTCCCCAAAGATGTCCATTCCCTAATTCCCAAAACACGTGAATATATTATGTTACATGGCAAAAGGGAATGAAAATTCCAATGTAATTAAGGCTGCTAATCAGCTTACCTTAAAGGGAATTGCTTGTGTTATGCAGGCGGTCCTGATATAATCACAAGAATCCTTAAATGGTGGAGAGGGATGCAGTAGAATCCCTGTCAAAGTGATGTAACGTGAGAAAGATGTGACTGGCTCTTGGGGGCTTGGAAGACATAGAAAGTGGTCAACTAACCTTAATTTGAGTCCAGTGAGATTCACTTAAGTGAGACTTCCAGAACTTTAAGATAGTTTTCTGTTGTTTTAAGCCATTAAGTTTGTGGTAATTTGATATGTCGGAAATAGGTAACTAATGCAAATAATAGTCGAAAAGAATAATACGGTAATAATAATATCAAATATAACAACATAAAGCAAAAAAAAAGAGAAATTGACAAAAAGCCTAATGTTAATATATCATTCTCTTCGATTAAGCACAAATAAAGCATTTTGAAACAAATACCTTAGAATGTAAAAATTAAATTAGAAAAATTAAAAATCTTTGTTTTCTGCATATATGTATACACATATATGTATGCATATTTAAGGGTGGTGAGAGAGAAGACCTACAGCCAATGAAAGATATATTCAAGCCTCAAACATTTACAAAATCTTGACTATATACTCAATCACAAAATAAGTCATAGCACATTCCAAATAAGCCTATAAAGATACCTTTTCATAACTCAATGCAATGTAACTGGGAGACCACAATAAAAGAATATAAAAAGTAAAAATGATGTGTTATAACTTCAATTTAAAAAAGTTAAAGTTCCAGTTTGAAGATTATGATATAGAGTGAACATTTACTACTTCCTGGAAATCTTTAAAGCTATAATAACAATGGAAACATTCATATAAAAGGTATAAACCAAATAAATAAATGATTAAAGAAAACACAAAAATATATCGTAATAGAGCAGACAAAATCAGGGCCTAAAATTTTGACTTCTTTTTTTTTTTTTTAATACAAGTGAAGTATTACCTTTAAAAAGGCAGGAGGGAAGGAAACTATATATTCAAGATCTCATGTAGGAAGTAGTGAAACAATGTCAAAATGTTAGGTAGATAGAATCTCTGGCTCTTCTCAGGACAAGAGTTCTCTGCTTTTGTGCTGTTTCAGCGATAGCTCTACTGGGAAGAAGGATAAGGGCACGCACTCCGTTTGGGTGTTGCCCCCACCCTTAATTCTATCCCAAGCAACCGCTAGACCTTTATCAGTCTGGAAATTCCCCAGCCCAGGCATGATAGGCT
The DNA here is from genome assembly GCF_000956105.1 of Propithecus coquereli. Taxonomy (NCBI): domain Eukaryota; kingdom Metazoa; phylum Chordata; class Mammalia; order Primates; family Indriidae; genus Propithecus; species Propithecus coquereli. Next base: position 1,397,327 of record NW_012155618.1, on the reverse strand, counting down.
TCAGAAGATGACCTAGAGTAACCCAAGGGTAATTTTTATGCCATTAGCTTATTAGCTTGAATCTGCATTGTGGTTCACTCCATCCCCCCCCCCCCACGCCCTGTCCCCTGCAGGTGGGCTTTTGGAGAAGCAGCTAGATATATGCAAGACACCTGTTGGTCATTTCGTAACATCCCACAGAGAGAGCCCTCCCTCAGACTGGGCTAATGAAAGGAAACAATTCAAGAATTCAGAAAGGGAGTGGGTCAGTCAGTCAGACAGACCCATTTTTTTCTACAGTAAAGAACAGCTTGTGTGAAACTGCTTCCTGCCTGAGGTTACTCTGTCACATTGGCCCTGCTGGTGACTTTTTCCAAGCAGGGAGCCAGAGGACCAGGATAATAGTCTGGACTTGACACTTTGGTGAGTCTGGTCATTCTTCAGGCAAGAGCTCCCCAAAAACCAAAGGTAGACTGCCACCCTGACAATACTGTGGGCTTTCAGAATTACTTACTCATCACCATGATATGACATTTGGACAAACAGAGGAAGTATAGAAAGAGGTAGTATCAAAAAGAGAAAGCATACAGAGGTAGTATTGGAAGATAATCTCAGAATGGCTACTAATAAGGAGAAAGAAAGGTACGCAAACCATAAATGAGGCAGAAATGGTAGGTAAGGAATACAGGCAAAGGGAATCCAACACACATACTTTTGGAGTCCAGCACCTCCCTCCCCAAAACTAAATAAAATATAATTCCAAGGAATAGTTTCAAAGAAATAGAATTTGGAAATCAACATATTAAAACCAATTATCTCATTTAAAATTGTCTACCACCAGATATAATCATATAAAGTTACTACATTTCAAAATAAGGAAAAACATTTTGAACAATCGGATCAAATGAAAAACTTATTCAATAGGGAAAAAAAAACTAAGTCTGGATTGCGACTTCATCACAACAGCATTGTACATGAGAAGTTAGTAGGGCCATGCCGTTTACAAAAATCGTCTCCCATACAGAAATGTGAAAACCCATCCTAAAACTTATTAATAGAAAATACGGTAGAATATTTGTATGAAATATTCATAGGAAATTAAAAATATACCAATGAACATATATCATAGATATTATAAGGCAAAATACATCATCGATAAAGTTTATTAATTAAAAAATTAAATAAATAAAGTTTAAAATTGAAACAAGAAAAAAACAGGAAGATAGAAAAATATTCACAACTAGCAGTAAATCATTCAGAACAACAGCCCATGCTCCCCAATCTCACTCATGCATCATTTCTTTCTTGGATCAATTAGGATATCACCTTCACATATGAATGTGTAATAGTCTTACCCAGAGACATAAGATAATGAAAATCCACCATGAGAAACAATGGAACATTCTACAGTGATACAAATGCTCTATATCTCTACTAACCAATATAGTAGTCACTAGCCACATGTAGGTGTTGAGCACTTGAAATGTGACTCTTGAGAATGGGAAATAATTTTATTGAATTCCAATTAATTTAAGCTTAAGTAGCCACTGTGGTTGGTGACAGCCATACCAGGTGGTACAGATTTGCGGCATTGTCAGTTATCAAGGAAGAAGGAAAGACAACGTGGCAAATAAGGGACCAGCTATTAAAGCTTCTGTCATATGATTACACATGTCACTTCCACCCACACGCATAAGAGATTTTAAAATTTTCTTTACTTTTTTATTTCCTTTTATAAACTTTGAAGAAAGAACAGAAAAATGCTAACATATCTGTTCATTTTTGGTAGCTGGTACTTGTTTACATTATCACGTAATATAAATTAAGTTTTTCTTTTAATTTTAAAATATTTTAATTAATAATATAAAAACAAATATTTAACATTGTTGGTCCTGATTTGTCTGTGTCATTGATTGTTTTGACAATGTTGCCAAATCCTTTTTCTGTATGAATTCTCTTGATAAATGTAGTACCACTATCTCCTTCTCTGTCTCCTTCCCCTCCAGGGACTCAGTTTAAGCATTCCTGTAAAAAGATTTTCTCCATTCACCAACTACATCTTGGTCATCATACTTTAGGTTTCTGTTTTTCTGCCAGTTTTCTTCTTAATCTCTTATTTTTTCAGGAGGATTTCACATGCTGATCTCTTTGATTGCTACCCATACAGCTCCCAGAATTATATCTGTCTTTCAGATCTTTTCTGAGTCGTGAAGATATCCAGTTGACTATTGAAATTCTCCACAAGGAATCTCCAAGCCTGTTTCTCTTCTTTGGTATATCATGTCGTACATGACATCAACCATCCATCAGGAGGCATAAATCAGAAATTTCAGAAAAATCGTTGACACAGAACATCCCTTCTTACTCATTCTTTGACATTAAATGAATGAGCTCGATCAGATGTGTAATATACCCATGTAGCTCACTTAGATTTCATTTTGAATTTTCCCTCACTGACGTTCGAAATCCTTGAATACAGAAACTATCTCATTTCTTTCTGTGTCTTTAATGTTTGGCAGAAGCCTTTCCTATGATGGTTGTTTAATTAAAAGTTATGAAATAAGGGAATCATTACAGTGGAGAATATGCTCACTTCAGAAAGCTTAATTTGAATACTATGATAGTTATGAAATCATTTCTAAAGAACTGTTCAGAAATATTTTTATATTTACCAATGCAGATTTAATATTCATTTAGATGTTGCTCCTCTCTCTACCTTACCCCCAATCTAAGAAACATTTATTTTTAAGATTGTGTTTGTTTGTTTTGGTCTCAGATGTGATATCTTTTGACGTGAAAAACATTTGAGTTCCAATTAGCTTTTTTTTTTTTTTTCTAAATGGAATGGCCACCTTTATTAACATTTAATCTCTGTTACTCCTAATCTTTCTTGACTTCAGTATATATTCATTACAACTTAATGTGGTGGTGTTTCTTTAGTGAGCACAGTGGTCTTTTTACTTTTTAAATATTTAATAGGCATGCGTGTCTATTTATGTTTTCCCTCTGGCTTCAAAACAACTTCATTGAGTCTGTGTAAGTTAATGAAGGCTTTGTAAAAGGTTTGGGAAAGGCAGTCTTTCCTTATAATAAGGCAAATTAATTAGATAACACTTAAAGACTTCTTCCAGCTCTTTAAAGCTAGAGTTGAAAATTGACTTAGCATAACTCTAGTGCTGTTTGCATACACATGAACAACTTCTCCCAACATTCCCTATTGTTTACTAAGATCCCCTGAATTCGTCTCCCATAGCTGTTCTGTTTAGTCTTTAAATTTATTATCTCCCATCTACGGAATTTGGCTTCACATCAGTAATGCCTCACATGTTTGAAATCATGTGCTTCCATACTGTTGTTTCAGACTCCACAGGCAGGATGAATAACTCAAACATAACCTCGCTAAAGGACATACACTCCACCTCAAATTTTACATTCATAAAAAAGAAAAATAATATGTACTTGACTTGGGAATCCTGATACTGAAGGGAATGAATTCTGAATCTGCAATACATCTAGACAGGTGTGGGAAGTGAGTCACATGATTTAGTAAAGGCTGAGATGATGCTACTGTTTTCAGGACAACTCTTTTTTATTAACTAAAATGTAATGTGCAAAATAAGTATATAAGAATGAGTCACCGTCTAACTTCAATAGATGAACCCAGATATTCGAACAATATATTATTCTCCAAAGCACGTGACTAAATTAAAGCTGCCTAGATATGGGTTAAAAACAGAGGTAGCAGTAACTACAAATCTTGAAAGACGGTAGAGTGGAAAGAAAATTGGACTTGGAATCATAAAAATAAGTCACCCCAACTCTGGCAATTAGCAGTTGTGCACATTGAATAAATCCCCCTGAACATTGATTTTCTCACCTAAATTATGGAATACTTAGAATACCTACTTTGTACATCTCACAGGACTGGTGAGAAGGTCAAGTAAGAGAACATTAAATAAAATGCTTTATCAACAAGGCAGAGTACCATAATGGGAAAGAGTTAGTGGTATAGACTCAAGTTCCTGGGTTTTGTGAAGCAGCTCAACCACTGTGATCAGGGCAGGTGACATAGATTCTCTAGGAGTCAAGCTTTGTGTATATAAGTGTTCTTGTCTCAAAGAGTGATTGAGCCCACTGATTGAAAAAGTCCACATGAAGTACTGGGCGTGAAGCATAGTAGGCACTCTGACTAGGCATGTCAACGTGAGGGCAGTTTGTGTAAGAGCTGCACTATCCCTGTTCTATTAACACTTGGGTGATGGGCCCAGCACAACACTCTTTTCAATTGTTACACTTCTGTCCTTCTGATGTTGGAAGATGTGTTTGTTGATGTACTTTTTACATTTCCTTGCGTTAAAGTTTCCTTGAATTAGATTGGCCTGAGACTCAGGTTTGAATATTAATGAAGGGGAAGATAGCTAGAGCTTTATTGTGTTCGGTCCAAGATTCATTAGGAGCCTCGCATCTGAAGGATCCCCAAATGGATCAATCAAGCTTAGTGTAGATTTATCTCAGACTTTGGAGCCCAACACTCCAGCTAACAATGAAGTGTTACTTTGCCTTGCTTGGATTATGTATCCTTCACTTTTAAAAACCATGCAGGAGGTTGATTGTTTTGAAATTGAATTTGTCTAGGCAAAGCGACTATAAATATGTCCTTTACAAAGAACTCATTATTTGGGATTCTAGCAACTCCTGTACTTCTCCCATACATTTCTTTGTCCCCAAACTCTCTTTTTCTCCCCTTAAACTGATTGTTTGGTGTATGGTGAGAGCTTCTTTCTGCTTCCAAGATGACACATTATTGCTGCTTCCTCACATGACAGAAGAGCAAAGACTGTCTTCACATGGCAGAAGGCAGAAAAGTAAAGGAACTAGGTAGTTCCCTTGAGCCCTTTCATAAGGGCACTAATCCATTCATGAGTGTTGAGCCCCTTGATCTGACCGCCTCCTCTTAATACTATTGCGTTGGGGATTAAGTTTTGAACTCGTGACTTTGGAGGAATATATACATTCAAACTATAGCAAACATTACACCCTACCTTTATTTTAGCTTTTGTATGAGGTTCCAGGGACACAAATGCCAAGTTGCCTCCCAATAACATTTACCTTCTTATTTGTTTATTACGGAATTCAGAATTCATTTAGGAATTCAAAATGCCTGACTAAAAGATAGCATTTCTGAGCCTCACTAGCTGCAATGTATGGCCTGAGAATACATTGTGACCAATGAAATCTAAGTAGAAATATGTGGGATTTAGGGGAAAGCTCCACCAAGGACACTGCTGTCAGGCTTATTCCTGCCTCTCTAGATCACAGATGAAAACGTAACAGAGCTTCCTTAATTATCTGTGAGCATGAAAGAACCTCCAAGATGGTAGCCAATGGAAGGGTGATGAAAGAGAAATGGAGATGGGGGATGCTTAATTACCTACTTCCAGATTGGTTTTTTGTGAGAGAGAAATAAATTACATGTTTTCTTTGTTATAATGCTAGTGTTATATTAGGGATAATATTAACAACTAAATTAAAACACATACAGTTCCCTTATCATTCTATTTCCAAATCCTATAATTCCCAAAGGACACATCTCTTATTAGAAAAACTCCTTATTGAGTTTGAAAGGGTTATTCCTACATGAATTTCTCAAATTCATCATAATTAGTTTCAAATTTAGGTTTTTTAGTATTGTTTAATATCTAATTTCTGGTATTAGGTACTGGAGGGAAACAGCAAAGCTGGAAGAAAGAGAGGGATTTACACCTTCCCCCTTGCTTTCTGTTCTTGTCAACAACCACCCGAAAATTATTCTTCCTCACGAGGTAAAATTGGTTCTTACCTCCAGCATTTCTTTTGTGTTGCCAGAATTGGCCTCATCATTTCCCTTAAAATTACGCAAAACTCTTAGCCAGATGTACATGGTGACTGTGGGGGAGGGAACATAATCTAGTAAATTGTGATTTAATAAACCCCTCAAAAGATTCTGATGCATGCTCAAGTGTCCAGATCTAGATAATAAGTTCTTTGATTATTTTTGTATATACATCTGCTTAATATACTTCACACTTTTCTTTAACTCTACAGAGTGTTATAAAAATTCTCAGGGGCCAGGTGCAGTGGCTCATGACTATAATCCCAGCTTTTTGGGAGGCCAGCAGGAGGCCAGCAATCCTCAAGGAGGAGAATTGCTTGAGCCCAGGAGTTTGAGACCAGCCTGGGCAACATAGTGAGACCCCTGTCTCTTTAAA